>NW_025999862.1:5366856-5368916 GCF_001458135.2 Marmota marmota marmota
ATTTTATATATATAAACTACAACTAAAATAGTAAAAAAGTAATGATGACTAAGCATCCCACACATAATAGTGTGAATGGCCTAAGGAACTGAACAGACGCTTCACAGAAGAAGAGATATAATCAATTAACAAACATGAATTCTTCATCATTTCCAGCAATTAGAGAAATGCAAATCAAAACTAAGATTTCATCTCACTTCAGTCAGAATGACAATTATCAACAAAACATCAACAATAAGTGTTGGCAAGGATGTGGGGAAAAGGTGCACTCATACATTGCTGGTGGGACTGCAAATTGGTGCAACTAATCTGGAAAGCAGTATGGAGATTCCTTAGAAAACTTGGAATGGAACCACCATTTGACCCAGCTATCCCACTCCTCAGTCTATACCCAAAGATCTTAAAATCAGCATACTATAGTAACACAGCCACATCAATGTTTATAGCAGCTCAATTCACAATAGCTAAACTTTGGAAGCAAACTAGATGCCCTTCAATAGATAAATGAATAAAGAAAGAAACTGTGGAATATATACACAATGGAATATTACTCAGTCTTAAGCAAGAATTAAATTATGGCATTTGTGGGTAAATGGTTGGGGCTGGAGAATATCATGTTAAGTGAAATAAGCCAAACTCAAAATATCAAAGGCTGAATGTTTTCTCTGATAAGTAGATGCTAATCCATAATGGTGGGGGATTGCAAAATGAAGGAACTTTGGATTGTGAAGAGGGGAGTAAGGGGAAGGGAGGGGGAGTGGGGATGGATAGGATGGTGGAATGAGACAGACATTATTATTCTAGGTACATGTACTGTTACACTACCGGTGTGACCCTGCACCATGTTCAGCCAGAGAAAGGAGAATTTGTGCTTCATTTGTGTACAATGTGTCAAGATGCATTCTACTGTAATGTATAACTAGTTGGAACAAATTTAAAAAACAGTATGTTACAACTGAAAATGGATTAGCAAAATCATCTTTATCTTTGAGACATATATTAGAAATATTAAAAATGTTTTTAGATGTCCATCTGCGAGGGGTTGTAGACCAGTCTTGGAGGTGTATCAGGATACTAATTGCTATTGTTAGCAATTTATTGTTAGATTTTTGAAAAAATCTGCAATATTTTGGACTATCTTATTATATGTATATATATAATAGTTCATAGATGAAGCTCTAGAGTTGGACATCTTAGGGTTAAAGTTTTATGGTTCCACTACTGATAAATGATTGGTCACATTTCTTATTTTTTATTGCCTCAGTTTTTTCCACTTGGAAATGGGGACCAAACAACATCTACCTCATGAGGTACTTTTGAATATTCAAAGTAATAATTGACTTATAATGCTTAGCACAGATCCTGTCACATAGAAAGATTTATATAATTTAGTTATTTTCTTATTTTGCATATTTTATTAAATTCTAGATTATATGAGGTTTTGGTTTTATAGTTCTTGAAAAGCTATATAATTGGGTGCCGCAGTCTGGCTGGGCACAACTCAGGAGCCACTTGTCAAAAGAAACTAACTTTATTTTTAGAACACACACACCACACCACACAGCTCCTCAGGAAAAACCCTCAGAGCCCAACTGCCACCACCAGCTTCCCACAAGCCTCTCAACCTCCCCCACTCCTCCTGCTCTTGAGGCTGATTGGCTGGGTCACGTGGGTGGAGCCAAAAAGAGTCCCCCAATGAGCAGCTCCGTGGTCTGAAAGGGTGGGGAAACAGCCCAATGAGCATCACCACAGAGGAGCCAATCAGTTGGCAGCTAGTAGTTTGCTGGGGCCGCTGTGAGCCAATCAGCAGCTGGCAGCTAGAAGTTTGCTGGGGCCCCTTTGGCTGTGGCTCTCAACATCTCCCCCTCTCTGTTTAAACAACAAGCATGTGGCTTAGGGACCGTGCCTGCCTTAGGTTGTCCAATAGTACATATGGTCCTTACCCGTCATCAGATGAGCTGACCTCAAGGTGTCAGCCTCCTGTCTTAGGTTGGTACCATTGCAATTGGATCTTACCCGTCATTGACTACTGGTCCAGCATACATCCACACCTGGTGGAT
>NW_025999862.1:5370821-5404124 GCF_001458135.2 Marmota marmota marmota
ACTTTCTTTCTCTGTCTGACTAGCTTGAGAGGCTTTCTCTTTTACTTGAATTTTTTCCTCTGTCTGACTAGTTTGAGAGACCTTCTCTTTTAATTGAATTTTTTCCTCTGTCTGACTAGCTCGAGAGACCTTCTTTTTTACTTGAATTTTTTTCTCTGTCTGACTAGCTCGAGAGACCTTCTCTTTTACTTGAATATTTCTACTATAACTATAATGCAACCCAAGAAGATAACGCCAAACAGAACTGAAACAGAATGAAACAAAAGTGGAACAACAGAAAATCATTATAATAGCCTTTCTATCCTCCTGAAATGTCCATCCATCCTTTCTCCCTATCTGTTCCTCAGATGTGAGCTGTTTTTCTTCCATCTTACACATCTCCAGGGACAGGCAACTTAAAACAAAGTGAAGCAAAACAAAAGAAGAATCTTAAAATGGCTATCCATTCTCTCGCCCTGCCCTCAGGGGCGAGCAGTTTACCTTATCACTTACCCTCAGTCGTTCCCTGTGCAGGTCACCAAATGCCGCAGTCTGGCTGGACACAATTCAGGAGCTACTTGTCAAAAGAAACTAACGTTATTTTTAGAACACACACACCGCACCACACAGCTCCTCAGGAAAAACCCTCAGAGCCCAACTGCCACCACTGGCTTCCCACAAGCCTCTCAACCTCCCCCACTCCTCCTGCTCTTGAGGCTGATTGGCTGGGTCACGTGGGTGGAGCCAAAAAGAGTCCCCCAATGAGCAGCTCCGTGGTCTGAAAGGGCGGGGAAACAGCCCAATGAGCATCACTGCAGAGGAGCCAATCAGTTGGCAGCTAGTAGTTTGCTGGGGCCGCTGTGAGCCAATCATCAGCTGGCAGCTGGAAGTTTGCTGGCAGCTGGAAGTTTGCTGGGGCCTCTTCGGCTGTGGTTCTCAACAATTGGGTAAAGAATTTTATTTTCTCTCTACAAGAGAATGAAACTTTCTTATTAGAATTGGATGATCTTTGAATTTTATTGAATATAGTTTAAATTTCTCCTGAAACATCACTAACTTTTGTGAGAAGTTTGTTTTTAAGAAGCTATAGTTTTCTTTCTCAATAATTAGTTCACTACTTTTGTTTTATTGTATTCTTCTGTCAGGGTATATTCATTTTCTAATGCAAACAGTGCATATTTGCTTGCAAATTAAAGTCTGGAATTGTAAACTTTCTCTGTAAACTATAAGCTAAAATATGAGGAAACATTCATAATATTAAAATCTAATATCTTCTAATATTAACAGGATAGTATATATTTTTGAAATAATTTTCTTTCGATAGGAGCAGCCCTTGGAAAACATTATTTTTTCTTATATTCTATTGAAAATGCAATTATCTTAGTTGAGATTTCTTCAAAACAACCTAAAAATGTATCACACTTCTGATCATTTAGGATTAGGTCTCTTTGTTAAACTGTGTTGATTGAAGTCATACAAACTTTAAGTCATTAATAACTTTTGGGCTATAATAAGAGTCATTACTGTAAGCATATGTGTTCATGAATATTTGTGTTATATTTATATTTTGTTTAAATTGTGCCAATAGACTGGATTAGGTTTTGTGGGTCTATATGCTACACAATTTGTGTAGGTCTATAATGAACCAAAATAAAATCAGGAAAAACAGGTATTATACTTCTTTACACAAAGCATGGAATCACTGGAGCTCCCAGAATTTATATATTGAACAAAGAAACACATGTTTATAGAGAATCTAAAGACTTTGTTGGATCCATATTATTTGCTGAAGAAATGATAGGCAATCAATGATAATTGGTGGTTTTCTCAAGCACTGATAATAACTTAGTTTGTTTTGCTCTTTGACATTAAAGCCTTGAAATGAGTTTACCAAACACGTTTTATTTTAATGATGAGGTCAGGGATTGAATAACCAGATAATAAATGATTTCCTAGATTTGCTTTCTTTGTAGTAAATTATATATATATGCCCCATGTAAATTATACAAAGTGGTGTTTTATTTATAATCTATACAATCCTCCCATATACTTTAAATAATCTCTAGATTACTTAAAATAGCCGATACAATGTAAATGGTATGTAAAGAATTATATTGTATTTTTTAGGGAATAATGACAAGAAAAAAGTCTGTATATGTTCAGCTCACACAATATTTTCCCCATTTTTTTTTTTTCTTTTGTGATACTGGGGACTGAATCCAGGACCTCTCACATATGAGGCAAGTGCTCTATCACTGGACTACATCCTCAGCACTCGCCATTTGCTTTTGACTTAAGGTTGGTTGACTCTACGGGATATAGAGCCTTAGGATAAGGAGGGCTACTGTTAACTTCAAGAATTGATCTTAAAGACGCTTTGACTGTAGGTTTAAATACCATGTTTTCTTCCTTTATAAGGGAAGGCCCAGTTGAGATGAGATGGGAAAAGCTGGGAATGTAGCTTAGTGGAAAAGCTCATGCTTAATGTATAGGCCCTGGGTTGATCTCCAGTCCTACACAAATATAAAATCAATAATACAAAATAAAATAAAAATCACTATAAACAAGAGTAAAGTTCTTACACAGATATAAGTCGTGTCTTCTTTAGTGCTTGATTTAGTTATTCCTTGCTTTCTGGTGCAAGGTAGGAGACGCTCTTACAAATGGAGGTTTTCTTTATAGATAAAAATTTCTGATATTGCTGGTTATCGTTGACAAGTTCTACTCCCTCACATGTTGAGGTATGACATTAGAGAAGTACTCCAAGGCAGGCATATAAGCAGGGTTTATTTAAAACAGGGTAACACAAACTGCTCCCAGGAGAGAGAAGGGAGCCATAGCTGGTATCCTGGTATCCTAAGAAGTGAAGGGTTTTGACTTTTTTATGTCTTAGGCTTCCTTTGTTCTGCTCTGTCTTCTTCTTATCTCTCTCCTTCCTGCCTACATGACTAGGCCCAGGAACTGCTCAGTGGGATGGCCAAAAGGTGAGAAGCAGATGGGCTGGAGAGGCAACTGCAGAAAGGAACCCTAATTAACAACACCCTGTAGGGACTATCCCTGGGACTGGTTACCATAGCAACAGATTGGAGCAGGGGCAGGTTATCTTGATTAGGGTGCTGGAAGGGCTCTGAAGGTATTAGCATTTCAATCTCTCTTCAATTTCCCTAACCCAAATTGGCCTCCTTGATTCACCTGACTCTATTTACCTATCTATACAAACTCCCTCTTCTGGCTTCATTTCTTTTACAAAACAATAACTTTACAGACCTTCTGTGTCTATAGTTTCTCAAAACACTAGCCAAAATAATCCTTAAACTAAAGAGTAATAATTGAGACTGTGTATTCTGACACCTTGGAGTGATATTTGAGGTGGTGTGTCTTAACTCCATCAATGCCATGAATTCCAGAATGACACGCAATATCTCGTCCAATAAAACTGGAGTTTTTGCTATCCCTTTAAAATGTTATGCTTATTTCTATCCCTATTCCTTTGATTATATGTTTTTCCCATCATACCTTCTCTCCTACCACCTATGGAAGATTGTACAATTGCATTTATTTAGGAAAATCTTTATTAAATACTTATGAGTACAAAGTTAAAAGGATGAGTGAAAAAATGAATCTTTAATTTCTAAGTTTTCTTCAAAGCCTTTAAAAATTTGAACACTTATTTCCTATGTTAATCCTTCCCTAAAAATTACAGGCCATTTTGATCTCTCACTTGTTCATTTCCTAAATTTATGGTATTTATCATACTTTGGGTAATTATATATTTTGTGAAAAGAAAGTTGTTCCTTACCTCACCAACTATCTTAAGAACTCTTCCAGAGGAAATGTCATGATGCATTCTTCTTGTTTGTCCTAACATCTTGTTTTTTCTTTTTCTTTTTTTCTCTTTTGGTACTGGGATTAAATCTAAGGGTGCTTTACCCCTGAACCATATTCCTGGTCACTTTTTAATTTTTTTTTTTATTTTAAGACAGGGTCTTGCTAAGATGTTGAGGTTGGCCTTAAACTTGCAATCCTCCTGCTTCAGCTTCTTGAGTAGTTGGGATTATAGCTGTGCACCACCACACCTTTTAGGTTTTTCCTAACATCTTATGCAAGTTTTTCTTGAAAGGTTTATAGATTAGAAGATGTTCATGCTTCTGATAATATAATAGTTTAAATCAATAAAATCTTGGTATAGCATATTAATAGTGTAAATAACATGGAAAAAGAGAGAATCCAAAGCATTTCTCTCTAGGTGTCTTGCTAATTTTTAACTTTCTTAAATTTAAGTGGTTTGTAGAAAGGCCTTAACATATATAAGATTTGGTAATAAAGTAATGAGATTTATGTTTTTAACACTTGTTCTAGAACTTGTTAGGCTAAATAATTTCACTAGGAATGCAATAAGCTTACTCCTGTGTTATCTTCTCCATTGATTATAACATTTTGAGGGAAGTTACTTTTCTGGAATGAGTTTTTTTATAGTTAGTTATAATCTGAACATAAGTATTACTTTGATTAATTTACAGACATCATTTGGTTCAGATAAAACATTATTATACATTCAGTCTGATCAAATACCTTTTAAAATTTGTTCAGTCACATTTCTCCCAAAGGGTGCTGATTGACCATTATTGAAATTTTACTTACCACCATGTAAGTTTATATATATATAACTTATATAACTTATATATATAACATATATATATATATATATATATATATATATATATATATATATATTAACTTACATGGTGGTAAGTAAAATTTTAAAGAATTCACATTATATTTAAGCATTCAACTACCATGGAATAAGTGGTATATCTTTCTAAGATGGTGATTTTGAACAAAATAATACTAATTTCCTACATAAATTCTGCTGTTTTTATTATAATGTCATTTACTTTAAAAACACTCCATTGTTCTCCATTAAATCAATTCACTGCTAAATGCAATTCAAAAACAGAGCCTCAAGGAAGTACTTTTGAAACAGCAGAGTGACATCTCTGAAAATCCACTCCTTAAAGCAGTGAAAAGACTGGAAAAAATGTCAAAATAACTTTTTCAGAACTCTAAAATTAACCAAAGGCTTACAACAAGAAAAAAACAAAATAAAACAAAACAACAACAACAACAACAACAAAAAAAACCCCAGCAAATTTCTATAAAAACAAAGATTTTTGTGATATTTTAGTTTGTCTTATTTCCATCCCCTTCTCCTTGGGTACATAATAGCCTGGAAAGTCAGCACACAATGATAGTATCTGTGAAACAGCAGCTTATAGACACTGAGAGGATAGAATGGGTTTGTTATTGCCCCCAAAGCCCCATTTCTTTGAGATAGCTGCAGAAAGCAGTAATTATAAAATTGTGGTGATTGGCTTATAACATATGAAGACATATGTGTTGTAAGAGTTATGACATAAAATGTGAGAGATAAAAACAGAACACCTTGGGTCAAGCAACTGTTTCTTAGATATGACACTAAAAATACAAAAGGAAAGAAAACAAAAGAAAAGAAAACCTGAGCTCCATCAAAATTAAAAAGCTTTATACTTTAGAAACTGTCCACAAAAAGGGAGAAAATACTGACAATAGGGTTTCATCCAAATTATATAAAGAACTATATTAAAAATGTTTTTCCAAAGAAAATATGGAAATGGCCCTTAAATCCCCCAAAAGTCCAACATCATAGTAATTAGAGAAATGCAAATAAAATTCTCAAGGAAATGCCACTTTTCCACCACTAGGATGGCTACAAAAAAAGACAAATGACTGATGTTGGCAAGGATGTGGAGAAATGGCAATTCTCATATACTGCTGGTGTGATGTAAACACAAATGGCTACTTTGTAAAACATGCAAAAAGTGAAACATGACTGAGCAACATGACAAGAACACTCCAGAGCCAACATCCTAAAACTATTACAAACTATTAGAAACATTGCATCATCTGTAGGCCCTTGAGCTGATAAACCAGTAGCTGCTGTCAGGATGGTTATAGTAACTAGGAAATTTGCCCCTGTTCCCAGCAATTTAGGAAAGAGCCACAGTCTAAGATTGTTGGACAAATGCTTAATATCCAAAACCCAATGAAATCCAAACCAAGATTCAACAAGAATTTTCTTTACCTGGACATAGTATACTATAAACAACTCTTACATCACATTTGTTCATGTAAATAAATAGCTTCTTAACTTGAAGGATAATTATTAATCTCCTAGCTAACATTTTACCTTCAAACCATTTGAATATATTTCAACTACTGGTTCAAAGTATTAATTAGAATAAATCTTTCAATCTTTGCTTTCCAAACTCTAGTTTATATCTGCTTTTTTTTCATTTATATCATTTTTAAATTATTGGTTTTTTTTAATATATACACAACAGTGGAATGCATTACAATTCATATGACACATACACAGCACATTTTTTCATACCTCGGGGTATATATAAAGTATGTTCACACCAATTCGTGTCTTCATACATGTATAATGTATAATGTATAATGTTCATCACATTCCAGCATCATTTGTAACCCCCTGCCCCCTTGCTTCCCCTCCCACCCCTCTGCCCTATCTAGAGTTCCTCTATTCCTCTTATGCTTCCCCTTCCTATCCTACTATGAATCAATCTCCTTATATCAGAGAAAATATTCAACATTTGTTTTTTTTGGAATTGGCTAACTTCACTTAGCATTATCTTCTCCATCCATTTACCTGCACATGCCATGATTTTATTTTCTTTTATTGCTGAGTAATATTCCATTGTGTTTATACGCCACATTTTTTTTAACCCATTCATCTTCTGAAGAGCATCTAGGTTGGTTCCACAGTTTAGCTATTGTGAATTGTGTTGCTATAAACATGATGTGGCTGGGTCTTTGTAGTATGCTGTTTTTAAGTCTTTTAGGTATAGACTGAGGAGAGAAATAGCTGTGTCAAATGGTGGTTCCATTCCAAGTTTTCCAAGGAATCTCCATATTACTTTCAATATTGGCTGCACCAATTTGCAGTCCCACCAGCAATGTATGAGTGTACCTTTTTTCCCCCACATCCTTGCCAACACTTATTGTTGTTTGTCTTCATAATAGCTGCCATTCTGAAAGGAGTGAGATGAAATCTTAGAGTAGTTTTGATTTTTATTTCTCCAATTGCTAGAGATGATGAACATTTTTTCATATATTTGTTGGTTGAATGTATACCCTCTTCTGAGAAGTATCTGTTCAGGTTCTTGGCCCATTTATTGATTGGGTTATTTGGTTTTTTTGGTGTCTAATTTTTGAGTTCTTTATGTACCCTAGAGATTAGTGCTCTGTCTGATGTGTGAGGGATAAAAATTTGCTGCCAGGATGTAGGCTCTCTATTCACCTCACAGATTGTTTCTTTTGCTGAGAAGAAACTTTTGAGTTTAAATCTATCCCATTTATTGATTCTTGATTTTAATTCTTGCACCAAAGAAGTCTTATTAAGGAAGTTGGGGCCTAATCTGAAGCATATTGTTGAGTCATTTTTTAAAATCCATCTGCTAACCTAGGTATTTTGATTGGTGAGTTTAGGCCATTAACATTAAGGGTTATTATTGAGACATGATTGTATTCCCATAATGGAATGAAATTAGAAATCAATGACAAAATAAAAATTATTCCAACACCTGGAGACTAAACAATATGCTATTGAATGAACAATGGGTTGTAAAAAACATTAAGAAGGAGATTTAAAAATTCTTAGAGGTAAATGAGAATACTGACACAACATATTGAAATTTCTGGGACACTATATGAAAAAAATACTAAGAGTAAAGATGATTGCATGGAGTTCATTCCTTAAAAAAAGAAAAAGCCAACAAATAAGTGACCTAACATTACATCTCAAAGCCCTAGAAAAACAAGAACAAATAAACACCAAAAGCAGTAGAAGGCAGGAAATAATTAAAAAATTTGCATATTTTTGGTATTTAACTTGACTTCTTTTCTTCTTTGATTTGTTTTTCCTTTAGGGTACTACCTCCCTCTGCTGATTTTCATCATTGTTTTTGTTTCCTCTTCATGGAATAGTTTGCCAAGGATATTTTGTAGTGCTGGTTTTCTAGCTTTAAATTCTTTTAACTTTTGTTTATTATGAAAGTTTTAAATTTTATCATCAGATCTAAAGCTTAATTTTGCTGGATATAAGACTCTTGGTTGGCATACATTTTCTTTTAGAGCTTGATATATGTTGTTCCAGGATCTTCTACCTTTCAGGGTCTGTGTTGAAAAATCTGCAGTTATCCTAATTGGTTTCCCTCTATATGTAATCTGATTCAGGTCTCTTGTGGCTTTTAATATTCTCTTCTTATTCTGTAAGTTAGGCATTTTCATTATAATGTGCCTTTGTGTGGATCTGATGTGATTTTGTGCATTCAGCATCCTGTAGGCTTCTTGAATTTGGTTTTCCAATTCATTCTTCATATTTGGAAAGTTTTTTGATATTATTTCATTTAATAGATTATTCATTCCTCTTGTTTGGAACTCTATGCCTTCCTCTATCCCAATAACTCTTAACACTTTAGGTACAGTAAGTTTACTAAATTTAGCAACTAATTTTTTGACTAGTTCTATAACTTTATTATAGGTATATACCTGAGTTTGAGGAACAATAGAGATCAACTACCACAAGTTTTTTGTCCTTATGAGGTTGAATAAAATGAGGCCTGGCTCAGAAGTGACTAGAGTAAATAGGGTTCATTGGAATCACTTAAATTGGGACTGATATTCAGATCAACAGAGGTCTTACATTGAATTAAAATATTATTTGGATATTCACCCAATACAGGGCTCTTAAGAAAAAGATGCTCACAAAGTAATCTTTCACTTAATAAAAAAAGTTAGAACCATACTGATAGATGGGAAGATGTAGAAAAAATATGAAATAGCAAGGGAACAAGCTATCTCAAACATCCAAAATGCTTCAAAATAGACTTTATTGACACCACAGTGGAGAAAATGTCAGAGAAGGAACTTAGAATGTTAAAATGTTCTATGAGCTAAATGACAATGTAAAGAGAGAAAATACAAGCAGTGAAAGATCAACAAAGAGAGAGAGATTCTGCAAAAAGAATCAAACAAAAGTCTTTGAAATAAAGAAATCAGTAAACCAAATTAAAAATTCAATGAAATGCATCACCAATAGATTAGATCACTATGAAGACAGACTTTCAGGCCTTGATGACAATGTATATAATCTTGAAAATAAAGTTGACTGTAGAGTAAAAAATGTTGATTATGAACATAATGTTTAAGAAATGTGGGGTAACATTAAAAGGCCCAATTTAATATTTATTGGGATAGATGAAGGCTCTGAAAAACCAACTAAAGGAATGCACAATATTTTCAATGAAATTATATCAGAAAATTTTCCAAAACTTAAGGGTGAAATGGAAATTCAAATACATGAGGGATACAGGACTCCAAATATAAAAAATCACAACAAATCCACTTCAAGACACATTATTGTGAAAATGCCTAACATATAGAATAAGGACAGAATTTTAAAAGCTGCAAGAGAAAATTACTGGTCACATTCAAAAGTAAACCAAACTGGATCTCAGTAGAGTTCTGAGCCTAGACCCTAAAATTTAGGAGGTCTTGGACAAATTTATACCAACCTCTGAAGATGGATGTCAGCCAAGAATATTATACCCAGCAAAGTTAAGCTTCAGAATTGAATATGAAATAGAACCTTCCATTATAATCCAAAGCTAAAAGAATTCATAAGTAGAAAGCCTGCATCACAAAACATAATAACATATTTCATGAAGAAGAAATAAAAAATAAGATGAAAACAAGCAAAGGGGGGGAATTACACTAGAAGAATAGTCAAAGGAGAATTGAATTAAATTTAAACACTAAAAATGAATCAAAATGTCAGGAAATAAAAATCATTTTTCAGTAATAACACTGAATATAAATGGTCTAAACTCATCAATCAAGAGACATAGTTTGGCAGATTGGAAGGTAAAAGGATGGGAAAAACATATCATTCATGTGGGTCTCATAAATAAGCAGTAGTTACTATTCTATCACATCAAGTGGAGCATCTACATACATCAAACACACCCTTCTGAATATTAAAAATCAAATAGATTACACAGTAGTACTGGGTGATATTAACATGCCTCTCTCATCACTGGATAGATCATCCAAACAGAAACTAAACAGAGATGTTACAGCTACAGAACTAAAAAATACAATTAATAATTTGGACTGAACAGACACAGAACATTTCATCCATCTTATCAACAACAAATTGAACATTTTCTAAAATAGACCATATTTTAGGTCACAAAGCAAATCTTAGCAAATATAAAAAAGAGACAATAATTTACATTCTCTCAGATTATGATGGAATGAAATTAGAAATCAACAGTATGATAAAAAATAGAAACTACTCTAAAACTTGGAGACTAAATAATACACTTTTGAATGATAAATGGATA
Organism: Marmota marmota marmota; assembly: GCF_001458135.2. Taxonomy (NCBI): domain Eukaryota; kingdom Metazoa; phylum Chordata; class Mammalia; order Rodentia; family Sciuridae; genus Marmota; species Marmota marmota. The sequence goes on from NW_025999862.1 coordinate 5,381,267, forward strand.
GTGAAGAAATCAGGATAAATTAAAAAATAGAGGCTAATGAAGATAGTGATAAAATATATCAAAATCTCTGGGACACTATGAAGGTGGTTCTAAGAGCAAAGTTTATAGCATTGAGCACATACATTAACAGAATAGAAAGATACCAAATAAATAATTTAGCATTATATCTCAAAACCCTAGAAAAATAATAACAAACCAATACCCATGTCAGTAGAAGACAAGAAATAATTAAAATCAGAGCTGAAATCAATAAAATTGAGATAAAAATTTCAAAAATATCAACAAAATGGAAAGTTGTTTTTTTGAAAGAATAAACAAAATTGATAAACCCTTAGCTAAGTGAATTGAAAGAGAGGAAAACTTCAAATAATCAAAATTCGAGATGAAAAGAAAATATCACCACAGACACTACTGAAATTTACATTATAAGAAACTAATGAAATTGAAGCAGCCATCAAAAGTCTTCCAACAAAGAAAACCCCAGGACTGTAAGGATTTTCAGCCAAGTTCTCCTGGACATTTAAGGAAGACCTAATACTGATCATCCTCAAATTATTCCATGGAATAGAAAAGGAGGGAACCCTTTTAGACTCATTCCATAAAGCCAGTATCACTCTGATACTAAAACCAGGCAATTACACATCAAGGAAAGAAAATTCAGACCAATATTCTTGATGAACATAGATGCAAAGATTCTTAAAAAATTATTGGCAAATTGCATACAAAAACATATTAAAAAGATAGTGCACCATGATCAAGTGGGATTCATCACAGGAGTGCATGGTTGGTTGAACATATGAAAATAAATAAATGTAATTCACCACATAAATAGATTTAAAGAATCACATGATTATCTCAGTAGATAAAGAAAAAGCATTTGACAAAGTATAGCACCAGTTCATGTTTAAAACACTAGAGAAATAGGGATTGAAGGAACATCCCTCAACATTGTAAAGGCTGTAGATGACAAACCCAAGGCCAGCATTGTTCTGAATGGAGAAAAACTGAAAGCATTTCCTCCAAAAACAGGGACCAGGCAGAGATGCCAACTTTTGCCACTCCTATTCAACGTAGTCCTTAAAATTCTAGCCATAGAAATTAGGCAAGAGAAGATAATTAAAGTGATATGAATAGGAAATTAAGACTCAAATAATCTCTGTTTGCCAACAACACAATACTATATTTGGAAGACCCAAAAACCTCCATCAAAAAACTTCTAGAACTCATAAATGAATTCAGCAAGGTAGCAGGATAAAATATTAACACCCATAATGAATCACGTTTCTATATGCCAATGTTGAATCTGCTGAAAAAGAAATGAGGAAAAGTTATCCCATTCAGCCTCAAAAAAAATAATAATAATCCCTGCAATCAATCTAACAGAAGAGGTGAAGGACCTTTACAGTAAAAACTTCAGAAGACTAAAGAAAGAAATTGAGGAAGTCCTTAGAAGTTGGAAAGACCTTCCATGTCCTTGAATAGGCAGAATTAATACTATTAAAATGGCCATACTACCAAAAGTGCTATACAGATCCAGTGCAATTCCCATCAAATTCTAATGATGTTCTTCATAGAAATAGAAAAAGCAGTTATGAAATTCATTTGGAAAAATGAGAGACTCAGAATAGCCAAAGCAATCCTTACTGAGAAAAGTGAAGAAGAAGACATCACAATACTGAAACTGAAATTATACCACAGGGGTACAGTAACAAAAACAGCATGGTTAAAGGGAAGTGATGGGAGGAGAGGGAAAGGGATGTGGGGATAGGAGAGATAATAGAATGAAACAGACATTATTACTGTACGTATGGTATGTGACTACATGACCAATATGATTCTGCAACATGTACACTCAGATAAATGAGAAAATATATCCCATCTATGTATCTATGTATGATATATCAAAGTGCATAAATGCATTCTACTATCATGTATAACTAATTAAACAAATAAAAAACTTAAAAAAAACCTTAATTCATGGAATAAACCTTTGTTCTTTATGAGTAAATCTCTGTTCTTTAAAATCTACAAAAAAGAAAAAAAAAACAGGAGAAGACCAATGGAATAGAATAGAAGACACAGAGACAACCCCACATATATACAGTTATCTCATATTTGACAAAAATGCTAAAAAATACATTGGAAAAAGGAGTTTTCTTAAGAGTTTTCAAAGTATGCTGGGAAAACTGGAAATCCATATGTAGAAGAATGAAATTTAACCTCTGTCTCTCACCTTGCACAAAACCCAGCCATTCCCCTTCTCGGACTATTCCCAAAAGACCTAAAAAGAGCATACTATAGGGATACAGCATCATCAATGTTCATAGAAGCACAATTCACAATAGCTAGACTGTGGAACCAACCTAGATGCCCTTCAATAGATGAATGGATAAAGAAATGTGACATATATACACAATGGAATATTACTCAGCACTAAAAAAATAACAAAATCATGGCATTTGCAGGGAAATGGATGGCATTAGAGCAGATTATGCTAAGTGAAGTCAGCCAATCCCTAAAAAACAAATGCCAAATGTCTTCTTTGATATAAGGGGGGCGACTCAAAACAGAGCAGGGAAGTAGAGCATGAGAAGAAGATTACCATCATACAGGGATGAGAGGTGGGAGGGAATGGGGGAGAGAGAGGGGGAATTACTCGGAAGAGGGAAGGAGACCCACATTGTTATACAAAAATACATATAAGAGGATGTGAGGGGAAAGGGAAAAAATGAGAGAGAGAGAGAGATAGAGAGAGAGAGAGAAAGAGAGATATGAGTTATGGTAGATGGGGTAGAGGGAGGGGAGGGGAGGGGAAGAGAGGGGAGTGGGGATAGAAAGGGGATAGGAAGGGCAGCAGAATACAACAGACACTAGTATGGCAGTATGTATAAACGTGGCTGTAAAATCAATGTGATCCTACAATCTGTGCCTGTGGGAATAATAAGAATTCATACTCCATTTGAAACAAATGTATGATATATGATATGTCAAGATCAGTGTAATGTTTGGAGCAACTAATAAATTTCTGATGTTTAAAAAAATATGGAAATCAGTATGGAGATTCCTTGGAAAACTGGGAATGGAGCCACCATTTGACCCAGCTATCCCTCTCCTGGGTCTATACCCAAAGGACTTAAAAACAGCAGGAACACAGCCATATTCAATGTTTATGTAGCACAATTCACAATAGCTAAACTGGGGAACCATCTAGATGCCCTTCAGTAGAGGAATGGATAAAAAAATGAGTCATATATACATAATGGAATATTACTCAACAATAAAAGAGAATAAAATCATGGCATTTGCAGGTAAATAGATGGAGCTGCAGAATATCATGCTAAGTGAAGTTAGCCAATCCCCAAAAGACAAATGCCAAATGTTTTCTCTGATATAAGGTGACTGACTCATAGTGGGGTAGGGAGGGGGAGCAGGGGAGGAATAGATGAATTCTAGATAGGGCAGAGAGGTGGGAGGAGAAGAGAGGGGGCAGGAGGTTAGCAATGATGGTGGAATGTGATGGACATCATTATCCAAAGTACATGTATAAAGACATGAATTGATGTGAACATATTTTATATACAGAGATATGAAAAATTGTTCTCTATATGTGTAATAAGAATTGTAATGCATTCTGCTGTCATGTATTTTAAAAATTAAATCAATTAAAAATTGGCTTGAAATGAAAAAAAATAAAAAATAAAAATAATATTTACTATGACAGTCTTATTTCCATTTTAATTTCCTTAAGATAATAATTATATAAAATTTTATTTGTAAAGTCATTAAAATAATACTTACCATTCTTCTATTGGCCACAATGAGGCAACTCTGCACTGTCATGAAGGCCTAGCATAAGGTAATGTATGTAGTAAGTAGTCAATGTTTCCTTGATGGATCAATGAATAAATGGATTGCACAACATGAAAGCATCATCCAAAGACCTTTCCCCAGGACCAGGGAATCATTATTCTTCTTATTTTAGTCAAAGTATCCTTTAAAAAATAGAATAGATTAAATTTGGCTCATTTGGCTGGTGGGATATTTATATTCAAAACTAAAATAAGTTGATTATGTATCAATTATTCATGATTAATCATTTAATAATAATAGTCCCATTAGGCATTTTGATGCTATATTATATAAATGACAGTAACAATCTATGAAATTGAAGTATATTGGAAAAGTAATTTTTATTCTGAATAAACTTCATTAATAAGGAGTCTCTACTGAACTATAAATATTTAAAGATTTCTGCAAATTATAAAGCATTGCACATATCAGGAAAAAAATAAGTTTGAGTGTAGAAGCCATGCTATGCATTTTCTTCCTGAATTATTGGCCTGTTTTTAGGTTTTGCAATCAAATAAATTTTTTAGTCACTCAGAAGTGTAAATAAAAAGCACTCAAGGTGCTTATATATTTTACATTTAGTGAGGGTGCTGCACAAGGAAAACAAAAGGACTTGCAACTGAATCAAGTGATTAAATGTAATGAATTACATAGATTAGATAATAAATAACCTACTGAGCGGGGAGCAAGCCTAAGTGAACATTTTTGTTAGGAAATAAATTTGAAAATGTGGAACAATTCTTCATTGCTGCTATTAGTCTTATTTATCTAGTTCAGCCTTACTATTTGGCTGAATAATTTTTGAGTGAAATTTGACTGGATTCCTATTTTTTTCTGAAAGGATAAAGATGGTGAATTAAAATTAGTAATGGGAGAATGGTCAAAATGGAAATGATAATGGTGAAAATGTGTAAAATTGGTAGATTTCTACAATTATAAGACACATTATTTAATATATTTTATGTAGTGATGTAATACATATTATTTTGATGATTTTATGAAGAAATGATAGATATCATCTATCATTTTCTATGAATGAAATTCTCCATTCAAGTTTTATGTCACTTTCTCTTTCTTTTCTTCTTCCATCTCTCCAAACATGCTTTATCATCTAGGAGTAGTTGAACGTGCATTGAGTCAAAAACCTTGGTTTTATAATAGCTGTGACTAGAATTGGCTGTGTGACTTTTAGCAAATTATTTAATCATTTAGAGTTCTTACATATTTAATTAGGAACTTAGATTTGAGGATTATATGGCACTTTCCAAGTTTGAAAGATTGTCATTATGTATGTCCACTAAGACTAATCAGTCTTTGGAAGCCTTCTGTTGCTTCAACTTTATGGTGTCTGACTGATTCAATGTACTACATGTGCAGTGTAGACTGCTACATGTCACTTATTTAGTATGGATCCCAAATGTCAACTTTTCTAATTGTTGCCCCTAAATTATACAACTCGGGACTTAATAATTCTTTGCCTTCTCCAAAGTTTACTTATACTTAAACCATCACTAACCAATGTTGGTTTTGCTGAAAGCTATATTGAAGGAAAGCTTTTACCTTGCACATTTGTAAAAAACTACTTTATATTCGGGACTACTTTGGACTTGTTTCATTCTCTAAAAGCCATGTATTTCCTACCACACCGACAGGGAGATTCTTCCTCATTAGTTTAGAGAAGATGAATGCCTCTTTACTTTTACGGACTAAGAAGCATTCAGCTTCTCTGACTTCTCAGTACACAACTGAGAAGGTTTCTTTTTCCCCTGTTTTATCTGTTTTTGTCTTCATTAGAACTATATATAACCACTCAATAAAGGACCATTCTGGTGTACTGGGAACCAGTATTCTCAGAAGGCAGTGGGCATTGAGCAAATAACCACAGGGATTCTCAGAAAATCTGAGAAAGAGATTTTCATAGAAGTAGAAAGAGACATCTTATGGAGAATTATGAATTTAATAGATTAAGGTGATTCAACAAAATGAAGTCAAGATCAGCATTTTTTTAATCATATGAATTTCCATTTGAAAGCTAATATTTAAAAAATCAAACATCTTATTAGTAATTATTATTGTTAGTACTGGGGATTAAACCCAGGGGCTCTCTGTCACTGAGCTACATCCTCAGCCTTGCCCTTTTTATTTTTATTTTTCTTAAGACAGGGTCTTGCTGAGTTACTGAGGATGGCCTCAAACTTGGGATCCTCTTGCTTCAGATTCCTGAGCAGCTGGGATTATACACAAATGCCCTTGTGCCTGGAAATAAGGCAAACATTTTAAAGTAGCATCCTAGAAGATCCAAAATACCTGTATACTTAGAAGTCTGATTAGAAGAGTGTTAATAAGAAAGGGCCAACCTTCTTATTTTGATGGTGTTTTATTCAAGAGGAGTGTTGTGTCATATAATATTAAATAGTGATATTATAACATTTTTATGTATGGTTGTAAATAGATTTGTAATTATAACTAAAGGGGCTTATAAATGTTTTTTAAAATGTTGTTATAGAACACTTCAAACATACACAAATAATAACATAATAAACCTTTCTGTACCCATCACACAACTTCAATAATTATTAGTCTATGACTCATCTTCTTTGGTCAGTTATATGTAATTTATTTCCTCCACATATTATTTTGAAGCAATTCTCAGAAATAATATTTCATCAGCAAATATTTCAATGTTGTATAATTTTATAGTTTGCTTTTTATTTTATATCAAACATTTCCCCATGGAATTGATTTTTTTAATACACAAATACAATGGAGATATAATATTACATTATATAGGTATAGTTAATTTAACAATAACTATTGTTAAATATTTGTTTCTAGCTTTTGATATTAAAAAGAATATTGAACTGAGAATCTCTGTCCATTAGCATTTATTTCAATATCTGAATGTTTCTTTTGCATAGATTTCCTAGAAATGAAACTATATTAAACATATTTAAATCCTACTGCAATTCCTTCTGACTAGTGACAATTTTTACTATCGGTTTGTAAAGCAAATAGAGAACTTAGATAAGGTAATCTTTTACTTTCCAACCTGCTAAAAAGGTTGTTTCAGGAATTTCTTATAATAATTAGACTTTCCTAAATTGTTCTATAATCCATTAAAATCACTTGTATAATATTGAAGATGATGTGTGCAGATTTAATTTACAACTATGACAATGAAAACCCAGTCTTGAGAAGTCTTTATTTTGGTAGTATTCTTCTGAAGCCCCACTAGTATTATTTGCACAATTTTAAAGTTTCTGAATTATACTGCAGTTCATTTTTTAACACATTTTTGGAAAAAAAAAAAAAACTCTATTTATTTATTTATTTTTATGTGGTGCTGAGGATTGAACCCAGGGCTTTTTACATGCCAGGCAAGTGCTCTACCACTGAGCCAACCCCAGCCCTGCAGCTCATTTTATATAATAATTCTAAATATTTATAATGTAAGACCCACAAATAGTTTTCCAGCTATACACAGGGTCATTCAGATTCCCATTAAAGTTCTGTGTTAGTTGTAGGATCCATACATTCAGAATAATTTGAAGAAATGGAAAAAGTTCAGAAAGTTATAGAAATTAATGAAAGTCTAGAAAGCAGAATTAGTAAAGATGGATAAAGAAATTTATTGATTTGACATGGAATGGAGAAAGTTCAGGAACATATATGAATCACAGAAGACATTAGGATCATTTTTAATGTGATGCATGCCTCCTAAACTTTGTAAGCACCAATGGGAAGAATCTAGTTTGGTTCTACTTTTCTGAACTTAAAGGTAGTCATCTGACTTTATTAACCTTGATTCTTCATTTCAATAATTCTGATTTTATCTGTATCATTTTCTTCTCTCCATTCCCTTAGGCTTTAAAATTACTCTTCCTTGCCACATGCGCCACTCTCCACCCCACAACCACTTTCTTTATTTGGTTACTCATATTCACTTTGTTTTTTAAAAATAATTTCTAACATAAATATTTAAAGCTTTGTATTTCCCTTCAAGCAATATTTAGCTGTTATATTTTCATCATAGTTTCTCATCTCTTATCTAATTTACATGAAGAAGATTTCTTTGATTCTAATGTTACTTGGGATAAGAGATCCTTATCTCTTCTCTTATCTCAAGGTTGCCAGGGACCACAACTGAGCCTCACCACTTACATGTGTGTACCAATGTGTATGTAGTTATTTAGTAATTTATTCTCTTTTTGCCTTAGTTTGCTCATCTCTAAAAGAGCAATAATAACATTACATGCTTCATACAGTTTTTATTGAAAGTGCTAGTATATTCAAATACTTAGAAGAATGTCCAATATTTAATAGAAACCATACATTTAGCAATTATTGTTTGGAATATTTTTACTTATTTCTAATTTAATATGAGATCAGTAGGAAAATATGGCTGATTAGTGTTGATTCTTCATGTTTTCTGAGATTTGCTTTGCTTTGTGACTCAATGTGTGGTCAACTGTGTAAATGTTCTATGAATGCTTTAATCAGAGTATATATTTTCTAATTCAATGTAGAATTCTGTATTTATTCATTAGATTAAACTTAATAATCATGTTATTCAAATTTTACATATCCTTACTAATTTTCTGTTTCCTTAATTTTTAATTACCAAAAGAGATGTGTTATGATCTGTCATGGTGAATATAAATTTGCAAGACCTTTTCATAATTCAGTCAATTATTATTTCATTGTTTATGCTTTTGGGGCCATGTAAGTTGAAAATTATAATTACTTGTTGGTAAACATTCCTTTTGTCATTATCTGATGGACCTTTTGAGTCTTACCCTTCACATCTTTTTTTGGTCTGATACAAAAATAGTATTCTTTTATTCTTAATTTCATCAGAATTTTAAAATTTAGAGTTTGCTTTATATCTTCTTTCATAGAAAGAAATTGGGCCGTTGGGGATGTGACCTTGAAAGGGATATTTCTCCCTCTCTTTAATTTTGCTTCTTGGCTGCCATGATGCAAGCAGCTTCTCCCATGCACTCCCACCATGATGTTCTGACTTATCACTGGTCCAAAAGCAACAAGGCCAACCAACCATGGGGTGAAATTTCTGAAACCATCAGCCAAAATAAACTTTTCCTACTTCTAAGTTTATTTTCTCAGGTATTTTTTTCCACAGTGACTAACACATATACCATACTTTGTACATTTTTTATTTATTGATATCTGAGTTGTTTTCAGGTTTTGATTATTATAAATACAGGGGCTATTTATATTCACATGCATGTCTTTCTACAGAAGTCTATCATGTGCATGTTTCAAGTCTTTCTTGATTTTTCTTGAGTAAATACATTGAAATGAAATTATGTGGTCATAGGCTAGATTTATTTTTTATTTTTAAGAGATAGACTTTTCTAAATAAGTTGTACCACTTTACTTCCCAATGAACAAATGTGTGAGCATTCCAGTAGCCTTTGGTAGATGTGTTTTAGCAACTTGATGGTGGTTTGATTTGTATTTTTCTATTGACTATGCTTTTGAGTATATTTTCATGTGATTATTGGCCATATATATATATTCCTTTGTAAGTATCCATTAAATTATTTTGTCCATTTTTAAATTGGGTGTTGTTTTATTATTGAGTTGCATTTTTAAAAATTTTATTTTTTATCTTTTCCTGTTCCTATTGAATCATAAATACTACCATATCTTATTTCTCATAAATATCTTATAAAATAGATATTCTCATTCCCTTTTAGATATAAGAAATAAATCATGTTAGTAAAGTGACTCACCTGTAGTTTCATGAGTAATAAGTGGTAGAACCCTGACACAGTTGTCTAGCATTAAAACCCTGTGCTTTTAACTACTATATTATGCTACAAATAATAAATTATGTAGAACTTCATATGAGAGAGGGGCTCCTGTGGGCCGAGATGGTTAAAGATAATAAGTGAAAATGATGCTTTCGATGAATCACTAAGGGTTAGCCATTTATCAAGTAGTGGTGTTGTAGTTTGGGGTATAATAGTAGGTATGGTAGTTTGGGTTTATTAAAATATCTTCATGAAAAAGATAAGCATACACTTATATTAATAGAGTGAGCAAAAATCTTAAAACTTCAATGTTATGATTATTTGAGGCCATAAATTTTAACATAGTGAAGATACTTTATTGCATTACGAACTATGAGAAACAAAATTCTCTTCTCTATTCTTTAAATGTTCTCTGTTGTTATAATGATTTAGCTTCAACAAGTGTGAATTAATAAAGTATTGATTTTGTTTAAGACTTCTGTTTAATGGACATTTGAAAAAAATTGGGACTGTTTCTAGAATAAACTTGGTAGAGTTTGGAACCACAAGATATTTTAACATGAGAGATAATGTCAAATTCAGGGTTATAGCACAGGTAAGTATGGTAGGGCATTTATAGTTACCTCCGTTTGATGGACAAGAGGGATTATGGAAGAAATCCAAAGTCTTAACAGAGGTGTTGGGAAGAGAATCATATAAATGTATAAAGTGTGATGGACTTAGTGTCCCATGAGCAATGTTACCTGTTTTTTGTTCCCCTACCCCCGCCAGGTATATAATCTGTATATCCCCTGTATTTCTAGATTAGTGCAATGCAAAGGTTTCTCCTTCGGCAGTTCTGCTGCCCAATTACCCATCTGGTTGGCGGTTCATGCTGTGAACTAGTAAGCGGTATAACTTGCAAGAAGTCCTCCTGTTTATCTGAATGACACTTATTTCACATAAATTAGTGTGTCCTTTTCAAGCTTCTCGGCTCTTTGTGACATTTTAGGGCTTGGATTCTTTATCAATCTACGCCTACTTTCTAGTATTAGATGCCTTTGAATCTTTCCCTGGCAGCCTGTTAAATGTTTTCACATGCAGTGAGGCTGTGGTTGTGTGCTGAGAAGAATTCAGCTTAAGGACAATTGACAGAGAGGTGTCCTTGTTTGGACTCCCAGCTATCTGATTTCAAGATGAAGTGATTAGAAGAGTACTGTACAGGGGAAAAAAAAGATTGTCAGGCATCAATTAAGATTAACCTCACCCCTCTCTTTGGTTTCCAGCTGATGTGAAGTTGGCAGGCAAATAAAGCTGCCTGTTCTCCTGTCACTCTGTGTGTATTCCTAACTGAGCATTTATGTAATATTGAAAATAGAGTCCACTAGATTGCATGATTTGGAGAATATAAAGCCAACTGGTTGAATATTTTAAATTATCATTGTTTGAGAGAAGCTTAGATTTTTGAACCTGAGAGAGGTCCATTTGAAAATAGGTTCAAATTTTTACATAAGGTCAAATTCTACCTAGAGGGCACTGTGGCTCCATGTGGGGTCTTTAGAGTTTGCCTTTGTTATTATCATCAAGGTAATATGGCTTATTTATGAACTATAGTCACATATGAAAACTCAACAGTAGATTTGAGAGCAAAATCAACCCTTAGGCATTTGGTTGTGTTGACTTTAATGGAAGTTACAAGAGAGTAATTTGGTTGCTTACACAAGAGCTAATATTCCTTTAGTGACTTCAGCTTTCTATTTCCGAAATTCACTTATATGGAGCACATTTTTACTGCTGGTATTATTCTTTAGGAAGCTTAAGACAGCCTTTATATTAAACTTTAAATTCTCTCTCTCTCTCTCAAGTTTATCCAAGAACTAGAATGATGAACTTAATCTCTGCAACTTTACAATTAGTGTATTAACTTAAGTACTATTTTTGGTATCATTGTGCTCTGCAAGTCATCTGGTTAATGTGTTTCCTTTTGTAGGATTTTACCAGAGCATAGCAATTGGAACACAAAATAAACATTAGCAGGCTTTTCATTGTGCTTGCATTTGATTATAAGGAAAACTTTTTCATTTGCTGTTTTTATCCTTTTAAAAAGTGTTCCTCAATGAAAGGGGAATTAAGGATTCTGTATTTCAAAGAAGCACATGTCAAGATGTTAATAGATGTGCTTAACCAAATAGATTCTAGAAGGATAATTTTTAATTTTTGTCGAAGTATGTACTATGAAAAAAGGAGAAATCAGGTTCTGTATTTTCAGCTTTTTCTTGACAAATGCTGGTGGTGTAAATTATCCAGCTGTTCTTCCTCTGTATGGATTTGGTAGTACTCAGAGCGATTTATAGGTCTAGAGTGCAGCTGCTGAAAGTCATTTATTTTCAGTTCTGTATTAAATCTATCATATACAAATACATTAGCATTCACTACAGATCTCAAGGGTTTAAGACATTTTTTCCCCTTCTGAGTTGCTGTCCTGCCAATGTTTGTAAGATATACCAAAACAACATCTAAAAATTATTAGGTTCATATGTACTTTTGGGAGGGCTGATTTTAGTTTTTCTGTGTAGAGAAACTAAAAACTAAAATTTGAAATCCCTTCATTTATCGATACAAAAGGAATAGTCAAAATGAGCCTTTCTGTCAACATTAACAGATCAGTGATACTCATGTGCTTGTTTTTGACAAATTAGGACTTCAAGTTGGTCTGCTCATTTGCTTCTATGGCCATATGTCTACTTATCGGATATGTTCACATTTTATAAAATTAGTTACTCATAATTTTATTTTGAGGAGTAAAGTAAGTAAGGGGAAAATAAGTAGGGAGGATTTTCACATCTCCAGTTTTTTCTTTTCTGCCTAAAGATATCTATTCCTCTTCTCGATGAACAGGAACTATTTTGATCAATAATACAAACATAAAGCTTACAGAGATGTGTACATTGCTTGTTTATGACTTCTCTAAAACATTTTCTATGGTTCATAAAATGTTGATGTGAATTTGAAATGCATACATTGTTTGACAATGATGATATTCCTCAAAATGTATGTCCAGATTTCTGTTCAAAGAATGTGAATTTTCCCCTATTACCTATTAATATTACATGAAGCATGACTCTCATCTCTTCCCCTTTAATTCTTCCCATATACATTTTCAGATTCATTTTCCTTAATAATAAAACTGAATAAGTTACTTGTTGATCACAACCTTTAATGATTTGACTTACAAAATGTTTAACTTCACTCTCAAGGAGTCCCATGTTCTACACCTACACTATTTTCTTCATTTGTTTTTTATTGCTACCCTTTATCCACCTTGTGACCCAGCCAAAATGAATGATATCCTGCACTGACATATGCCACACTTTCCTTCTCTTGGGCTTTGTATTATTATTATTTTACTCTCAGATAATTTTCTCTGTGTGTTGCTTCTTGTTTAAATCCTATTATTTCCAAAGACTATTTCCTCCATCGTCCTCTGAATTATAAGTAATTTTCTCTTCACTTTGCCTTTTATGTCCCTTTAAAATTTTCTAGTTTTAAACAATTATCGCTGTACATCTTATGGTTCATTCAAGATTATAAACTCCTTAACAAATAGAGATTAATATATTAACTTTTTATCGCCTACAAAGTCTAAGAAACACTCATACACACGGTATTTAATATTTGTTACATTTAACTGGTTTTAGTTAATAAAGTAATTAAGTAATTAACTCAAGGTTAATTATATTATGTTGAACAATTCTGAGATGTACATTATGTATATTATGCAGTTTTAGTAGGTACAGTACTGCATATTGATAGCAATTTACTCTTTGTAATAATTGAAGTCCTTAAAACACCCAATATGAACTTCTTAAAATTCTAATTGTGAGTTTAAAAAGTAAAAATCATAAGGGCACACAGTTTTAAATTATTGATTTTACCAGGACATAGCTAGTGTTGAGTTCTTTTCTTTACTCCTCATATGAATTTTTTCTAAAGATTGGACTCACTATATGAAAAACAAATTCTACTTATTCTCAGGTTTCAGTTATTTCAGATTAAACAGTTTCTTTTTGAAAATTTCAATTTTTAAAGTTTTATCAGATTATCATGTGTAAAGTTAAAATCAAATAGTATTGAAAAGCTTCAAATGAAAAATAGTAGTCTCTTGCTTAACCCCTTTCTACTTTCCAATTTTTTAGACAATAATTTTAAAACTGTTTTAGCTGTTTTTTCTGATATTTAATACAGTGTTTGCAAATGAAAAAATAAATTTTTTCACTTCATTTTTACTTTTATCCAGATAATATGTACAAAAGTTAAATAACTATAAAAACTTCAGTTCTATGTCTTAGCCTTCTTATTGTCCTGTTCTCATGGCTCACAGGCAACTATTTTAAGTCTTTTAATTATTTCTTCTAGTATTTACACCCATATTTCTAAATATTATACTTTACTGTTTTTGAACTTTTCAATATTAAATCTTTTTTTAAGAGAGGGAGAGAGAGAGAGAGAGGAGAGAGAATTTTTTTTTAATATCTATTTTTTAGTTCTCATCGGACACAACATCTTTGTTTTGTATGTGGTGCTGAGGATCGAACCCGGGCCGCACGCATGCCAGGCGAGTGCGCTACCGCTTGAGCCACATCCCCAGCCCTCAATATTAAATCTTTATTGACTTGGTTTAGAAAAGATTATGATTGATTTTTCTTACCAATTCTACATGTATGTGCATGTGTGTACACATACAAACACTGATTCTCCTTTTATTAGTGTTACAATTATGCATGCTTAACAGTGGTGATGTGTACTGAGGAATGCATTGTTAGGTTATTTCATCCTTGTGCAAATATCATAGAGTGTTCTTATACATAGATGGAATAACCTACTATATATTATATGTAATATATTCTTATATGTGTGTACATGTATATATACATATATGGTGTACTTACACAAATAGGTGGAATAGCCTACTACACACTTAGGCTAATATATATTATATATATTTTATTTATAGTTATTTTGAAATTTATAATGTACATTTATATAAAAAGAAAGACACACACACAAAAGGCTAATAATAGGCTATGAATAGGTTCTTGCTTCTAGGGACATGATGCACCAAATAACATGAGATTAAATTAATCTGAAAGAAAACAATTTGATAAAGAAACACTATAAATACAAGTTACATAAGTCTATGATGGGTAAATGTGGACATGATTTTAGTAAAATTCTTTTTCATAAGTAGGAGTATGATTTAGAATAATGACGAAAGTATAGTATGGTAAATATGTAAACCAGCAAGTCATTATCAATATGAATTATTATGAATTGTGCATAATTATATGTGTATACTTTCATACAAATGACAGTGTAGACCTGTTTACATCAGCATCACCATAAACACGTGAGTAATATGTTGTGCTACAATATTATCATGGCTATTATATCCTTAGGTGATAGTAATTTTTCAGCTTCATTATAATATTATGAAATTACCACTATATATGTGGTCTGTTATTGACTAAAACATCATAGTGCAATGTGTGACTGTATTTTATTATTTTCAGTTTCTTCAATATCAAGTGATTATATTATTATAACTATGTGACTATTTTTTACTTTGAGTTATGAAATTGTTTGTTTTTCAGTAACTTTTTTTATCCAGAGTTAATAATTGTTTATTTTTTAATTTACTTAGTTTTCCATGCAACTAATAATTCAGGTGACTTTTTGAATAAGGTCCAAAGGCTCTGCTGCTCTGTTTAAATATATTGTAATTATTGGTATAGGCCAGGTTATATGTAGTAACAAACATGTCCCAAATATTAAAAGCTTTCAATAGCTAGTTTTTTATTAATATAACTTATAATTAATAAGTGATAACTGTATTACATTTATAGAGCACAGTGTGATGTTTGGTATATGTATATAATGTGGAATGATTAAATCAAACTAATTAGTATCCAATGTTTCACTTACATTTGAAGTAGCCTCTCTTAGTTATTTTGAAATATATATTATTATTGACTATAGTCACCCTTCTGTATCATAGATCTCAAAATATATTCCTTCTGAATAGCTGAAATCTTTTACCACTTAACCAGTAATTACCATTCCTTTGGATCTACTGCCCAAAGCTGGATTCTTAATCACTGTGTGTCAGCTGCAAACCTGTTCATCTCCACTTCCCTTGAAGATTCATAATACTGGTGCAACTGCCACCTAGGATATTGACAGTATTGTGTCAGAGGGGGAAAATGTTAAGTGCATACTTACTTTTAAGGTTTCTGTGAAATGTCATATTCAAACACATTTCATTGACCAAAGATCATCAATAGCAAGTATCCTGTCATAAATGAAACCCAATAATTTTGAATAATAAGTCAGTTTACTTAGCATTAGGTTAATTGTTAGTTCAATATTTTACTACTTTTTCTTGTTTTATGCTTTTTCTTTTTCCACAGTATCCCATCATTATTTTAAGATTGTGATTTTAATCTTCATATATTTTAAAATTATATTGATTTAAAATTTTAATGGATTTCTGTTTCTAGCCTATGTCAGTTTCTTCTAGTTCTATTTTTTCCCTTTATTTTGGTTTCTCGTATACACTGGAGTTTCCTAGCAAATGTTTAGTGTTTCTTAGGTATCAGTCTGCTTTTGACTGAAGCATTTCAAGACTGCTTTGAAGATTTGTTTCTAGGTCTTATTAATTATTAGCCTACCTCAATTCGGAACCTTTAGGATGTTGGGAATTAGCTCTTTGATGGGGACCCTCAAATTTGAGAATAAAGCTATTTTTCTCCTGGGAAGTTCAAGACAATAATAATCTATCTTTGCTTTCTTGTGTGTATGAAAGATGCCTGGTGCTTAGGTTTTTTCACATGAAGAAACAGAGGTTGGGTTGCTGTGGGGGAATCTCATAATGAAGTACATAGATTTTATAGGCTTTAATTAATCTTTTTGCCTTAAGTCTCACTTACCCTTGCCCTCTACCATACCTGAAGTCTCTGAGTGTTGACCAGTTAAATATCTTCCATGCAAATTATCATCTCTTGGTGCCTATGTCCAGTGCAGGAATGGGAGAGAGAGGTGTGTGGGTATTCTCATAATAACAGATTTTGAATCCTAGGTTTCTCTTAAGTGTTCTATGACATTTCATAGCTCTTTGCTTATCTTTATTTCTCTCTTTAAGTTATGGTTTTTCCTCCCTGATACATAGATTATTCATATTTTATCATTGCCTTCCTCCAATATGTTGAAAATCTCATTCAATGATGCTTTCTTTTTTCTTTTCCTCAAGCCCCCTTTACCATCTTGGTGAAGTCTGGGGGGAAGAAGAGATAAACATTTTATGATCAAGGGACCATAAACCTGTTGGTGGAATTACAAAGTAGCAGAATATGAATCTTCAACAAATCATAGCTGGCATTTTGAGGTAGAAAGTATGAATATGAATGGCTGAATCTGATTATTTTAGAAAAGAAAAATGTGGAGATAGTTGTCTCAGTTCCAGAAAAAGGAGACTTGTAAAAGGTATGACAAATAGAACAGAAGTGTTGCTATATGGTCTTAGCTAGGTTAAGAACACATGTTAGAGAACTTTCAGAGCTAGGTTTCAGTGTTTTGAAGTTTTAAAGAATAAGGATATCCTAGAGAGTAATCACTGATTTCAAAAATTTAGCCTTAATTAATAATCATTGAATCTAACTGATTTTTTTCATTTTATTTGCTTTTATTGGTTCTTTTTAGTTATAGATTACAGAAGAATCCATTTTGACATAATCATATAACTATGGAATATATTTTGTTCTTTTAAAAAATTTATTCTTTTAAAATATACATTATAATAGAGTATATTTTGACATATTTTACATGCATGGAATATAACTTACTCTAATTAGGATCCCATTCTTGTGGTTGTACATGATGTGGAGTTTCACTGGTCATGTATTCATGTATGAGCATAAGAAAGTTATGTCTGCTTCATTCTGTCTTTCCTATTCCCATCCTCCTCCCTTTTATTCCCCTTTGTCTAATCCAATGAGCTTCTATCCCTGACACTTATTTTATGTCAGCATCCACATATCATAGAGAACATCCAGGGTTTAGTTTTGTGAGAATGGTTTATTTTACTTAACATGATTATCTCCAGTTCCATCCATTTACCGGCAATTGCCATAATTCCATTCTTCTTTATGACAGAGTAATGTTCCATTGTGTATACATACCACATTTTCTTTATCCATTCATCTGTCGAAAGGCACAACGTTTTGTTCCATAGCTTTGCTATTGTGAACTGAGCTGCTATAACCATTGATGTGGCTGTTTCACTGTAGTATGCTGATTTTAAGCCCTTTGGTTTCATACTGAGGAATGGGATAACTGGGTCAAATTGTGGTTCCATTCCAAGTTTTCTGAGGAATCTTCATACTGCTTTCCATAGTGGTAGCACCAATTTGTAGTCCTACCAGCATATGTATGAGGGTACCTTTTCCCCCAAATCCTCACCAACACTTATATTTGCTTGTGTCTTGATAATTGCCATTCTGACTGAAGTGAGATGGAATCATGGTATAGTTTTAATTTGCATTTCTCTAATTGCTAGAGATGATGAACATTTTTTTTCTATATATTTGTTGACCATCCATATTCCTTCTTCTGGGAAGTGACTGTTCAGTTCCTTTGCCCATTTATTTATTAGGGTTTTTTTTTTTTTTTTGGTGCTTTTTCAGTTATTCGTATACCTTGGAGATTAATGTTCTATCTTAGGTACAGGTAGCAAAGATTTTCTCCCGTTCTATAGGCTCTCTTTTCATATTCTTGAGTGTTCCCTTTGCTGTGAGGAAGTTTTCTAGTTTGATACCATCCAATTTATTGATTCTTGATTTTACTTCTTGTGCTCTAAGAGTCTTGTTAGAAAATTTTGTTCCTAGGCCAACATGATGGAGTGGTGGGCCTAACTTTTCTTCTAGTAGATATAGGGTCTCTGGTCTAATGCCTAGGTTTTTGATCTACTTTGAGTTGAGTTTTGTACAGGATGAGAGATAGGGATCCAATTTCATTCTACTACATATGGATTTCCAGTTTTCCCAGCACCATTTCTTGAAGAGGCTATCTTTTCTCTAATGTACGTTTATGGTGCCTTTGTCTAGAATGAGATAATTGTATATATCCAGGTTTGACTGTGTCTTATATTCTGTTACATTGGTCTTCATAGCTGTTTTGGTGCTAATTATATGCCATTTTTGTTACTATAGCTCTGTAGTATAATTTAAGGTTGGTATTGTGTGATGCCTCCTATTTCACTTTTCTTGCTGAGGATTGCTTGGCTATTATGGGTCTCTTATTTTTTCCAAAGAATTTCATGACTGCTTTTTCTAATTCTACGGATAACATCATCGTAACCTTAATAGAAATTGCATTAAATCTGTAAAGCATTTTTGGTAGTATGGCTATCTTGACAATATTAATTCTGCCTATCTAACAACATGGGAGATCTTTCCATCTTCCAAAATCTTCTTCAATTTCTTTCTTTAGTGATTTGTAGTTTTCATTGTAGAGGTCTTTCATTTCTTTTATTAGATTGACTCAAAAGTATTTTATTTTTTTTTGAGGCTATTTGTCAATGGGATAGTTTTCCTAATTTCTCTTTCAGCAGATTCACCATTGGTGTGTAAGAATGCAGTTGATTTATGGGTGTTAATTTTATATCCTACTACTTTGCTGAATTCATTTATGAGTTCTAGAAGTTTTCTGGTGGAGTTTTCTTCTAAATATAGAATCATGTCATCAGAACATAGGGATAGTTTTAGCTCTTCTTTTCCTATTTGTACCCCTTTAATTTCTTTCTTTTGTCAAATTGCTTTGGTTAGGGTTTCAAAGACTATATTGAATAGAACTGGCTAAAGAGAGCATCCTTGTCTTGTTCTAGTTTTTAGAGGGAATGATTTCATTTTTTCTTCATTTAGAATTATGTTGGCTTTGGGTTTAGCATATATACCTTTTATAATGTTGAGATATGTTTCTACTATTCATAGTTTTTCTAGTGTTTTGAGCATGAATGGATGCTGAATTTTGTCAAGTGATTTTTCTGCATCTATTGAGATAATCATATGATTCTTGTATTTAAACCTATTCATGTAATGAATTACATTTGTTTATTTCTCTATGATGAATCAATCTTGCATCCCTGGGATGAAACCCACTTGATCGCAGTACACTATCTTTTCAATATTGTTACCTAGAAAACTAAACTTGGATTTTCCACAGTTACTTTTAGATTTCTTCATATATATTTATGTTGAAAATGCTAAATTATGGTGGCATGTAGTGGAAAGGTAAGTCAACTGAAGGATAATTTGGGATATAAGTTGTACTTTGTTATTGCTTTTTGCATGTTAATTTTTCAGAGAGTGAACTTCTATCACTGAAAATTTTTACAGATGTAGGAAGTAATGTAGTTTATTAGCAGAAGAAGACAGAAAAAATAACACATGAAAGATAAAGCCAGCCAGGAAATCTAAAATTTTCAATTCCCAAAGACATGGTACTTAACATGTGTTTCCAATTTGTAGGTATTTTGAATCTTGGAAATGCACCAAGGTGTTGAAAGCTGTGAACTTAGATTTGAATTATGTTTATCCTACTATCTAAATGAGAATGTTACTTAACTTCTTTGTGTCTTAGTGTCCTAATTATGAAGCAGGTAAAACAGTAACTTTTATAGTTGTCCAGAGATGAAGTAAGATAATATACCCAGAGCATAGTAAGCCCTTAATAGTTATTAATGTAGTTAGTTAGAAACTTAATACTTATATTGCAATTTCACTGAATTTGTTAATCGATTGCAATAATTTTTTGATGGAGTCTTTATTTTTCTGCATCTACAGGGATAATTTGATTTCCTCCCTTTTTATTTGTATGCCTCTTATTTTTTCTCTTGACTAATATTTCTGGCTAAGATTGCCAATACTATGTTGAATAGGAGTGGTCAAAATAGATAAGAACCAAAGCACAAAAAGTCCCAGACATAGGACTGCTTCCAAAGTTGGCACTGAAAACTGCCTTTCTGATACAAGTCTGTGCTCTGAGCACAATGCAATGCTACTTTTATTAATACATCTTTCAAGCTCCCTTTTATAATATGCCAAATGAAATGTCTAAATTCTAAATGTTGCTTGAAATTAACATACATTTTTATGTGATTGTTTTTGTGGTTAAAAACTACAATAATTTCTGAAATCTGTTACAACTCCCAAACTACCTAATTATACTTTGATGGTAAATAATATTCAAAAGGAAAATTACATGGCCTAAAATCCCAATAATACTGATACTCGAATTTCTTCTATGTATTATAGAGCACACAGTGTAACTGGCTATGTATATTGTGATTACTGTGTCAGCATGTTTTATGTAAAAAATCTGTACATATATTTTTTTAATCATCTTAATAACTCTATGAAGAATATTGTTATTCCCATTTTATAGATAAAAAACTATCATAAAAACATATTAAGTAGCTACCCAAAGTAAAAAATCTGAAAAATCTGAAGGTAATTTCAATCAAAATATTGTGGTTCCAGAGCCCAGATACTTGCACCATTAGATTGTTAGACTTTCTAATAAGAAATGAAAAGATCCTACTACATGTTTTAATTTTATATGCCTGTTCTCATTTGATTCCATTTTATTATAATCATTACATAGAATAATATAAACTCAGAAAAAGGGCTTGTTTCAGTTTGTCATATTTTCTAATTCCTATAGCAAACCATGAGATTTTTGCTTAGTGAATACTTACTACTGAAAAATAAATGCCACCAGATAGATAATAATTTAAATATAATATAGAATATATGCACACATGTATTTTATCATGGATTATATATCATCTATTATGCTTCAGTCTGAATTGTTCACTTAATCATCTCTTTGCCTTAAATGACTTCTTTGACCTATCTTAATGGCTAATCATATTAGGGCATTACATTTAGTTTTATTATTAATTTAGAATAAATGTAAAAATCTTTAAAAAACATGTTTCTTTAGCTCTCTTTTTGAACAAAGTATGGTAATATGATTTTTTTCATTATTGAGCATTTATCTGGATGAAGGATCACATCCAGAATGATTGTTTTTTCCCTTAAAGTCTCTTTATCCTTACATTCAATTAAATGACATAGATGGGATGCTCTAATAATTTTCTTAGAGGTAATTATCTGGGAATTTAACATTGCTTTGAAAATTCTCCAAGTGGTGTTAGGCATTTAATTTATTTCCCACCAGGAAGGAGAAACATAACACAATATAAAATATTCAATCTAAGCTTTAATTAAGATCATTTAACATCAAATAAGGGAGGTAATGGGGCAAAACAGGAAGGAAACTGAAAAAAGTTCAGTAATATGGACCTTGAGAATACCTAATGCTACTTTTTTAGTGAAACTCAAAACAAAAGCAATATAAAAATGTGAGAGTTAAAAAGAGTTTAAATAAAAATAATTAAACTTGAAAACACAAATTGTTTATCAATATCTTTCTTTAAGCAAAAAATGCATCTTTGCTAATATTTTGTGCTTAATCATATGCATCTGCTTAAGAGTCAAACATTTCACCAGTTTCTAGCTATAGACATTTATAATTTTAGAATTCTGGTAGCAAATACTAATTTCATAAAACAATATAAAAATAATTATCTAAATAGTTTCTTGAATCATTATGTGATGCTTACACAGCTGGGCTTTTTAAGACCAGTGTGTGAGTGATAATTGTATAGCTATAATTCTGAGTCTGTTGTTTTAAGAATAAACAGGCTCTTGGGGAGTTAAAGACAGGGTTTGCAGTTTTTTAACTCAAGAAATAATCTAGAGAATAAAGTGTATAAAACCTCCTAGCGTGCAATGCTGAAAGCACAAATTTAGTTTAAACTAGAGAAGGCAAAAACTAATGTTCTTGCTGCCACATTAATTTTCTCACATACCTGGGCAATGTTCTTGTTTCTAACTATGTACTTACATGAATACCTTATTACTTATAATGAGGGAAATATTACAGCAAGGTGTCTTGAGTCTCTTGGCTGGTGTTTGTTTTATGTTCACAACCTTAATGTTCTACTCAGGTGAGCTTTTGTATTTAATAAGAATGTTCTAGTACATTGATTATGATCCACCAAACACAGGTACAAGATTCTTTTAAACTGGGTGGACTATTGTTTTATACATGTTTTTTTTTTTTTTTTTTTTTTT
>NW_025999862.1:5404144-5470870 GCF_001458135.2 Marmota marmota marmota
TTTTTTTTTTTTTTTTGGTAGTGTTTTATCTTGTTTTATTTTGTTTTGCCTTATTTTTTACTCTTTGAGTAAGTAAAACTAAGTTTATTCCTTCATTAAAAGCAATGATGGACAAATAATATAATAGAGAATATAAAATGGAGCAAGCAATTGAGGTTTTATACCAAATTTGTAAATATACCTGAAAACATTTCTAAAAAATATGAACTATTCAGGTGCCACCTCCAGGACCATAAAAGTTACTGTTTACACTGCACGTATATCATTGTCTCAAAGGTTAACAAAACTGAGTTAGTGCTCACGAGTTCATGAAAACTTTCTTTACATAAACCTTTATTAAAATCCTACTATGTGTCAGATTTAATTTCTCACTTCAATAGTGATTTCTTCTAACTGTTCTTTTCATAATTTCCATATTTTCTTAAAGTAACAGTATATAATTTTCTACTAGTGAATACTTAGAAATCTTTCTTGGTGTTTTGTTTAGCCTGTGATTTTAAAAGATTTTTTTTTACTATTGTCAAAATATTTAATATAATTTTATCTTAACTGTGATTTAATATTAAGTGACATTTAGTATATTTCTTTCCATGAAAACTTAAGCCCTCACTATTGAATGAATCTTAAAAATAACTTTTTTAAAATATTATTTTTTATTCTAATTTGTTATGACAACAGAATGCATTACAATTCATATTACACATATAGAGCACAATTTTTCATATCTCTGATTGTATACAAGTTTATTCACACCATTCGTGTCTTTATACATGTACTTAGGGTAATGATGTCCATCTCATTCCACCATCTTTTTTTATATTCCTTGCACCCTCCTTTTCCCTCCCTACCCTTTGCCCTATCTAGAGTTTGTCTAATCTTCCCATGCTTTCCCTCTCAACCCCACTATGAATCAGCCTCCTTATATCAGAGAAAACATTTGGCATTTGTTTTTTTGGGATGGGCTAACTTCATTTAGCATTGTATTTCCCATCTCCATCCATTTACCTGCAAATGTCATGATTTTTCTCTTTTATTGATGAATAATACTCCATTATGTATATATACCACACTTTATTTATTCATTTGTCTACTGATAGGCATCTAGGTTGGTTCCACAATGTAGCTATTGTGAATTGTGCAGCAATAAACATTAATGTGGTTGTGTTCCTATAGTATGCTGTTTTTAAGTCCTTTGGGTATAGACTGAGAAGTGGGAAAGCTGGGTCAAATGGTGGCTCTTTTCCAAGTTTTCCAAGGAATCTCCATATTGCTTTCCATATTGGCTGCACCATTTTGCAGTTCCACCAGCAATGTATGAGTGTGCTTTTTCCCCATATCCTCGCCAACACTTATTGTTTATTTTTATACTTAATAGCTGCCATTTTAAATGGAGTGAGATGAAATCTTAGAATAGTTTTGATTTGCATTTCGTTAATACCTAGGCATATTGAACATTTTTTCATATATCTGTTGATTGATTGTATATCACCTTCTGAGAAGTGTCTTGACCCATTTATTGATTGGGTTATTAGTTATTTTGGTATTTATCTTTTTGAGTTCTTTATATATCCCAGAGATTAGTGCTCTGATGTGCAAGTGGTAAAAATTTGCTCCCAAGTTGTAGGCTCTCTATTCACATCACTGATTGTTTCTTTTGCTGAGAAGAAGCTTTTTAATTTGAATCTATCCCATTTATTAATTCTTGATTTTAATGCTTGCACTATAGGAGTCTTTTTTTAAGATATAAACATTTTTATTTTCTGGAATAATATTGCCATTGCTATATTTAAGTAAAATTCCTTATTTTATAGGGAGGAGTAATTCCGGACAAAGAACAAGGCCAGTCCATGAAAATGAATATTTAGAAGCAGTTGGAATTAGCATTTTCCTTTGAGAATTTCATTTTTCTTTTTTTCAATCAAGGGAAGTAAAATATGCCATTTGCAGTCACTTTACCTTTAACATTTCTGAAAGAATTGTGATGTACTATGACATTAGTTGCTTTTGAATGGTATTCAAATTCCTTCCCTCCTACAATAGTATCTTTCTTCTGTTAAAAGAGACTTTACATTTTACAAATATACTTTTCAGCATCAGCATATTGATGCACATATTTATATTTGCTCTTGCTACTTTTCAGGGAGTCAACGTCCTCACACCATTTTTGTTTGGGATTGCTATTTTATATTATTGTGCTCTAACAAAATGCTTATGACAGGGTTAACACCACTTACTCTAAAATATGTAAGTTATTAAGAATTGTAATGCAAAAAAATAATAAGAAGAAAGTTCATGTATAATGGCATAACGTGGCGAGAACATACCTTATATACAGAGTTACGAAAAATGGTGTTGTGAATGGATAATTATGATTGTAATGCATTCCACCACTGTCATGCAGAAATAAAAAAGATTAATTTGTGTAAATCCTATTGGACTAAAGCCTTGCTGCATTCAATCTGATTTTTTTTCTTGTTTCTTTGCATCTTGGGAGTCTTTTTAAGGAAATAGGTGCCTAATCCAATATGATGCAGATTGGGACCTACTTTTTCTTCTGTTAGACTCAGGGTCTCTGTTTTAATTCCTAGGTCCTTGATCCACTTTGAGTAGAGTTTTGTGCATAGTGAGAGATAGGAGTTTAATTTCATTTTGTTGCATATGGATTTGCAGTTCTCACAGTTCCATTTGTTGAAGAGGATATCTTTTCTCCAATTTATGTTTTTGGCACCTTGGTCCATTTAAGATAACTTTAATTATGTGGGTTAGTCTTTGTGTCCCCTATTCTGTACCATTGATCTACATTTCTATTTTGGTGCCAATACTATGCTATTTTTGTTACTATTGCTGTGTAGTATAGTTTAAGGTTTAGTATAGTGATACCATTTGCTTCACTCTTTTTACTAAGGATTGCTTTAGCTATTCTGGGTCTCTTATTTTTCCAGATGAATTTCACGATTGCTTTTTCTATGAGGAATGTCATTGGGAATTTGAATGGAATTTCATTAAATCTGTATAATTATTTTGGTAGTATGGTCATTTTGATAATATTAATTCTGCCTATACAAGAACAAGGTAGATCTTTCCACCTTCTAAGGTCTTCTTTAATTTATTTCTTTAGTGTTATGTAGTTTTCATTGTAGAGGTCTTTCACCTCTTTTGTTAGGTTGATTCTCAAGTATTTTATTTTATTTTTTTAGCCTATTGTAAATTGAGTAGTTATCCTCATTTCCCTTTCAGAGGATTTGTCATGGATATATAGAAATGCCTTTGATTTTCTTTATCCTGCTACTTTGCTGAATTCATTTACTAGTTCTAAAAGTTTTCTGGTGGAATGTTTTGAGTCTTCTAGGTATAGAATCATATTGTCAGCAAAGAGTGCTAATCTGAGTTCTTCTTTTTATATCTGTATGCCTTAAATTTCTTTTATCTAATTGCTCTGGCCAGTGTTTTAGGAACTATGTTAAATAGAAGTGGTGAAAGAGGGCATCCCTGTCTTGTTCCATTTTTTAGAGGGAATGCTTTCAATTTTTCTCCATTTAGAATGATGTTGGCCTTGGGTTTAGCATAGATAGCTTTTACAATTTTGAGAAGTGTTCCTGTTATCTCTAGTTTTTCTAGTGTTGTGAACATGAAGGGGTGCTGTATTTTGTTGAATGCTTTTTCTAAGTCTATTGAGATGATCGTGATTCTTATCTTTAAGTCTACTGATGTGATGAATTACATTTATTGATTTCCGTATGTTGAACCAACATTTCATTCCTGGGATGAACCCTGTTTGATATTGGTACATGATCTTTTTGTATTCAATTGCCAGAATTTTATTGAGAAATTTTGCATCGAAGTTCATTAGAGATATTAGTCTAAAGTTTTTTTTTTCTTTGGTGTGTCTTTGCCTGGTTTTGGAATCAGGGAGACATTTGGCCTCATAGAATGAGTTTGGAAGTGCTCCTTTTTTTTTTTTTTATATTTCCCAAAATAAATTCAAGAGTATTGGTATTAGTTCTTCTTTAAAGGTCTTGTAGAATTCAGCTGTGTATCCATCTGGTACTGGACTTTTCTTGATTGGTATGCTTCTGATGGCATCTTCTATTTCATCACTTGAAATTGATATATTTAAATTGTGTACATCTTCCCGATTCAATTTGGGCAAATCATATGACTTAAGAAATTTGTGGATGCCTTCAATATCTTCTATTTTATTGGAGTACAAGTTTTCAAAATAATTTCTAATTATCCTCTATATTTCTGTAGTGTCTGTTGTGATATTACCTTTTTGATCACGTATGTCAGTAATTTGAGTTTTCCCTCTCCTTCTCTTTTTAGCATAGCTAAGGATCTGTCAATTTTATTTGATTTTTCAAAGAACCAACATTTGTTTTGTCATTTTTTCCAAATGTTTCTTTTGTTTCAATTTCATTGATTTCAGCTCTAATTTTAATTATTTCCTGCCTTTTACTGCTTTTGGTGTTCATTTGTTCTTGTTTTTCTAGGGCTTTGAGATGTAATGTTAGGTTATTTATTTCTTGACTTTTTCTTCTTTTAAGGAATGAACTCTATGTAATGAACTTTCCTCTTAGTACTGCCTTCATAGTGTCCCAGAGATTTTAATATGTTGTGTCTGTGTTCTCATTCACCTCTAAGAATCTTTTAATCTCCTCCTTGATGTCTTTTGCAACCCATTATTCATTTAGAAGCATATTATTTAGTCTCCAGTTGTTGGAGAAGCTTTCATTTTTTATTTAATCACTGATTTCTGACTTCATTCCATTATGATCTGATAGATGCAGGGTAGTATCTCTACTTTTAATATTTGCTAAAGTCATTTTGTTGCACAATATATGGTCTATTTTAGAGAAAAATCATGTGCTGCTGAGAAGAAAATGTATTTATTTACTGAAGGATGAAATAGTCTATATATGTCAGTTAAGTCTAAGTTATTGATTGTATTATTGAGTCTGTAGTTTCTTTGCTCAACTTTTGTTTCGAAGATCTATCTAGTGGTGAACGAGGTGTGTTAAAGTCACCCAGAGTTATTGTGTTGTAGTGTATTTAACTCTTGAATCTGAGAAGAGTATGTTTGATGAATGTAGATGCTCCATTGTTTGGAGCATATAAATTTATTATTGTTATGCCTTGTTGATGAATTGTTCCCTTAGGCAGTATGAAATATCCTTCTTTATCAGTTTTGATTAACTTTGACTTGCAGTCTACTTTATTTGATATAAGAATGGAAAACCTGCTTGCTTCCGCAGTCCATGTGAGTAGTATGATTTTTCCCAACCTTTCACCTTCAGTCTGTGAATATATTTGCCTATAAGATGAGTCTCTTGGAGGAAGCACATTGTTGGGTCTTGTTTTGTTTTTAACACAACTTGCCAGTCTATGTCTTTTGATTGATGAATTTAGGCCATTAACATTCAGGTTTATTATTGAGACATGATTTGTATTTCCAGCCATTTTTGTTTATTTTTGGCATTTAACTTGACTTGGTTACTCCTTTGATTAGATTTTCCTTTAGTTTAATACCTTCCTCTGCTGATTTTCATTGTTGTTTCTCAAGTCCTTTTCATGGAATATTTTGCCATGGATGTTCTGTAGTGCAGGCTTTTGAGTTGTAAAATCTTTTAACTTCTTTTTATCATGGAAGGTTTTAATTTCATCATCAAATCTAAAAGTTAATTTTGTTGGACACAAGATTCTTGGTTGGCATCCATTTTCTTTCAGAGCTTGATATATGTTGTTCCAGGATCTTCTAGCTTTCAGAGTCTGTGTTGAAAATCTGCAGTTATCCTAATTGATTTTCCCCTATATGTAATCTGATTTCTTTCTCTCGTGGCTTTTAATATTCTTTCCTTATTCTGTATGTTAGACATTTTCATTATAATGTGCCTTGGTGTGGATTTGTTGTGATTTTGTACATTTGGTGTCCTGTAAGTCTTTTGAATTTGCTTTTACAATTCATTCTTCATGTTTCAAAAATTTTCTGATATTATTTCTTTGATTAGATTGTTCATTCCTCTGGTTTGTTACTCTATGCCTTCCTCTATCCCAATAACTCTTAAATTTGGTCTTTGCATGCTATCCCGTATTTCTTGAATGTTCTGCTCATGGTTTCTTACCATTTTCACTGTGTGGTATACATTATTTTCAAGATTATTATTTTGTCTTCATTGTCTGAGGTCCTGTCTTCCACATGGTCTAATCTGTTGGTGATGCTTTGAATTAGACTTTTAATTTGGTTTACTGTTTCTTTCATTCCAAGGATTTTTTTTAGAACCTATATCTCTCTATTGACATAATATTTCCTTCTTGTATTTGTTTATGTAGCTCTTTGTCAAAATGATCTTTTGCTGCCTGTATTTGCTCTCTTATATCATCCTTTAACTCACAGAACATTTTAATTATGTATATTTTGAACTCCTTCTCTGTCATTTCATCATCTTTGCTGGCCAGGGATTCTAGTAATGTGGTATCTAGATTTGTTTGGGGCACTTTCTTTCCTTGTCTTTTTTTATTATTTATTTATTTTTTTACGTGGAATGCATTACATGCATTACAATTCTCTTTTTTTAATATTTATTTTTTATTTGCAGATGAACACAATACCTTTGTTTTTTATTTATTTATTTTTATGTGGTGCTGAGGACCAAACCCAAGGCCTTGCACATGCCAGGTGAGCGCTCTACCACTGAGCCACTACTCCAGCCCTGGAATGCATTACAATTCTTATTACACATATAGAGCACAATTTTTCATATCTCTGGTTGTCTTCCCTTGTCTTTTCATATTGGTTGTGTGTCTTCCCTTCTAGCACTGTGGATCCTAGGTGTTACCGTTTTTACTCTATAGGCTTATAGTGTCCCTGTAGGGATCCAATACGTCTTCTTTGAGGTGAAGGACAATGATGTCAGATCCCAATATAAATAATATATACCCTTAAAAAAATGTTTGCCAATAGGATGTTTACAGTTTGGTTACAATGTACAGAAATGGTGAATTCAATTATTATCTACAATATACTCAGTAGGTTTGTAAAAGGATTTACAGTTACTAATGGTAGTCAAAGAACCAGGGGTAAGGAGTAGGATGATATGGTGAAGATATAGAGTTGTTATATCTTAGGAAGTGTGAAAGAGAAATCTGAAGAGGAAGATTAGTAGAAGGAGAAGGGAGAGGAAGTAAATTTGGGTAGACAATTAAGAAGGAAGACAGCAGAGTACATAAAACACACACATAAACACATACCAAGAAAAATAAAAAATGTTAAAATAGCAGAAATTGGTGGGAAAAAAGAAAAAAAATTTAAAAATTTAAAAAGAATAAAAAGAATGTTCAATACAACTATAATATACTATTCAGAAGTCCCATCATCAAAATATTAATTCTTGGAAAGTACTTGGTTTCACATATATTGGGGATGTGAGGGCAGGTGAAAGGAGAGGGAAAGGGAAAAAAAATCTGGAAGGAAGACATGGGACTTGTTTTAGTTGGAGATCAGTATCTTTCCTGCTTCTCTTCTCATCCAATAGGTGGAGTTGTCTGTTGTTAGCTGGTATCTCTGCCTTCAGGATTGTGAAGGTAACTAGGTGTCACTCTACTGGGTTAGCGGCTGCTGGGGAGAGGGGAAGTTAGAAAGTGGGTACCTGGAAGATGGTGATAAAGGTGACCCAAGATCGAGGCTCCTGCTTTCAATGGTGGGGTGTTGGGTCAGGTGGGGAGAGCTGGGCGATAGTGTTGGACAATGAGTTCAGTGACTAGATCTGTGGCTTGCAGTGTTTGCTGACTTCAGAGCCTGTGTGAAGTTCCCAGGTGCAGGGAGGCTACTCTGTTGTAGGGAACTATCTCTGTTGCTGCAGAGTCCCAAGATGGCGGCGACCATGACAGCCCGACGTTGGTAGATGGGGATCCACATGGGGGTGGCAGCTGGAGTTCCTACTGGTGGAAAGCTGCTGAGTGTCCTGTGTTGGACTTGTGTCAGTCATTTCTGCTCAGGTGGGTGGCCTATAGTTTTTTAGGTGTGCTGCCGCCATCACCTCTGATGGTCCTGCTCAGGTACCCAGATGTTCTGAATGGGCAAGTAGTTGGGAGACCTACTCTGATGCTGAGGCCTGGAGCCCTGCACTAGCATGGTGCTTCCTGTGCTTTGGGCAGGAATATTGCTCGCAGACAAGCGGTATTCCCACTACTTGAATCCCAGGTCTTGGAGTGATACAGAATGCTTCCTCCCTCTGGCCCACCATCTTGGATCTTCAAAAATCAGTCACTTTTTTTAGGGTAAAAACATTTAATCATTCATTGCTTCAATATGTAATTTAAGAATGTTCTCTTTTAGACCAAGTATCATTTTTGGATTAAAGTTGTTCAAGTATTCTCTGAGGAAAACTCTCCAAAACATAATTTAAAGTTTAAAACATTTCAAAATGTATACATTTAAGATTTTAGCTACTTACTAGGACATATTCCACAGAGTCAATCTTTTAGTGTATCACTTGGTTGTTTATGTTGTTATAGTTTGGAAACACATCTTTACATTACTTCTTAATCTGCCTTAACACTCTAAATTTAAATCTAAAACTTCAAATTTCAAACTTGACCCTTAAATTTTGTTATGTAGAAATGATTTTAAGAAAGCATTTAGAGGGCTGGGGTTGTAGCTCAATGATACAGTGCTTTCCTAGCTAGCATGTGCGAGGCACTGGGTTTGAGTCTCAGCACCACATAAAAATAACATAAAGGTCCACCAACAACTAAAAAAAGTATTTATTATAAAAAGCATTTAGAGTGAAGAGATCTGGAAACAAATTTTGTCTCACCTAATTTTTAGCAAGTCAATAAGACCTTGAGTAAATAATTTATTTTGGAAGCTTGGGTCACTTTACAAAGGGTGAATAACACCATTAGGAGGTGTTAAATGCCCCTGAAATTTCTACCTCCTGTCTCCTTTATGGCTATCTGTATATCATTTTATATTTCAACTTTGTTGCTTCTAACTCCTATGACCCTCTATGTTTACTAACTAGGCAAACATCCTCAGTTTCTCATCCTCAGTTGCAGGATACCTGCTGACATTACTCTCTGGTTTTGCCTCTTTCCTGCTATCTTTCAAGCGGAGTACTTCTGTAAGCAGCATAGGCAGTTTTCTATAAAGTGTGATTAGGATGGTGTTTCCTGACATATCTCCTGTAATGTTCTAAGATATGTAATTCCATTATAACAATATAATATAATCATAATACAATATATAAAATCTCATCAGCAGTCTTTTTCTAAATACTAGTATGCCCAATCAATCAAACAACATATATTTGCTAAGCATATGTTGTACACATTAGCACTGCACTAAGTAAACCAACTCAATAACAGTGTCATTTCCTGGGCTGGGGATGTGGCTCAAGCGGTGGCGCGCTCGCCTGGCATGCGTGCGGCCCGGGTTCGATCCTCAGCACCACATACAAACAAAGATGTTGTGTCCACCAAAATCTAAAGAATAAATATTAAAAAAATTCTCTTTCTCTCTTAAAAGAAAAGTGTCATTTCCTAAATAAGAGCCAAGATCTGGAGGAAAAGCTTTAGGTGTGTTTCACTCAAATGAAATGGGGAAGGTAAGGTTGGGGTAGGATTTAGGTTCTGAGGAGTACAACTAGCCATGGTACAGAATGGGAATGCAAAGAACTCAAAACACAATATAATATTCACTATTCCTTAAATAATTAGTCATTCTTTTTGTAAGAAATCCTATTGGAGAAATCTGGCACAAATGTGAAATACTTTTTCCTTGCGATAATTTTAGAAAATACCTTAAACACAGAAAAGGTGGTACCTGTGATTTGACCCATTCTCAATCTCCTCACTTTAAAATATCTCTCGCATACAGGAACCAGGATTTCATTTTTAGATAGATACAATTGATTAGACAAGCAGTATCCTACCCATAATGTTAGCATTCAAATTCAAAATTTTCAGATTTGTATAGCATTGAATCACAACATATTTGGTGATTGCCATTGCTCAATCCATTTCTTTGACAAAATTTAAGGTACCGTATGCTCTTATGGAAAGGGTTCAGTGATCATTCATTTGTGGTCTCCCTGTCTGTAAGTTATTTTGGGGATTTGTTTTTTATAAACAGCCTGTGCTCTAAGATTTGCCTCAGGCTGACCCTGACTACCCTGATTATGCATACAAACACAGTTTACATTGGCAAGCAGATGTCTTGGAATAATGAGATTACAAAGGTATTCAAAATCTTCCTAGACCCACTTCACAGT
This sequence comes from Marmota marmota marmota, assembly GCF_001458135.2. Classification (NCBI taxonomy): domain Eukaryota; kingdom Metazoa; phylum Chordata; class Mammalia; order Rodentia; family Sciuridae; genus Marmota; species Marmota marmota. Next base: position 5,414,413 of record NW_025999862.1, read on the forward strand.
TAAGCTTTAAAATCAAGAGAGGCAGAAATGCTAAGATCTGCCTGTAATTTAAGATCAAGGAGTTTGAAGGTCTTAAAATTAACCATGAAACTTGAAAAATATGTGAATGGTCCTCAAAAATGACATTTGGAAAGCTGTATGTTAGAAATACCAACACTGTGGGTGCCAAGAGGGAGGCATTTTGCAATGACTAACAAATTAAGGCATCTTAATGTGAAGGCTGATTATATAATGCATAATCAAGAGGAGTAAGGAGGAGACAGAGATGCTTTCTCATTAGTTCTGGCTTAGAACCACATAGCATAACATCACCAGATTTATGAATATAAAACATGTAAAAAAATCTATGGCTGTTCTCTGAATCAGATAAGTTTTTATAGCTCAAAAAGGCAGTCATTTCAAATACCTACATTTATTCAAAATATTTTCATTGTTTCTAGTAGTATAAAACTCTCAAAACTGTGGTAGTCAGTGTGGTCAGCAAGAGATAATTGTCATAGTAAAACAACTCATGAAAAAAGAAATCAGAGGGGTTGGGGTTATGGGTCAGAGGTAGAGTGCTCACCTAGCTTGCGTGAGGCACTGAGTTCAATCCTCAGCACCACATAAAAATAAAATAAGTGTATTTTGTCCATCTACAACTAAAAAAAATTCATAAAAAAGAAATCAGAGGGAAATGTTTCATTTCCAGTGATCCTGCCTCTAGTTCATGTTAGTTGTTATTTATATGTAGCATATGCACAGAGTTCTTTTGAAAGAATTGTGTAGTTATTTTTAAAAATCAACTAGTAGCACTAATAGAGCACTTAATTATGTGCCAGACACTGTTCTAAGAGCTTTACATATAACTTAATTTAAATATATTCCGAAATATACCTTAATAATGTCTACTGTTATATTGTACAATGATATTAAGTATAAATAGCTCAACCTTATTCAGGATTTCAATAATCTTATTTTTTTTAATCTAATGCTAAGAAAAGAGAGAAAGAGAGGAGATAAAAGGCAATTATTGTTATTATTGCAAACCACAGTTTTTCACACTTAATAGAGTGAACACTGTATCAGCATTTAACAAGTTGAATTCCCATAATATATAATATGATACCTTACCCAACCTTATTGACTAAGTTGTAAAAATCATTATATATGCAGGATCAAAAGGGGAGATTTTTCTTAACTTTTCTATGACTCTTTTCAAAAGTCATGAAGCAGAACACTCCCTCAAGGAGAATATAAACTGACTCTGAAGCTGACTGGAGATAAAAATACAGAGTTTGAAAAGAGAGGAAACCTTATTACTAGTGACTGTGAGATTCTTCAGCTTATACTAGTCAGAATTGGGACTTCAGGATGGAATACTAAATTATAAGGCTAGTTTATAAAGGCAGTCTAGAATATGATTTCTGTGGATGCCAGAGAAATGTGTGGATGCTAGAGAAATCTACATTTCAAAAATCACAAAAACTAAAACTGCTTTAAAAAAGAAAACAAACAGTTCACACTCCTACTGTGGTTTCATAGGAGGCTGCCTGTGGATTTTGGGCGGGGGTAGGACTGTCCTTACCAGAGACAGAAAGAGGAAAAAATTAAACAAGAATATAAAGCTTAAAGTGATTTAAAACTTGTCAGAGGAAGTGTTTAACAAAAGCAAACAGATAATGCTGAAAATGAGAATGCAAAATGACACAAATGGGAAGTGAAACATAGCAAGGCTAATGAGCAAAGCCAAAAGTCACAGTAACTTACTGCATATTCTGAAATGACAGAGTCCAGTTTTAAAAGTCAGTCTTCAAGGGGGAAATATTTTTTAAAAACAAGGGTACAAGTTCATGTAATTAACATCTTACATGCATACACAAATTACCTGTAAAGAGAAGGGAAGAAAGCTTAATGCCACAACACTGCATTGGGAGAAAATTAAGGCTATATAGGTTAGCAGGGCCAGGTGGCAAGCAACCCAAAGTGATATAACAAGCAAGGGCTAGAGTATTTATTCAGACTAGTCAATCATTACTGCAAGGCAATGTACTCTTCTTTTACAAATGAGATGGGCTTCAGCCATCAACTTCTTCATCCCCAGAAGCCCCAAACAACACTCCAGTTTAAAACCTGATGGAATTGCAATGATTTCAAGCCTAGTACCATTGTGATCTGGGATCTTTTTATTTTAGCATCATAAACATTACTTTCAACAGCTTTCCTGGATGTCATGGCACTGTTCTGAGAGGTAGAAGTCAGAGGTGGAACAAAGGTTACAAATGCATTGATTTGCGGCATGGAGAATTGTATAGAATCTTTTCCTTTGGTTTAAAGTCCAAGGGATATATTCATAAGTGCAGATGGTTGCCTACATTCTTTACAAGCACCTATTCAAAAAAAAAAAAAAAAAAAGCAAAAGAAAAATGCTTCAGCCTGTGAGAGAGGATTTAGAGTGCTACCAAAGACCTCTATCTTCTGCTTTCTAGCCTCTCCTTATCTTGAGGTAAGGATATTGTTCATAACCCCTTGTCTCTATGCCAAGGAAAGGATATGCACACAGACAAGAAGTACCAGATGTGATGTTCTATAAAATGCCAACTGATTCACACCATACACTCTGAGGATTTACACTTACTTCCATTGCTGGCAGGACGGAGGGTAATGAGAATTCTGCTGCTGTTGGTGAAGAACTAGCAAATCAGAGCAGAACAGGCCACTTACCCCAGGGAAGGAGAACTTCAACTCCAATAAACAAGGCAATGCTGATGAGATGAAATTTACATTTAAGTCACAAAGCTACTGGGAATGAAATGTAATAAAATAAGTGTCAGATAATAAAGCAATTTGATAACGTCAGCTTTTCACTGCTCTGTATGTTATCTGTTAAAAAGCTTCTTCGAAAAAAAGAAAAAACCTAACACTTAAACTAGGATTGAATAGAAGTTATTACTGTACAATATTTTATATTCAGGAAATACAAATTATCAATAATTGCTGCAGTTTGATAAGGACATGCAATGGGTTGGGGAACATATTTTATCTCTTTATCTCTTTTAGTATGTTTGATTCAGATAGATCCATTTTTAAAAAGTTTTTTTATAGTTGTAGAAGGATAAAATGCCTTTATTTTTTTGTTTATTTTTATGTAGTGCTAAGGATTGAACCTAGTGCCTCACACATGCTAGGTAAGTTCTCTGCCACTAAGCTACAGCCTCAGCTCCAGATAGATCCATTTTTAAGAGGAGATAATAAGCTCAAAGAGGGTAACCTATTCAAACCATATTGCTAAGAAGTGCAGAAGTGAAATTCAAACTAAAGCCCAATGACTCTCAAGTTCTTATTCTTCATGTCTCTTATTTCCTATGCAAATATCTACTATTAATTTCATTTTTGATTGGCATGTAATATTTATAATCATTCATAGGGTACAATATTATAATTTAATATATGTATATAATATATAATGATCAAATTCAGGGTAATTATCATTTCTACCTCCTCAAATATTTCTATTTCTGTTTTGGGAAGTTTCAAACTTCTCTGTAATTTTAATATGTTTAACAAACTGTTGTAGCTGGGCATGGTGGCATACACCTGTAATCCCCGTGGTTTGGGAGGCTGAGGCAGGAGGATCTCAAGTTCAAGGCAAGCATCAGCAACAGAGCAAGGCCTTAAACAGTTTAGTGAGACCCTGCCTTAAAATAAAAAATAATTAAAAAAAGAACAGGAGATGTAGCTCAGTGGTAAAGCACCTCTGTGTTCAATCCTTAGTACCAAAACCCACCCCCCTCCAAATAACAACAAAACAAACCTTTTGTAGACTGCAATTATTCTATGTTCTATATAAAGATTATAACTAGCTCCCCTACTGTGTATTAGTGCTGATTATTCACACCCCTCACTATTACCCCTCCCTTCCCTTTCTAACTTCTTGTGACATTGCTTCTATTCCCTTATTTCTGTGTAATCAGTCTTTTTTAGCTTTCACAAATGAAAACGTATTGTATTTATTTTTCCACAACTGGCTTATTTCACTGGTTAATATCCTCCAGTTCATTCAAATTGCTGCAATTGACAAAATTTAATTTTTTATGGTTTTATGGTATTCCATTGTGTATATGTACCATCTATTCATTATCTATTCATCAGTTTGATAGACTCTTGTTTATCAAAATGGTTGTTTCCATATCTTGGCTATTGTAAATAGGGCTACAATAAACATGTGCATATTATTATCTCTTTGATATAATGATTTCATTTCTTGGCATATATAAGCAGTAGTGGGATTGTTGGATTACATGATAGGTCTACTTTCAGATTTCTGAGGAAGCTTCATGATCTTTATTGTAATGGCTGTACTAATTTACATTCTCACCAACAGTGTAGAAGAATTCTTCTTTGTCCTCATCCTTACTAGCATCAATTACCATTCTAACCATATTTAGGTGATATCTCATTGTGGCTTTAATTTGTATTTACCTGATAATTGGTAATGTTGAACTTTTTAAAAATGCATGTTGGTCATTTCTGTTATCTTTTGAGAAATGCCTATTGAGATCATTTGCCCATTTAAAAGTCAGATTACTGTTATTATTATTTGCTGTTGAGATCCTTCTGTATTCTGAATATTAACCCTTTGTCAGATGAATATTTTGAATATATTTTCTCCCATTCTGTAGATTGTTTTCTTGGCTTTGCAGAAGCTTCTTATTTTGATATAATTTTATTTGTCTGGTCTTTTGTTGTTTGTAATTTTGGGATCATATCCAAAATATTTTTAATCTCAACATTTTAAAGTATTTTACCTGTATTCTATTCCAGTAATTTCATAGTTTGGGGTCTTAGGTTTAGTTTCTTAATCCATTTTGAGTTGATGTTTGTACATAATGAAAGGTAGGCATTGAGTTTGATTCTTCTACATATGGATATACAGTTTTTCCAGCACTATTTATTGAAGAGACTGTCCTTTCTCCAATGTAGTTCTTGGCACTTTTGTCAAAAATCAGTTTGTGGTAGATGGGTGGTTTTGTTTCTGGGTTCTCTAACTTGTTTCATTTGTCTGTTTTTCTGTTTTTATGCCAGTACCATGATGCTTTGATTATAGTAGCTTCATAATATGCTTTGAAGCCAGGTATTGTGATGCTTCCATGGTTTGGTTTTGTTTTTTCCTCTCTCATGATTCCTTTGGCCTTTCAAGATCTTTTTTGGTTCTCTCTGAATTTTGCAATTACTTTCTATAGTTTTGGGAAGAAAGTCATTGGTACTTTTTAAAGTATTGCATTGATTCTATAGATTGCTTTGAGTAACAGAGACATTTTGACAGTATTCTTTCTCCTATGAACATGAGTTATCTTTCCATTTTTGTATCCCTTATTTATTTCATCAGTTTTTATGGTTTTTCACTACAGAGATATTTCACCTCTTTGATTAAATTTATTGCTAGATATTTTATTTTTTCCTAGCTTTCATGAATGAAATTGCTCTTTTGACTATATTTCAGATAATTTTCTATTGGTGTGTATGCTACTGATTTTTGTATTTTCATTTTATGTCCTTCAATATTGGTAAATTCTTTTTGTGATCTTATTTATGTATATGACGTATGCGTATATATGTATATGTGCGTATATGTGTATACACACATATATATGTACACACAATGTGATCTTGAAGCAGTGAAAATCTGATTTCCTCCTTTCAGTTTGGGTTCCTTTATTTCTTTCTCTTTCCTGATTGCTCTGGCCAGGACTAGTATTACGTTGAATTAAAATTGTAAAGCTGGGCGTTTTTGTCTTTTCCATATTTTAGAATGATTTTACCTTTTCCCCATTCAATAGGATATCATCATTTAGCCTATTATTTATGACCTTTATTATGTTGAAGTACATAATATACCTAATTTTTATACCTAATTTTTTTCAGTTGTCATCAGGAAGAGATATTGAATTTTATCAAATCTCTTTTTTTCTTTTTAAAAATTGTTTTATTTGTTCTTTTTAGTTACACATGACAGTAGAGTGTATTTTGACATATTATACTCAGAGTATAACTTCTCATTCTTGTGGATGTACATGATGTGGAGTTTCACTGGTCATGTATTCATATATGAACATAGGACAGTTATGTCTAATTCATTCTACTGTCTTTCCCATCCCCATCCTCCTCCCTGCCTTTTGTTCCCCTTTGTCTAATCCAGTGAGCAAGAAGTCCCCATTCTTTACAGATTCAAACCTCTGGCTGGCCTCTTGTGTGCCTATGTCTTGTTTTGTCACAACTTGCCATCCTTGGAGAAAGCCAGTTAGCTGGATAGTAGCTGTTGGGATTGTGGAAATGGCAGCATCTCCCCATTGTTTATAGGGGAGGAATTTTTTTTTTTGAGGGGGGATTAGGGATTTAACTCAACCACTGAGCCACATCTCCAGCCATATTTTGTTTTGCTTTGAGATGTAATGTTAGGTCATTTATTTGTTGACTTTTCTTCTTTTAAGGGATGAACTCCGTGCAATGAACTTTCCTCTTAGTACTGCCTTCAGAGTGTCCCAGAGATTTTATATATTGTATCTGTGTTTGCATTTACCTCTAAGAATTTCTTAATCTCCTCTTTGATGTCTTTTGCAACCATTGTTCATTCAATAGCATATGATTTAGTCTACAGGTGTTGGAGCAGCTTGTATTATTTATTTTATCATTTATTTCTAATTTCATTTCGTTGATATCTAATAGAATGCAGTGTAGTATCTCTACTTTTTTGTATTTGCTAAGAGTTACTTTGTGGCATAATATATGGTCTATTTTAGAGAAATATCTATGTGCTGCTGAAAAGAAAGTATATTCACTGATTGATGAATGAAATAGTATAAATATGTCTGTTAAGTCTAAATTATTGATTGTGTTTTTGCATTCTATATAGTTTCTTTGTTTAGCTTTTGTTTGGAACATCTATCCAGTGGTGAAAGACATATATTTAAGTCACCCAGAATTATTGTGTTGTGGTTTATTTAACTCTTAAACTTGAGAAGAGTATGTTTAATGAATGTAGATGCACCATTGTTTGGGGCATATATTTATAATTGTTATGTCTTGTTAATGTATGTTTCCCTTAAGCAGTATGAAATGTCCTTCTTTATCCCTTTTGATTAACTTTGGCTTGAAGTTTACTTTATTTGATATGAGGATGGAAACCCCTGCTTATGTCCTTAGTCCACATGAGTGGTAAGTGTTTTTTTTTTTTTTTTTTAACATTTTACCTTCAGTCTGTGGATGTCTTTTCTATGACATGAGTTTCTTGAAGGCAACATATTGTTGGGTCTTTGTTTTTAATCCAATATGCCAGTCTATGTTTTTTGATTGTTGACTTTAGGCCACTAAACATTCAGGGTTATTTTTGAGACATGATTTGTATTCCCAATCATATTTGTTTATTTTTGCTATTTAACTTGACTTGTTTTCTCCTTTGATTGTTTTTTCCTTTAGTGTATTACATCCCTTCGCTGATTTTTACTTTTTATTTTTTTTTTCATTTTCTCTTCATTGAATATTTTGCCAAGGATGTTCTTTGTGCAGGCTTTCTAGTTCTAAATTCTTTTAACTTTTGTTTATCATGGAAGTTTTTTTTTTTTATTTCATCATCATTCTAAAGCTTAATTTTGCTGGATATAAGATTCTTGGTTGGCATCCATTTTCTTTCAGAGCTTGATATGTTGTTCCAGGATCTTCTAGCTTTCAAGGTCTGTGTTAAAAAATCTGCAGATATCCTAATTGATTTCCCCCTATATGTAATCTGATTCCTGTTTCTTGTGGCCTTAAATTTCTCTCCTTATTATGTATGCTAGGAATTTTCATTATAATGTGGCTTGGTGTGGGTCTTTTGTGATTTTGTACATTTGGTGTCCTGTAAGCCTCTTGAATTTGGTTTTCCAATTCATTCTTCATGTTTCAAAAATTTTCTGATATTATTTTATTGACTAGATTGTTCATTCCTTAGGTTTGTAACTCTATGCCATCCACCATTTCAATAATTTTTAAATTTGGACTTTTCATGTTATCCCATAATTCTTGAATATTCTACTCATGGTTTCTTACCATCTTCACTGTGTGGTCAAGAATCTTTTCAGGATTATATATTTTGTCATCATTGACTGAGGTCCTGTCTTCCAAGTGATATAATCTGTTGGAGTTGCTTTCTATTGAGCTTTTAATTTGGTTTATTTTTTCTTTTATTTCAAGGATTTCTGGTTTTTTTTTCCTTCAGAACCTCTATTGCCTTATTGAAGGAAACTTTTGCTTCCTGTATTTGCTTATATAGCTCTTTATCAAAATGATCTTTTGCTGCCTGTATTTGCTATCTTATATCATCCGTTAATTCACAGAAGATTTTGATTATGTACATCTTGAACTCCTTCTCTATAATTTCTTCTGTTGTGCTGGCCATGGATTCTAATAATGTAGTATCTTGGTTTGTTTGGGGCACTTTCTTTCTTTCTTTCTTTCTTTTCTTTCTTTCTTTTTTTTTTTTTTTTGTGTGTGTTGTTCGTGTGTCTTCCCTTCTAGCACTGCAGATCAGAGGCATAACAGTTTTTTCCCTATAGTTTTTCCCTTATAGGGTTATAGTGTCCCTGAAAGGTTCCAATACCTCTTCTTTAAATGGGAGAACAATATTAACAGATCTAAATACAAACAATATACAGCCTTAAACCAAATAACTGCTATTAATACATTTACAATTTTGTCACAAAATACAGAAGTGGAGAGTTCAATTATTATGTACAATATAAATAGTAGTTTTGCAAAAGGGTCTACCGTATCTGATGGCAGAGAAAGAACTGAGGGTGAGGTGTAGGATGAGACGGGGTAGGAGGTGCGGATAGAGTTATTAGATCCTTGGAAGCATGAAAAAGGAATCAATAGAAGTTGGTTAGTAACAGGAGAAGAGAGAGAAAATGATTTTCTGAAGACAAGTAAATGGGAAGACAATAGAGAAAGTACAGAAAAGAAACAATCATAAAAATTAAGAAAAATAAAAATTATAAAAATAGGAGATAAAAGAATATACAACACAACCGTAATATACAATTTAGACATCCCAGTCCTTAGTAGCCTAATTCATGAAAATTTCTTGGTTTAACAAATGTTGGGAATGTGAGGGTGGGAGAAGAGAGAAAGAAAGAAAAGAGAGAAAAAAACCTTCAGGGAGGATACAAGGATTTTTTTGTTGGAGATCAGTATCTTTCCTGCTTCCCTTCTCATCCAATAGGTAGAGTTGTCTGTTGTTTGCTGGTATCTCCCCTCTCAGGGTGGTGAGGATTATTAGGGTGGGGGATTGGCTTTTGGGGTGGAGCTCTTGGAGTTGGGATATAACACTTGCCAGTCTCTGATGTGAGATTGCACCTCAAGGATGTCTTTTGAGACCTGCTTGTGAGTGCCGGGTCTTATCTCCTTATATCACCTCTAGACCTCAAAATTCCTGGTCTCTAATTTAGTCTCTAAACTGTATCTTACCCCCCTCCCTTCCTACTTCCCAATCAGGAACCTTTCTCTCCAAAGGTCTTGTGGGATGTGCTCTGGGGGCTGTGCACATTTTTCAGAGAGCTATTTTGTATTGAGCAGTTCAGAATCAGGTTTTGCCAGCTATGGATTGGCCATGTAGCTGCAAGCACTCTGCTGCGTTAGGGGCTGACAGGGAGAAGGGAGAACTGAGGACTATAGGTACCTTGATTTTGCTTCTAAGCTCTAGCCAGTGTCCCAAGCTGGGAGTTGCCCTCAACTAAAGATGGCAACAAAGGTGTCCCAAGATGGAGGTGGCTGATTTCAGTGATGAGGTGTTGGGTTGGGTGGGGCCAGTGGTGGCTTTGGGTGGCATGTTCAGAGATGCAGCTCGTGTGTCATGCAGTATTGAGGCTGGAGGCTGTCTCCAGACCATGTGTGATGTCTCAAGTGCAGGCTACTGCATGTAGGGGACTGTGGAAATGGTTGCAGTGTTCCAAGACACAGGCCACGTAGATGAGGTAGATGAGGGTCAACATGGGAGTGGCGGCTGAAGGTTCTGCACGTGGGCACTGGCTGGGTGTTCTGCATGGGAGCAGCAGCCAGAATTCCTGCATGGGTGCTTATGCTGGTGGTCCTGCTCAGGCACCCATAGGTCCTGTGTGGGCAAGTGGCCAGGAGTCCTGCACTGATGCTGAGGCCTGTGTGCCCATGGCGACCATGATTCCTTCATTGGAGCAGCTGTTGGGGATCCTATAATAACTCACAGACCAACAGTATTCCCACTAATTGAATCCCAGGTCATAGAGTGTCCCAGAGTGCAGCTTCCCTCTAGCCCATCATCTTGGATCCTCCCCATAAAGTTGTCTTGATGCAGTAAAGAAACTAATGGGTTCTTCTAACTCTGGAATGCTATGTGGAATGAATTTTCAAATGGTTTATTTCTGTATTAGAGGCAAACATCAACCTTCTGGGATTGTCCACATTCCAGCATCTTGCATCTGTTGTATTTATGATAGAAAAAAAGCATATTTAGTCATCTGCTGATTCCATTTGGTGCTAAATACATACTTCTCTCTACAGTACAAAAATGCTAATTTATTTTATGTACTAAGGTGGATTGAAGCCATTCCTAGAGACATGAGTATTTAAATTGGCAAAAACTAAAACAGTGAATACTCTGCATATAGATGATCATGCTTTATATGCAGTTCTTGAGTAAAGCATTTTTTTCCCTGTCAATAGAGATCTAGATTTTAAATACAACTTGTCTTCTAGTAGGCAGGCATACACAATTGACCTTTTGACTGCAGCCATTGAGTTGATTGTTTTTCTTTTTAAGCTCAGGAGATTTCTATATGAATTTTGGTAAGCATGAAAGATGACCTAAGAAATACCCCCAACTAATCTTAACATATATGGATATATTTTTTCTAATATTTGTTTCTAAAATGAAAGATATAAAGAAGCAGGAAATTTGCACTAATTCTGAGCTGTTTATCTCTCTCAGATATTTACCTGGCTTGGATGATTCTCTGACATTTTATTCTCATTTATAGGACAATATTTTGTATGTGTTATCAGTAAGATGTTTCAAATTGTTAATTGCATAGTGTAATTTGAGTTGCTGTTCACTCATTCTATCAGATCATAATGGAATGAAATTAGAAATCAACTGTAAGATAAAAAATAGAAACTAACACCTGGAGACAAAATAATATACTGCTGAATGATGAATGGGTAGCAGAAGAAATCAGAGGCAAAATTTAAAAAATACTTAGAAGTAAATGAGAAGAGTGATACAACATATCAAAATCTTTGGACACTCTGAAGGCAATTCTAAGAGCACAGTTCATAGCAGTGAGCCCATGCATTAAAAGAATAGAAAGATACCAAGTAAATAATCTAACATTACATCTCAAGGCCCTAGAAAAAGAAGAAAAAATCAACACCAAAATCAGTAGAAGACAGAAAATAATTAAATCAGTATCAAGCACCTCTTATGTATACCTTCACAGAGCTTCCATTCTACTAGGAAAGACAAAAAAAACCATGATAAATAATTATGATATATAGTATATTCATGATAATAGTAAGAAAAAAGCAAAGCAAGGGAAGGGGATATTGTATATAGAGGGTGGAAATGTTGGTTGAATTTTTGTATAGAGTGACCAGGGGAGGTTTCCTTGCAGACCTAATTTTTGTTTTGCTTTGTTTTGTTTTGAGAAAAGATTTGAAAGAAGTGAGGGAATGAACCAGTCATGGATCTATATAAGTGTGATACCAATGGGCAGGCCTGATGTAGCAACATTCCTGGCTTCTTGGAAAAACATTTAGGAGGTCCAGATAGCTAAATCACAGTGTGCAAGGAGATTATTAGGAATGGGTTGGGCAGATAACATAGGATGCGTTGAGTTAAAGAGTGACATGATGACATGTAGAGGTGATAAAGGGTCAAATTTTTGATAAATGAAAGTAAAACTGACAGGATTTTTCTGACAGACTAGATACAATATATGAGGGGAAAAAAGTTTAAAGATGATTAAGCTTTTGGCCTGGGCAACTAAAAAAATGCCACTAACTGAACTGACAGACTTTGGGAATAATGGGTTGAGGGACTGTCAGGAGCTCAGGTTTTGATATGTTACATTTGAGAGGCCTAAATATCAGTTTTCTTAGTCATCTTTTACCTGGTGCATTTAGAAATGCTCTTTTTCTCTCTCTGAAGCATTTCTTAAGCTTCTCTTATTTTTCCTTATAATACTTTATAAATTCTTACTATTTCACCAGTTTCAGCCCATTTAATTTATTTTAGTATTTTACTGTCTAAAAATTTCTATTGAACATAAGATTTCATAGCTAGGTACTTACTTTTACTTTGTACTTTTATTTCCTCATAGCTGAGTGTAATTCCTTTGTATAAATCCTGTTGAAATCAATTTTTCAGAATACCCAAAATATAGCAAGATTATTCACCTAAGTTATTAACACAGAGCACTAACTTAGCATTTTGAAAAGCATGTCATGTCAAATATGGGACATCTTTACCTGAATTCTGTTTAGAGTCTTGCTTCCTGCTGAGGAATGTGCTAGAAATCAAGTATTTTCTAGAAGCCTGAGATTCTTAGCAATAAGCTCTGAATGACATACTTTCATATAAGTGCTAAAAACTGTCATCACTGTTTTCTAAAAAGAGGTCTTGACCAGAACACTATGGAGAATAGTTCATACATAAATCTAAGCAACCTAATTGAGAATACAAGTAAAGAACATTTCCATTCTAGACTGAACAGAACTTAGCTTTTTGTAGTTGTGACATCCTTTTCCAAAGTTGGAATTTTTATTAATGGAAAAGTAAATTATTTTATGGCAGTGACCCTCAAAGTTTTGTGATTATTTTAAGTGATAAGAGATAGTATTAATTTGTTGGGTATTTTGTGCTAGCTCCTCTACAAAGCCCAGTGAATTAAGACATTATTTTGACATCAAAAGAAACTGATAATTTGGTGAGACATGCAGATGTTTCAACAATAACTATAGAAAAGTAATTAATATGTGATACAGTAGTGTTGTAAAAAAAGGAGCACATGAGTGGAATTCATGTGTAATAGAATGTGAGAATTCAACATGTATTAAAGTATGAATATGCATTTACCAGGAAGGATGACTAGGAATTTATGAGACCATACAAGGGAAGATTGGAACATAGTCAGGGAAAGACACCCATGAAATCTCATGTGATTCTGTGTGACTGCAGAGAAGGGTGCCTGATGATGAAGGGAGTAGTAGGAAGTGAGGTTAAGGAGAGAATCTGGAGTCAGATCATGCTCATCTAAAATAAACAATATGAGAATTATTGTATGTGAATTAATTTTTAAATTGGGAGGTGAGGATCAGATTTGAATTTTAAAGTCTCTGGATGTATTACAGAGAAAAAATGATATTAGTAAAAAAATCTGCTACTTATTAAATATTTCTCTAATTTGTTCTATTTGTGTTCATAAATACTTTTCTTTATTCCTAATCATTTCACCTCTAGACTTGTACGATAGTGAGGATAAGAACAGGGTACATATTAGAGAAGAATTTAATGAGTAGACTAATAAACGTCACTAATGGTGGGGATTAGGGAATGGAAACATCAAGGGGATTCCTCAGGCCCCTTGTAGATCAGAAAGAGATTGGAACAGTTCAAACTGAGGTTTGAAGAGAGGCATTTGGGAGTGCAACTACATGTAACAATGTCTGATCTTTTGAGTGTTGTCCTTGGCAGAGTTACTCTTACTTCCTTTCCCTTTCCCTGCAATTTTAAATTCTAAAGAAAAGCCACACCTAAAAATTAAGGTGTTAACTGTTGAATAATCTTAGACAATGAGTTCAAATTCTGACATGGTTATTTTGAGACAGGACCCAGGTCATCTGTTGACCTTCAGATATAATCAGAATGTATAATGTCCTTCCTTATTCTTTAATTTGGTGCACCAACTAAAACAACACATTTAAATTGCTTGATATTTAATTTGCAGAAAAGTAAGACATTTATTACTAACCCCAGTAGATCAAATTTCTTTGTAGATTCTAGCCAAAGAGGGGGAGAAAAGGAGAAACATGTTTTGGATGAAGAAGACCCCATCCATAATCTTCCTTCTCCTCCTTTCCCCTGTTCCTGGCTCCTCCTATCTCTCTTTATATTAAAGGTCTTTGTGTCCCTAATTTTCCTAAGAATGTGTTCTGAGGCAATAGTGACCCCTCCTCAGGATACTGGCCCTTGAATAAAACTGAGTTCTTTCTCATTAGCACTTGTCTTCAAAGTATTGGCTTTCAAGTGGTGAGTAGCAAGACATGGGTCTTGTAACAGTAGTGCAAGAAAGACAATGAGTTCAAATTAAGACAGTGAGTTCAAATTCTGACATGGTTATTTTGAGACCTAACTTCAGTTATGTATCTGGATCTCAGAAAAAAGAGAGTTATATACCCATCAATTCAAATTTAGAATTCACTGTTATCTAAGAAGAGAAGGGAAACATTTGGAGGAGGGAATATGGTTAGTAGTTCGCTGCTCGGAGAAAGGCAAGTAAGAAAATGCTAGAAAGTGTTTTGCATTTAATTATTGCACCTCACTAAAACCATGAAAAGTAGGAATTATATTCCCATTTTGTAGGAGAATGAAAGTGAATTATTTTTTTTCAAAATTTCCTGCTATTGGAAGAGTTTTGCATTGAGATACTAACCCCAAAGCTCATATAATTTCCTTTATAAAAATGAGATCAACTTCCTGCCTTGGAGTTGCTCCACATTCACTCTCCTTCACCTATTGTAGGCTCATTTGAGTCTAGGAATGTGCATTATCTATCTTTCCAATCTCTTCCAAGATCAGGTACCCATATCCTATGACTATAAAGCATAGACACTCACACAATTATCTGTGTCCATATTTTAGAAGAGAGGTCAGGGATTCTTTTTATCTGGCCAATTTGGATTTGACTGTTTCAGAATGGGGGAAGATACTCTATTGTGTACCAGGGCTTTGTCACTTCCTATTGACTGACATCTGGTCTCATATTTCCTTTTGCAATAAATATCTGAGTTTGTAGTATTAGCTTTCATATCACACCTTTAGCAGGTATTTCAACGTCACTGAATTAAATTAAAAAGGGAAACAAGTTTTTAAAGAAAATCTGGGAAAAGCAACCATTAGGCTATCATTACCGAAATTTAAAATGTTTCTTTTATCAAAAGTAGATCAAATTGTTCAAGATGTTACTTCTTAATTTCATTTTTCCTCTATTTCTGATTGATAATTTTGAGTACTCTAAATGATCTTATGGACCACACTAGTTTCTAGTCTTATAGTTTTGACTTCAGGATTTATTTATTTTTAAATCAATCTTATTCTAAAAATTGAAATAAAGAATGTGTTTCAGATCTCTAAGTTTTATTAAGTATGACAATTATTTGTCAGAAAAATATGCCTGAATTATGTATTTTCTGTTGTATAACCACAGAAGGGGAGAGATAAAGGAAGGTTTTTGGCAATCTTTGGAAGCATATGATGAAGCTACTGATAGCAAATAGAAATCATGTTGGATGGAAAGAGTATTGAGACAGGAGCCAATCTTGGATTCTGTCCATAGCTGGGCCATTAAGTGAGAAAGCAATTAGAGTGTTTGGGTAAAGGAAGCATTATAGCTATTCAGTAAATGTTGACTTTCTTAAAAACAATCACTACTGCCAACTTTTTATTAATCTGTGTGTGCCTTTGGACAAGTGTCCTTTTCCTCTTTTGGCAACAAAGCATAATCTGTTTTTTATCTCCTCATAGGATCTTTAGTGAAAAAATTTCTGGAACTAAGCTGAACAGAATAAACCACTAAAAAGCATAAGGAATTATTAACTAGGAAGTTGTATTAATATCTCTAAACTTGCATCCTACTTGGACTAAATTATGCTATCTGCTCTGTAAGATGCACCAGAATGTGCAGAAAAGACATGGTCTACTTCACAAGCAAGTCACAAAATCTTACATAGAATGCAATTGTTAGGATAACAATATTTCTTGACATTTGATTAGGTATTAAAATTCAGTTTAACTCTTATAGTTGTTAAGAAATCTATACTTTAGAGGACAAATTTCTGACATATGGATATATGAATTTTGTTACATTAAAAGATAAAGCATACATATGGAAGGGAATCATGAGGTATAGCAACTGGGTCTTGCTGAAGTAATTAATTTTTCTGTTTTCTCCTTTTACTTTTTAAAATCATAAAACAGGTAGCTGCAGAGAGAATTTCAGGTTTGGGGTATAAGTCCTAGGCAAACTATAGGCGGATGTATATTGTACTTGTTTTGAATAGATAGAAAATGGACATGGCATAGTTTAAACTCATACACACACATGCACATACATATTTTCTTGACTGACACAGTAGTCTGCATTAAAATTAGGTAATAAGGTTTTGATAGGTGATTTCTTTGATTTGTTAATATTCATGAAACTATCCAAGGTATGTGTTAATGGCCCAGAATACATATACATACCTTACAGGAAAGCTTGATTCTATTATTATATAGTTTCTCAATTTCCTATTTGAATTTGAAGAATTCTTTTATTTTTCCCTTTGTTGAGTTTGTCCTATTAATATGAAATTTTAACTGGTAAAGAAAGAATAGAAAGCAGTAAAGGCCTCTCTGCTCCTTAATGATGTCTTGATTATAAAATCTTGCATTTTCCCCTAATTTTTTCCTTCAAAACTTTATTTATAGTCTGTTCTTGTTTCACCATCTTATATCCCTCTGCTCAGTTAAGGTTAAAAATACCAATTCCTAATTTATGTTGGAGAAAATAATTAAAATCAGTATCAAGAAAATAATTAAAATCAGCAAGCATTTGCACTATTTTGTTTTCTGATAGAACATGAATCTTCCTAGTGACCAGTAAAGCAGTTAGCATGTAGCATCCCAGCAGAGAGCAGACTAGAAATAGAAACCAAGAAAAATGGAATCCAGATAGCCAAGTATAAATAGGTTTTCCTGTTGCATGTTTCTTAATCTTAAGAAAACAAAACTACTCTTTATAGGTAGGTTCTCTTTTCCTTCCCTATCAGAGTGGCTTTGTCAGCTTCAGAAACCTCACTTAAATACCTGGAAGGGAAACTTGATAATTTGCATATAGTTCTGCTTTGCTGAGCAGATTTCTGCTGAGCTATTTCACATGGGCAGGGTTAAAGCTTAGTAAGAAAGTTTTCTTTGATTCTCTAAAATGCAGGCTTGTCCAAGGGCACAAGCAAACAAGTCACAAAATCTTACATAGAATGCAAATGTTAGGATAAGAATATTTATTGACATTTGATTAGGTATTAAAATTCATGGAATCAAATGCTATGAAAATTCTTTAGTTTTGCTCTTTCTGATGGCCAGATTCCTCTTATTTTCATTTTACAAATTTTTAGATTTTTCTTTTTCTTACTTTTTAAGACAAGCTCTGGAAGTAGATAGAAGATGAACTGCATACCCAATTTTCACATCCTCCCTTAAAAATAGTAAATGTGACAGAAAGGCAGGTCCACACATAGTTTATACCGATGATGTCATTTTTCAAGAGAAGGTACACACCATGGTTATTTGATTGACTCTACTAGTATTTTTGTTTTCTTTGATTATGTGCAAACTATTAATGAATAGTTTATTGAAGATTATTATACATTCAGAAAAGTGTACAGCTGAAAGTTTCATGGCTCAATGAAATTTTCAAAACTAAACACACCTATGTAACAAGCATTCAGAATGAGAAACAGAAAATTACCAGAATCCAAATGATTCTTTATTCTTTTCTAGTCTTTAATTACTCCTTAAGAATAGAATTGGATATAACTTTCCTATATTTATATATGAATACACTACAGTGAATCTCCACATGATGTACAACCACAAAAATGGGATCTTAATTTGAATAAGTCAGGCTCCATGTATGTATAATATGTCAAAATACATTCAACTGTCATGTAGTTCTAAAAAGAATAACCACGATTCTTTTTTAAATTAGAACATTATAGTTATATATAGTAGTTGGATTCATACTGACAAAATCATACATGCAAAAAATTTGGTTTTATTTCATGATCTCCCCTTTTTCCCTCCTATCCTCCCTGCCCTCTCTGTTCTCCTTCCTCTACTCTGCTAGACTTCCTTTTGCTTATCTGTTTATTTATTTTTGATTGGATCTTTTCACTTATGCATAAAGGTGAAATTCCCTGTGGTATATTTATATATGCACATGAGTTTCTAATAATTCATTCCACATTGCTCCACTTCCATCCCTTCACTACCTCTCAATCTTCTTCTTCTATATTACTGATCTTCCCTATATCTTTATAAAATCCTATCTTCCCTCTTCCTTTCATTTATTTTAGTGTAGCTTCCACATATAAGAGAAAAAATTTGACCTTTGTGTTTCTGAGTCGGGCTTATTTCCCTTAGGATGATGTTCTCCATTTCTATCCAATTACCAGCAAATGACATGATTTCATTCTAGTTTATGACTAAGTAGAACCCCATTATGTACATTTATCACAATTTCTTAATCCATTCATCTATTGGCAGGGTTGATTGCATAATTTAACTATTGTGAAGTGTGCTTCAATAAAAACTGAGGTGGCTGTATCACTATACCATACTGATTTTAGATCTTTCAGAAAATACCAAGGAGTAGGATAGCTGGGTCATATGGTGATTCCATCTCTATTTTTTTTTTTTGAGGAATCTCCATACTGCTTTCTAGAGTGCTTGTACCAGTCTGCAGTCCCACTTTCAATGTATAAGGGTAACTTTTCTTCCACAACTTTACCAACATTTACTATTATTCATATTTTTGATTATTGTCATTCTTACTGGAGTGAGATGAAATCAATGTAGTTTTGATTTACATTTCCCTGATTGCTAGAGATGTTGAACCTTTTTTTCTCATATATTTATTGGCCATTTGAATTTCTTCTTTTGAGAAGTTCTGTTTATTTCTTTTGCCCATTTATAGATTGGGTTATGTGTGTGGGGGGTGATGTTAAAGTTTTTTTCAGTTCTTTGCATATTTTGGATATTAATTTCTTGTAGGAGGTTGACTGGCCGAGATTTTCTCCCATTCTTTAGGCTCTCTCTTCATGCTCTTAATTTGTTTCCTTTGCTGTGCAGAAGCTTTCTAGTTCAGTGGCATCCTACTTATTGATTCTTGGTTTTATTTCTAGTGCTTTGGGGGCCTTGTTAAAGATGTCTGTGCCAGCACTTATATGATGGAGTGTTGACCCTATGTTTTCTTCTAGCAGTTCAATATTTCTGGTCTAATTCCTAAGTCTTTCATTCATTTTGATTTTACTTTTGTGCAGGATGAGAGATAGAGGTCTAGTTTCATTTTTCTACATATATTTTTGTGAAATATTTTTTCCCCATCCTTTTTCCTTTAGCCTGTGTCTTTGCCTCTTGTAAACAGAACATAGTTGGATCTTGTTTTTTGATACATTCTCCTAATCTAGTCTTTTAATTAGGGAGTTGAGATCATTAACATTCAGGGTTAGTATGGGTATGTGTTTAGGTTTTCCTGCCATTTTGATTTTTAAAAATATTTAATACTGTCTTGATTATCATTTAGTAGATTCGTCTTCTATTGATCTTCCTCTGTGTGACCTTTGGGGGTTGTTTTTGGGTTCCTCTGTGTGTACTTTGTCTTTGAGTATTCTTTGTAGTTCTGGCTTGGTGGTCATGGATCAGTTTTGCTATGGAAAGTTTTTATTTTTCCCTCTAATTTGAAACTGAGCTTTGTATAGCAGCCCTGGCTGGCAGTTTTTTTCTTTTAGAGTTTGGAATATTTTTTCCATGTGCTCCTTGATTTTAGGATCTGATTTGAAAAATCAGCTAGTAGTGAGCTTTATTGGTTTGCCTCTAAATATGACCTGATATTTGTCTCTTGAAGTTTTTAATATTCTTTCTTTATTTATATGCTAGGTATTTTGATTGTTTTTTTCTTGGAGAAATTCTCTTTTGATTATGTCTGTTTGGGATCCTGTATGCATCCTGTATTGGGTATCTAATTAAAAATTTTTTTTTGTAGTTGTAGATTGACATAACGCCTTCATTTTATTTGTTTATTTTTTATGTGGTGCTGAGGATTGAACCTAGGGCCTCATGCATGCTCAGCAAGTGCTCTGCCACTGAGCTACAGTCCCAGCCCAGATATCTAATTTTGATATGCAAAAGTTTCTGAAACTATCATGTTGAAAATGCTCTTACTACCTTTATATTGTATCTCCATGTTCTTTTCTATTCCAATGATTCTCAGGTTTGGTCCTTTAATGTTGTCCCAGAGTTCAATTATTTTCCCCCTTTTCTGCAATCTGTGTACTCAAGTTCATATATCTTGTCTTTAAGGCCTGAAGTCTAGTATGGTAGTGAAGCTTTCTAATGAATTTTTAATTTGATTGTGTCTTTTTAGGAATTCTGATTGGTTTCCTTTCAATATTTCTATTTCTTTAAGTGGTCTTTCATCTCTTCTATTTGCTCTATAATTCATTCCTTAGACCTCTTTTAGTTCATTGAACATTTTAATAATCAGTTTTTTTTATAACCTTTCTCTGGAATTTTGTCTTACATATTTGTGGGATCCTTTGTTTGGGGGATTCTCAATTTTGTTTGCCTATTTCCTCATGTTTTCAGTGGTCTTGGTTTTGTGCATGAATTGAAATAGATTCCCCTTCCTCCTTTTTTGTACATTTTTTGGTATGTAATTATCTTTTTTGTTCTGAAACTTCTCTCTGTTTTTGATGCATGAGTAAATGTCAAGGGATGAACCTGAGATTCCTCTCTGATTGTTCCCCCTCAGGTTCTGGTTGTTGGTTTGGGGTTTTTGTCTCCTCAATTCTTTGAGGTAGAGTAAAGTTAATACTCAGGTGGGACTAAAACTTTTGTGGGGATGAGGTTCATTGTTGCTTGTAGTATTTCTTGGCAGCAGTATCTCTAACTGCCATCTTGAAGTGTCACAATCTCTTTTTAACTCCTTTTAGAGGAAGAGGAGAACCAGGAATAACATTATGTCAGATGCAGATGGAAGGCCTTAAAATAAATGCCTGGTATCTATTTTGACTACTATAATGCTAATTACCACCTATATAGGAATGGTGGTGTTAGTGTTTAACAATATCAGCATCAATAAAAAACCATGAACTTGATCAGGTATTTGAGAGCAGGTGATTACTGTGTTCTCCATTGTATTAATAATCACTACAAATTTAATGGAGCAGGAATTATATAAGCTATGTAATTTGTACTACTTATTGGGATTATAGTTTCTTAAGTAAAAGAAATTGGAATAAGAAGGCAAGAGAAAGTTTGAAATGTTTGGAAAAATTATCAGAGGTAGGAGATAGGTAGCAGGTGTCAGCTATAAAAAAGAAGAAATAAAAAATTAACTGAAAATAATGAAGAGAAGACAGAGCAGATGGGAAGAGGAAATGTTGGCTCTTACTGGGGGAAGAGAGTAAAGAAGGTAAGATAGGAGGGTCCAGAACCTAGGTATGAACAAACCAGAATGTATCAGATCAAACAATTTGAACTCTCATGTAATTGTACTACATCTCAGCCTAATCAAGGATAAATAATGAACACACACACACACACACACACGCACACACACACACAAAAGCATGCCTAATAAAAATTTAAGAATAATACAGTATGATGAATTTATGTTTGAAAATTTGAAAAAATGTTAAAATTAAAAAAGTAAAAAAAATGAGTATGGGGAATAACAGAAAAAGATACAAAGGGAAAACATAAAAAGAAAATGAGAGAGGACTTGTTTCCACTTTGGTGGTCAAATCTGTTTGCAGGGATGAATTTTGATTCTTTACATTTATTTTTGGCTCTTTGTTTTTAACCATTGTATTTGTATTCTTCACCTAGCTGCTGGCCAGGCATACTAGCTCTGGACTTCCAAGCTCCTAGTATTAAGTGGGATAGATGGGGGAGTGCTGATGAATTGTGTAATCCTGTAGCTGTGATAATGCAAAGTTCTGCATTGGAGTTACCAGATGAGGTTTGGACTTTTAGTGGGTTTCGGAACTCTGTTGGTGGGTATTTGATATTTGGATTATCCTCCTATTGATGTGGAGCTGCCAATCTCTGCTGGACTTCTTTCCGGTAAACTCTACTTTCAGGGCATAGGGAATAACCCTTCACAGGGTTCACCTTCATCGCTGTGGATGTAAACTGTCAATTATCCACCCTGGTGTGCAGATGCCCTTGTGTGGCTGCAGTGAGCATCTTGATCACAATAGCTCTTATGGGGCACCAGTAACTATGAGAGTTTTCTCTCTTGGGATCCAGAAGCAAAATGGTCCAAGTAAAATTTTCTTTGTGCCTGTTTCAGCCTCTCTTGTTTCAGGCATATTCGGGGAATTTTTTTCATCGGAGGCTGAGTTCCTAAACCCATGCAGCTTGCACAGGAACAACTTTCAGAGTCCAGGAACATATTCCTTAACTGCCCGCCTATTCCACACCTACAGAGGGTCTTAGGTAATGTGCATCCAGAACCTGCCTGTAGTGGGCTTTCTAGCTTCACATCCCTAGAAGGCTTTCTGCTCCGGCCCACTGGAGGACTTGTGGCCCGCGTGGAACGCTTTCACCCCCATGGACTGCTCTGGATTTGTTTTCATTGATAAGCTTTCCATGTCAACTCTGTGTCCATTAAAATGGGTCTTCCTCTGTGACCATGGGTTACCCCAGGTCAGTTTTTCTTTATTTTTAAATTTATTTATCCACTGGCTATGCATCTCTTACATAAAGCTCCCTGCTCCACTCTTCTCTGCGTCTCTAAGGAATTATTTCTCATGTCCAAGTTACCAACTTTCTGTAGTTCTATAATTGTTTTCCTGTAGTTCAATATTAAGTTCTGGTGAGGTTCCTTTGTTACTCACATCCATGAAGAGAATTTTTCCTGCATTCTAAGTCTAGGGTTGGAGAACTGCTGGGACTTGCTTCTTTTCTCTAGTCCACTGTCTTTTCTCCCTGTATAATCACTATTCTGATTTCTAACAACATAGGTTAGTTTTCCCTGAGTCTGAACATTATATGGACGGAATCAAACAATATGTATTATTTTGTGTCTGATGTTTTTTGTTCCATGAATCATATTGTTGCATGTAAGCTGAATTTTGTTTACCTTCATTATTTTGGGTTGATTCCATTTTAGAGGTAGTATGGAGATGGCTGCTATGAACATTTTTCAAATGGGTCTTTGGTGAACATATGAACACATTTCTATATATGTGTATTTTCTCCTAGAAGTGTAATAGCTTGGTAAAAAGGTGTGTTCAGCTTTGGTAGAAACTATCAATTTTCCAACATAGTAGCACCAATGGCTTTGCTAAAATTTAATGTGGAGATGGGTATAGTTTAATTATCCTCTTCATAAATTTGATTTCTTGGAGTAATCATAGCTGAGGTCTCCATCACCATTATAAACTAAATTTTCTCTACTTATTTTTCAATTCATTAGTCCTTTTTGTTACTTCAACAAAAGTGTAATAAACTTCTAATATATGCCATATGCTATTAGGCAATACGAGTTATAGTACTTGGATTTTGATCTAGTGTTTCTATGTTTAAGAAAAAATTCTATTAACAAATTGTCAAGTTTATTCATAATTTATAGATATTTATGTCATGTGTCCTTTAATATAAAACTCCATTTCAAGGTGATCAGATCCACATTTTAAAGTTTCCTTGATACAGAACTCATCTTTCTATGTGGCTTCTTATTATAAAGATGATTATCCATAATAATACAGGTTCTAAACTCTGGTGTGCATTATTTAAAAACATTTTCAAACTTAATTTTTTTTAAAAAAAATTCAGTACTTTCTGATGCCCTTTTTGGTAATTTAAGTATATGCAATGTTTGGCCTTTGGGGTTAGCACATAAAATTATTAGGGTTACATCTTTGAATAACAATTTATGACTTCTAGGTTCTTCTCCTTGTAACACTCATCTGGGAAGAAGGACCTGTAACCTTCCTACTTAGCTTTGGCTCCCAAATGGGAGCTAATAATTCATATATGTCTATTCTAGGCTAGATTCTTCTTTGAATTCTAGAGTGTGTTTTCATTTTAGATCTTATGGTGGCATTTGAAATTTGGTAGGTGACAAAATGTGCTTAACCTTTGTCTTCCAAACACATTCTTTTTTCTTTATTCCCATGTTGGTGCCTGCATCACTATCTATACAATTGGTGAAACCATTTTCTAAATACTTGTAAATACCATCTCTTCTCCCTCCCATCTAAGTATCCCAGTCTTAAAATTTTTACTTCCTCAATATTACCTGGATACAGTGTTCAGGCACACATTGTCCTTGGTCTCCCTGATTACAATGTCATAATTGTTAATCAATTCAAAAGGCTTTCACCAGGGAAATTTTTTGAAAATACATATTTAAACTTGTTGCTTTTAGTGTTCTTAGTATGGTATGTGAAATACCTCCTGCCTAACTTTCCAGCTGGATTTATCAGAATTCCTGCTCAGGTTTTCTGTACTTGTAGTAACACCTGTAGTGGCTGCATGCTCCTTTCATGCTTCAGGCGTTTGCACATGCTATTGATTGATTGATTGATTGATTGTTCCACATTGTTCACAGGGATAAGTTCTAATTCTCTAAGTTTCACTTTCTCTAAAATCCTGCCATTTACAACAACTTGGATTAACCTGGAGGACATTATGCTAAGTGAAACCACATAGACATAGAAAGACATTGTGATCTCACTTCAAAGAAATTTAAGAGTTTAACTCCTAGAAACAGAATATTATGGTGGATGCAGTGGTGGGGAATGGGGGGAAATGGGGCGATATTGGTCAAAGGATATAAACTTATAGTTTTAAGATGAGTAAATTCTGGATATCTAATTACAGCATGGTGATGATGCCTAATAATATTGTATTGATTACTTGATATTTACAAGGAGCAGATCTTAAATGTCTTTACAATGCCCACATGATAACTCTATATTGATGGATGTATTGATTAACTTGACTGTGTTAACCATTTTATAATGTATATCAAAGCATCATGCTATGCACGTTAAATATATGCAATTTTATTTATCAGTTGAACCTTGAAAAACTGGAAAAAGATTCTTTTGATAAATTTTCTTTAATCCCCTCAAGATTGGGGATTAAAATCCCCTCTATTTTATAACTTTATTTTAATTTTCATATGAATTTATTTGTCTCCCCTTATTCTCTATGAGTTCTTTATCTTTGCATTCTCAACACATAATGTATTTTCTGAAGCATTTGTTGAATGAATGGTTGAATTAGCTTATAACTTAGAGCCCTCCATTTTTATGTTATGTGATCTTTAAAATCCCTAAATATATTTGTTCTCTTGCCAGGGTTAAAACTAATATGTTACTTCTCTACCCAATTGCACAGATTTGTAAGGTCTTGTTTTTTAATCCCATCTGTGAGCTTCTTCATCAGCTGGAAGCATTAATGTCTCCTTAACTTGGAAATCTCATGTGAGCTTTTTCTTCTGGAGCACTTAAAAAAAAGATATCAAATAAGTGTCAGTCCTGGAGGAATTAGATTCTGTATACTTCTATATCCAGTGAAATCCCTAATTGGTCTTGTTGTTTAATTCTTATTTTGATTTCGTTTACAATCTTAGAATATAGACAACCTATGAACCTTTGAACCCCTGGTAACATCAGTTAAAACAACCACAAATATTACCACAACAACCTTTTGTTTAGGAGAATGATAGTTATTAGTTTTCCTTTTATCTGTCTGTTTACTACTTTAAATTTGTTATGTTTGATATCCTTTGGGAGAAATGTTCTCGCCTTTTTAATTTCTCTTACCTAAACTATTCACCTTTCCTTTCTTTCCTCTATCCACTGTCATAGTATATTACTGCTATGTTCATGGATCCTGTCCTTTCTTGAAGGCTTCATAGGCTTGCTCTTTGGGGTATTAGTGCTCATTAAGGATTCTATAGTTGCTTGGGCAGAGATGGCAAAGTATGAGGTCAAAAGCCAGAATATATTTATACTTTTTAAATTCCAAAGTCTCTATAGTATTAAAGTTACTGCAACTTATAGTAAATATGCATAGCCACTGTCAGAGCAAAGGAAATAATTTTTAACCTTAACCTTCTTTGTAATAATTTGCATTCACCTTTTTTCACCCTTCACTTACCTAAATTCTGACACTGCCAATCTAAATAAAGAAGTACAAATGTGTAAATTACTTCAGAGGAAATAATATATTATATTATAAATACAGAGACTCTTCCTCAATTCTTTGTTGTTATTCCTTTGAGAAGCTATGCATCCTTTGTAAACATTAAACTCTTTATCCCCTATGTCACAATGGGATGAATGTAAGTGGTGCTATAAAATTGCGGGGGATATAAAAATCACCAAGATCATCACAGAACAAAAACATATGATAAATTTGATAAATTGAGGAATTAAATAATTCCATACTCTATAATTATTTACTGTTTTCTACATATATTCCATTTCTGGTGTGCTGTATCCTAAGTCTTGTGAGAGAGTTGGCAGAAGTGTCATTATTTCCATTTTTACAAATGAAAGAGCAAACATCTGAAGAATGGATGACTTACCCTGCTCATCGCCCTAATAATGGAGCTGAAACTAGAATCCAGACCAAAAATAAGGGGGGAAATTTTAGCAAGACAAGAAAATCACAAAGTGTCTTTTCTTGGATAATTAGTGAGTATGAACAGTGAGTTGACAGCTACTTCTAACTGTCCTCCCTATATCTTGTAAAGAGGTTAATCTTCCCAAAGCCTGCCTAAAGTAGCAGACAGCCTTTATTTCCAAAAGAGAAAGAACTAAAAATATAGTAACACAAGCCATTTATTAACCTCAGGCAGCATTATCCCGAGGTGGCAGAATCTTGTGAAAAAAGCATAGGGGTATATGGAATTGCAATCAAAAGACTTACTTAAAAGATCTAAGTTCTTTTACCAGTCTACTTTCACTAAATACCAACTTAGTTAAAACAGGGCTAATAATGCTAGCCTAACTTTCTCAAGGGGTGTCATGGTAGTCAATAAGATAATGTGTACAAGCATTTTATAAGCTAAACGATATAGAATCAAGTCATCATTCTTATATAGCAAGTAAGGAAATTGTTCCACACAGGAAAGAGTATAGTATAGTTGACAAGATTAGGGATAGCGAGTCACACTGATAACAATAAATGCCACCATCTAACTATGCCACTTGGTTAAAGAAATTAGTCTCTTGAAACCTCAGTTTTCTCATCTTTAAAATGAAATAAGAATCACTTTTATCCTGAGTTTTTATGAAGATTATATAGATGTTATCTATGCATTGCATAAACTACTGTAAATGTCCCTTAAACTAGCTTTATTTAAATAAAAAATTTTGACAATAATTTTAGATTTAAAGAAAAGTTACATAGCTAGTACAGACAGTTCCTATCTACCATTCTTAACATTTGTTACAAAAATACATATTGATGTATTACTATCAATTATTAATAGATTATATTTAAATTTTCCCAGATTTTCATGAAAGTCTTATTTCTGGTTTAGGATCTAGTCCAGAGTACCACCTTGAATTTATTTGTCATATCCTTTGAGAAGTGTCTTCTAGTCTATAACAGTCTATCAGTCTCCTTGTTTTTCATAATCTTGATGGTTTTGAGGAATACTGCACCTGTATCATGTAGGATATTCCCCTATGTGGTTTTGTTTTTCTCATGACTGGATGGAGCTTGTGGTTTTCTGGAGAGAAAAGCACAGAAATGATATCCTCTTCTTTGCCAGATGTATAAAGTAGTCCATGATATCCATGTGATGTCATTGAGGATGCCAACTTTTAACACTTCATTAAGGTAGTGCTAGTCAGGTTTTTTCCACTGTATCTTTGATCAGCTATCACTTAGCTAGGACTTTCTTTTGCCTCTATTCTCTGTTTGTAAGGCTCTTTATTTAGATTTACTGTAAATTGTCATCTCCACATAAATATCTTTGTTGACTGCTGGATTAAAACAGCTTTCCTCTCTCAAGTCAATCTCTTTGACATTTCATTTTTTGTAATTTCGTTACCTGAAATTGTCTTGTGTATTTGTTTACCTAGTTTATTGTTTATTGAAAGGTCTCCTTCCCACATACAGGAACATAAGCCTTATCTTTACAATACCCTTTCATATTGTTCACATTTGTAAACTCAGAGTCTAACAAAAGGGCTAATATATGTTAAATGCAACTATCTTGAATAACTATCAAAGAAAGAAGGATTCAGGATAAATTTGTTAGCATTTCTGAAAAACAGCAGAAAAGTAGATGAATGGTAAGATGTTTGATTTAGTGTTTTTAACTCACTTAATTTTAACAAAAATTATATGCAATTATCCAACATTTATGGAAAGAAGAATTAGCACCCTTATAATTCAAGTTGTCTTATAATACACTTATGTGAATGCCAGAGTATTTTAGTGACTTATGAATATGTGGCCGACATATTGAGATCTACTCAGGTTTTATACATCTGCACCATTGTGACTTTTACTTATGCACTGTCACATTTCTGTATTATAGCACTTCAGAATTTGAAGGAATATAGAAATAATTGATAACTTTAATGAACTCATGACTGACTATTTAGTTATCTTTTTGTGTATACTGACAGAAAGATAAAGCTTCTGTGTGTAAGTCTTTTACACATAATGCATTGTAAAAAAATTACCTTTACATTTTCTTTTTTTAATTTCCCTTCTCAGGACTTAAAATCTCCAAATCAGAGGGATGAAATTGCAGGGGCACGAGCCACACTGAAGGAGAACTCCCCCCTCTTGCATTCCATTTGCTCAGCTTGTTTGGAACATTCTGATGTTGCTTCCCTCAAAGCCAGTAAGGATACAGTTTGTGAAGAAATTCAGAATGCCCTCAATGTAATTTCAAATGCTTCCCAAGGCATCCAGAATATGCCGGCCCCATTGGAACCACAAGCAGCAACCCTGGGAAGTGCACTCGATGAGCTGGAGGTATGTTGAGAGAGAGGTAAAGTGTGATTTGATGTCATTGTACAAAAATACAGAGAAATGGGCTTTCAGGTCCATTTGCTAGAGTCTAAAGTATGATAAAATAAAAGTCTAGTTATCAGTCTCTGTGAACTTCTTGTGTCTTCCAGTGAATTGATTAATAAGAAAGTATTCTATCAGTAGATTCTGATTCCTTTAAACTTCTTCCAAAGAAGCCAATGAATTTGAATTGTTTATTGGATTAAAGTGATGACTTTATTTATATAGATCAACTTCCAAAAT
The DNA here is from genome assembly GCF_001458135.2 of Marmota marmota marmota. Classification (NCBI taxonomy): domain Eukaryota; kingdom Metazoa; phylum Chordata; class Mammalia; order Rodentia; family Sciuridae; genus Marmota; species Marmota marmota. The sequence goes on from NW_025999862.1 coordinate 5,443,739, forward strand.
GTAGGATTTATTATCTTTACAAATATTTATTACTGGAACTGCTCTATGTGCTTGGGATATATCTAATCCCTGACATTTTACAAGGGCTTACATTTTAGCCAGGGCCTATAGACAAAAAAATAAACATTAATAACTAAATTATATCATATGTTACATTGAAAAACTCTGATATTGTCAAAGGTTTGATATAGACTGGGAAATGGGGCAGATAGAGAACTATAGCAAAGTGTTGAAGACATGTCCTCTTTGTTTAAATGACAGCATAGAAGCCAGGGTACCTGGATGGAAACAGCAAGGGACAAGTGTAGAGGCTTAGGGTAGATAGTCAATGGGAATAGGTTATGGAGGGCTCTGTAGGCTATTTCTCTAAGTTAAATGGAAATCCACTATAAGGTTTTAACATAAAGATACTTAAAAAGACTATGTTGGTTGCACATAGAGCACAGACTCAAGAAGAGTAAGCCAGAGAAGCTGAAAAACCATGTAGGAGGCTATGTAGTAATCCAGGTTTCACCCTTACACTTTCATGTACCTCCTCATTCCACTTCACATTTTAATTTGGCAATGTCAGAGGACATCAAGGCTAAATTTTGTGAGTAGAGTCAAATGAATTTTGACAGATGGGTGTGGGACATGAGAAAAAAGGAGTCATGGGTGGTGTTTCTAGCTGGGTTCTTCAGAATCACACACAGAATGGAGTTTGGGATACAAGGTGTTATTAGGAATTCACATATGGGAAGGGAGGAAGGAAGGGACAGGTCTGAGCAGAGTGTACTTAAGAGCCAGATGCACAAAGGCTGAGTCAATCAGCAGTGAATTCTTGAGAGAGGATTGCCCTCCAGAGTACCTTATTAAGCAGAAGTGGACAAGCCTTTATGCCTCTTTCAGTTACTGGATATAGGTTACCTTGCCCTGGGAAGTGTGTGAGCTCTGAAGGTGAGAGGATAGCCCTGTACACCTGAGAACAGTCCTGTCCATAGCTGAACAGCAAGTTGCATTTGGAAGGGGTATATGGGCAGCATATCTCTTGACAACAGATAATTTTGAGGGTTGGTTTGTTTGTCTTTCTTGCTTGAGCAGTTATATAAATGAAGTTTTCATCAACCATGATAGAGAAGACTATGGGTAAAGCTGGTTATGGGAAGAAGACCAGAAATTTAACTTTGAATATTGAAGTTAAGAAATTTATCAGACTTTCAAGTATGATGTCAATTGGTAACCTCAGTCAGACATGTAGTTTCTTAATGGGAGACAGAATAATGTAGAGCTTAACAAGGGTAGGGATTCTAGAACCCTAATTCCTAAGTTCCTATCCCACTTTTGGCACTTCCTATCTTTGTAATCTTGGGAAATTTATTTATGTAACTCTCAGTTTTCTCGTTTATAAAGGGGAGATAGTAACAGGGCCTACATTATAATGTTTTTTTTTTTTTCAGAATCACTGAATTAATAACAAAGGTACAAATGTTTAGAGCAATGCCTGACACATAATAAATGCTCAACAAATCTTAGTCTTTTGTATCATTCTTAGAGATGACTTGAGGTGGATTCTTTTATATTGAAGAAATTAATATAATTAAAATTACAAAAAATTTTACCTAGAATTTAAAAAGTAAACTAAACACAACATGTATAATTCATATATTATTCCTAACATTATTACTTTAATGATAAACTCATTAGAAAACTAATAAATTTAAATCTAGCTTGATTTTCCTTTAATTACATCTTTACACAGGTGTCTTCGTGTCTAAAAATCATTATTAAATTCCTAATTACTGGAATCCTTGTGAAAATTTATTAAATTTCTAGTTATTATCACCCATGTGAAAATTTTAAGAACTATTTGTCTAATAAGCTAGAAGATTAATTGTGACTCTCTAATAATACTTCATCATAATTATTTGTCCCATGTAATGAGCACTCAATAATCTTGTTCATTAGATGCATAGCTTTCTTTTTTTCATATTGTTTATTTTTTCTTTTTAGATATACATGATAATATAATATATTTTGACATATTTTACATACATGGAGTATAACTTATTCTAATTAGGATCCCAATCTTGTGCTTGAACATGATGTGGAGTTACATTGGTTGTGTATTCATACATGAACATAGAAAAGTTATGTCTAATTCATTCTAATGTCTTCCTATTAGCATCTCCCTTCCTTCTTTTCATTCCCCCTTTGTCTAATCCAATGGAATTCTGTTCTTCCCCCCACTCTCCTTATTGTGTGTTAGTATCCACATATCAGAGAGAACATTTGGCCTTCGGTTTTTTCGGATTGGGTTATTTCACTTAGCATGATAGCCCCCAGTGTCTTTTCCTTAAGTAAGAGTGAATACTCCATTTTTTTTTTATGCCAGAGATACTAGTAGATATCACCTAGATACTAACAAAGTATTGGGCCCTCAATAAATTAAATATATAACATTTCTTGATTGTTAAAAATTTGACATGAATTATTCACCTAAATATTATAGTGTCCCTATAAGGTAAATATTCACTTTATAGAAAATAATACAGAGCCATAACTCATGTAACTTGTTCTAGTTAGAAAGCTAGTGAATAGTAGTATGTGAGTCTAGTCTATTTTCAGAAGAATTTCTAATTCTAACCTATATTGCCTTCTCATAGACTTGATGTACTTATACTAATTAGCTTTTCCTTGCTGTAACTAAAATACCTACAACTTAGAGAAGTGCTGCAGTCTGGCTGGGCACAAAATCACGAGCCACCACACACCTTGTAGATTCAAACAGCAACTCTTTATTCTCGAACTGTCACCGGCACTTTACACACACGTTCTGGGCAAATCCACACACTCCACCGGGCTCTGAATCCCAAATACTCTCTGAATCCTGTGAGAACTCAATGGGAACTCAAGGAGCGGGCGCGCCTGAGGCAGCAGGATACGCCCTATTCCCAGCAGGGTACACCTTAAACCTGGAACCGCCCTAAACCCAAGGAGCGGGATACTCCCTAATCCCAGCAAGATATACCCTAAACCTGGATCCGCCCTGGTCCTTGAGCAAGGTCACCTTACATGCAATGTCACTGCAAATGACCTGGGTCATGCCATGCGTCATACCTACTTGGCAATGGCTCTCAGCATCGAAGGAAAAGTTTTGGGGGCTCACAGTTTTAGAGGTTCAGTTCATAGGCAGAGAACTCTATGGCTATAGGACAAATATGAGGAAGAACATGGTGATGGAAGTTTCTGGCAGAGGAAGGCTACTGCATTCATGGTATCTGGGAAGTGGAGGACCTGGAGGAAAGGCATGTAGGGAGGATGTACCCTTTCAGGGCATGTCCCCAGTGACCTACCTCTTACAGCCATGGCCACATGCCTGTAGTTACCAATCACTTAAAATACTCAAATTAGGATGGACTGATTAGGTTACAGTTCTCATAATCTAATAATTTGATCTCTGACTATTCCTTCATTATCACAGGAGATTTGAGGGGACAACTCATATCCAAACCATAGCATGCTTAATCAAATTTCAGCATAATATATGATAAGGTTCTTAAGTTTATATGAACCATCAGAAAAATTATAAATATAACCAAGTCCAAAATATGGAATAACTTTTTGGTGGGTAATACTTTGTCTATTGATCATTTAAAAAATGTGGCATTTATACACAATGGAATATTACTCAGCCCTAAAAAATAACAAGATCATGGCATTTGCAGGGAAATGGATGGCATTAGAGCAGATTATGCTAAGTGAAGTTAGCCAATCCCTAAAAGACAAATGCCAAATGTCTTCTCTGATATAAGGGGGGTGACTCAAAATGGGATAGAGAGGGAGAGCATGAGAAGAAGATTACCACTAAATAGGGAAGAGAGGTGGGAGGGAAAAGGAAGGAGAAGGAGAATTGCATGGAAGATGGAAGGAGACCCTCATCGTTATACAGAATACATGTATGATGTTGTGAGGAGAAAAAAAAAAAAGAAGTGTGTCACATTAGATTGGGTAGAGAGATATGATGGGAGGGGAGGGGAGAGGAAGGGGGATAGGAAGGGCAGCAGAATAAAATAGACATTATTATTGCTGTATGTATATAGGTGACTGTATGATCAATGCGATTCTGCAACCTGTACAATCAGAAAAATGAGAAATTACACTCCATTTGATTCAAATGTATGAATTGTCAAGATCATTATACTGTCATGTGTAACTAATAAAAAAAAAGTATAAACAGTCAGTATTTGGGAGCTTTTAGGTATGGTGAGGTGAAATTTTCCAGAGCAGATGAATAGAATTGTATAACTCATTTCCACAGTCTAAACAGAATTGCATCAGGGGATCTCCCATAAGGGATCTTGTTTATCCCAGATACTGTATTTTATATTCTTAGGATTATAGAAGAAGACAGAAGATTTCCAAATTGTTCCTCCTTCTGAGGCATCTTGTATTTCTCACATTAGTTGAAAGTGACTGCTACAGGCAAGAAATAGCAGGAGTTGGAAACTGGGAGAGACAATGTGTGTAGCTTTGATGAAAATGGGCATAAATATGAGAATGATGTCTTTTTTAAGGTCCTCTGAATGGCTGACTCACTTCTGAATAAGGCAAGCAGAAGTCCTGAAGATATATTCCTGTGGTCAATAACTGTGCTTACAACCTTTGACATCAATTCTAGTCAGAGAAAGGGATGCATAAACTAGTACGAAATGCCCAAGTTTTATATATTTTTTTATATCCGAGTTACAATAGCTGCAAACACTGTCTGAACTTGATACTACCACAGAATTTATTGAACATTTAACCATTTTTAATGATTTTGTAAATTAAATAGTTGTACTTTTCATTATTTACAGGAAACTATATTGGTAAAAATATCTAAAATAACCTTTCCTCTATTCTGCTCATACAAATATAATGCTATGAAATAAATTGATGTAGTATATACTCAGATAGTCTGTTGGAAAGAAGTCTCATTAAGTGTTTATAGTGTGGAAATGCATCAGAGTGCTTACTCAACAACTACCATGCTGAAGCTTTGGTTAAATCTTTCATTCTGGCCCATGGCTGATTGTGGGTATGAAATCTGAGATTTATTGGTGAAGAAATAGAAGTTGAACTAGATTACTATACAGGCTAAAACAATTGATTTATTTGAAAGGCCAGTGTGAATTATTGGATGTTTCTTCTGAATTTGTGACTGAATGAGAGTTGAGAAGTGTCAAATTATAGATTAATAGAATTTTGAAAAATGTCATTAAGTAAGGAAATTTGCCAGTGAAAATTGCTTTGAAAACTCCCAAGTCCATTAAACCGTATTTTCTCCTGTGCAGAGAGAAAAGCAGGCATTGTAATCATGGTACATAAGAATTATTTGTATCCTTATTTCTATTAATACGATAATAACAGATGATATGTGTGTAGTATTTTCTCATTTTCAAAGACATATTGCATTATTTTCTTATTTTTAAATTTTCACTTATGTATCATTATTCATCACTCTTCATTCACTGTTGTTATATCCCTAGCACCTAGAATAACAAACGTTAAATAGTAAGTGCTAAGTAAATATGAAGTAAATAATGGTTATAAGACTACTACTTGTAATATTGTGATATTGAAATGAAGTCATTTGTCTCTTACTTCTACTTTTTCCCTCTTTCTCCTACTAGAAGTATATATACTTGGTGTATAAGGCTCTATTTTATTTAACTTCTAACTGGCCATGAATTTGTAGTGAGGAAAACCACTAGAAACAAATCTAAGTGACATGCTGCTCATAATATTTTCTTACATAAAGCAGCACAGAAAGAAAAAAATGTGTGTATTTTCTTCTCTTAGTAGCTGTCTATCCTAGTTTAGGTTCTCTGTAACGTTGAAGATATGCTGCTTATGACTAAAACTTTTCAGTTGGTGACCATAGTATGTAGTCTTTCATTTTTATTTAAAGGGGAAAATAGATGTTGAACATTTTATCATATATTTGTTGATTGATTGTATATCTTCTTCTGAGAAGTGTTTGTTCAGCTCCTTAGCCCATTTATTGATTGTTTTTTTTTTTTTTCGTGTTAAGCTTAATGAGTTCTTTATATTTTTTGGAGATTAGTGCTCTGTCTAATGTGTGTGTGGCAAAAATTTGTTCCCAAAATGTAGGCTCTCTCTTCAAATCATTGATTGTTTTGTAGAGAAGAAGCTTTTTAGTTTGAATTCATCCCATTTATCAATTCTTGATTTTATTTCCTGCACTTTAGTTTTGTTAGGAAGTTGGGGCCTAATCCAACATGATGAAGATTTGGGCCTACTTTTTCTTGTATTAGGCGAAGGATTTCTGATCAAATTCCTAGGTCCTTGATCCACTTTGAGTTAATTTTTGTGCATGATGAGTGATAGGGGGTTGGTTTCATTTTGGTGCATACAGATTTCCAGTTTTCCCAGCATCATTTGTTGAAGAGGCTATCTTTTCTCCAATATATGTTTTTGGCACCTTTGTCTAGTATGAGATAACTGTATTTATGTAGTTTTTGTCTCTGTTTCTACTATTCTGTACCATTGTTCTACATGTCTATTTTGGTGTCAATACCATACTTCTTTTGTTACCATAGCTTTATAGTATAATTTAAGGATTGGTATTGTGATGCCTCCTGCTTCACTCTTCTTGCTAAGGATTGCTTTGGGAAATTCAAATCAAAACTACTCTAGAATTTCATTTCACACCAGTCAGAATGGCAGTTATCAAAAATACAGACAATAATAAATGTTGGTTAGGATGTGAGGGAAAGGCACGCTCATATGTTGCTGATGGGACTGCAAATTGGTGCAGCTATTCTGAAAAGCAGTATGGAGATTCCTTAGAAAACTTGGAATGGAACCACTATTTGATCCAGCTATCCCACTCCTTGGTCTGTATGCAAAGGACTTAAAATCAGCATACTATAGTAATGGAGCCATTTCAATATTTATAGCAGTTCAATTCATAAGAGATGAACTATGGAATTAACCTAGATTAGATGAATGGATAAAGAAACTGTGGTATATATACACAATGGAATATTACTCAGCATTAAAAGAGAATAAAATCATGGCATTTGCAGGTAAATGGATGGAATTAGAGAATATCTTACTAAGTGAAGTAAGCCAGTCTCAAAAAACCAAAACGCAAATGTTCTCTCTGATAAGTGGATGCTGATCCATAATGGGGGTGGAGTATGGGAAGAATGGAGGAACGTTGATGGGGCAAAGGGGAAGGAGGTGTGGGGAGGGAGCATGGGAGCAGGAAAGATGGTGGAATGAGATGGACATTATTACCCTAGGTACATGTATGACTGCTCATATGGTGTGATGCTATATCATGCACAGCCAGAGAAATGAAAAGGTGTGGTGCAATTGTGCACAATGAATCAAAATGCATTCTGCTGTCATATATACCTAAAATAAATAAATACATAAATAAACAAACAAATAAATAAACAAATAAATAAATTTTAAAAAGAACCTAAAAAAATAAAGGAGAAAATAAGACCCCTACCAATCAGATTAACATTTAGGAACTATTAAACATTTAGGCAATAATGATATCTAGAAGTATTTTAATATGACCTAAAAATTGTTTGGTTTCTAGACATATAGAGAATTAGAATAACTAAAATGATGAATAAAGTATTTTAAAGCACATAGTTAATCTGTGAGTTCTTTGAGGACAGATACAAAGAGGGCACAGATAGATTCAGACTAAAAGCCAGGACCAGGATTTTTTTTCTAGTTATGGCCTGAAGCTTGGATTTTTAAAGACCATAAACTGAGGAGAAAAGACAAAGCCTCTATACTACAAGGTGGAAAAGTCAGATAAGAGACACTTGTAAGAGAAGCTGAGAATCTCTAAAATTTGACTATCTTGTTGGATGAATGAGAAAAACACTAACTCCTACAGGGAGGTAGTTGTTTAGCCTTGGCTTTGGGTGGTCCAGAAAAACAAAACAAAACAAAGCAATAGAATGTATCTTGAAATTTTTTGAACTATAAAACTGTCCTTGTCTGGATTGTAGGTCAGAATTCTTATTATCTGTGTAGTCTCTAAAACCCTAGCAGAAAATCTAATTTAACTTTGTCCTGTCTTGGCAATACCTCCAGGGACCTGCCAGAAGTAAACTCAAATTTTTTCTGCAAATTCTTTATGCCAAGTCTTAAAAAAAATTCTTACATAGTTCCAAGGAAGATAAGTTCTCATAACACACAAATTGGTAGCTCACCTTGAGTAAGATTTTATAGAAAGAACAAATTGCAGAATCAGATCTGTAAACAGTACAGATATTAAAATAATAAAATACTGAATATAAATTAGTATTTTAGGTATGTATTATTCCCTCATTTATTCTCTTAAAATATAATGGGTATGTTAAAGGAACAAGAGTTTCAAAACTGACCAGACAAAACTATCTAAAATAAAAAGCATAATAATGATAAATTTAATGATTAGGTAAAATATGAAAAACTTGAACAAGTTATTTGAGTTCACCACACAGAGACACAGAATTAAAAAATATTTTGAAAAAAAACCCAGCAACTATACATGAAGGATGGTGTGAAAAGTTCTAAAATATTTTAAAATAAAATCTAGAGAAGAGAAAAGTTAAAAAAAGTTATTGAGAAGTTCCTAGAAATTATGGAAAATTCCAATCTCCATAGCTAATAAGCCAGATAAATCTCAAGTACTACATATAAAAAAATTCACATTTATACATACTATAATGAAGATGAAGAATACCAAAGACAAAAAGAATAATTCTTTAAAAACAGGAAAAAAGTTGCTTGAGTAATAACTGATAGCTAATTACTCAAATAAAGATACATCAAGACAGTAGATTTATCCCAAGGGAAAATAACTTGCTTTTGGTTTTGATTATTGATTAATTGATTGATTGGACTAGGGATTGATCCCAGGGTCTTGCACATACTAGGCAAGAACTATGACCTCACAGCCACTTCTCCAGCCAAGAAAATAACTCTTATCTTGAATTCAGTGCACAGTGAAACTATTGTTCAAGAACAAAGATGAATTAAAGTTATTTTTTTACCTAATTCCAAACTTGTGTAGTTAATTATCAGAAATTTTCCTCTGAAAAAAAGTGTTAAAGAAAATATTATCATAGAATAAAGGTTCAGATGCAAGAATTTGTAAGCAGAGTAAATATTATGGGTTTACTACTGTTCAAATATTAATTTTTATAAAGGATCAAAAAACCATATATATTTTATATAATTAAAAGTACAAAATCAATATATCTGTAAACATAGTATATACTTTAGGAAAAGTGGAATCAGAATTAAGTGTTCTAAGGTCTTTATATTTCAGGGGAAATAGGAAGACATTAATTTAAATAGCATGCTAAAATGTCTAGAGTAATTGCTAGAAAATGTGTAGCAATAGACTATATAATTCCTAAACACAGGGAAAGGAAAAATGGAAAGAGAAAATAAACTAATCTGAAGGAAGAAGAAAATGAAGGATAAAAACACCATGGAAAAACTAGATAAATAGAAAGTAGATGACCTAGGATGATAAAATAAATCCAAATATTTCTGTAATATAATAAATGTAAAAATGAAATCCTAAACTCTCTGAAGACTGACAGCTTATAATATAAACAAAATACAGTTACATACTGCACATAAAAAGCATAACTAAAATAAAAGAATGAGGAAAGTTTGGAAATCAAAGGATGAAAAGATATTCAAGAGCTTACTAAATAAAGCTGGTATAGCTATACCAGTATCAGTAAAAATAAATTGCTACAATGCTTAGTTCTAAAGAGAAAAGGTTAAATTCACCAAGAGGTTGTAACGTGTTCTTTTCCTGGACACATGGTAAATTAACAAAAATCGACTGCATATTAAGCTGATTTCAAAGCATTAGTATTATATAGGACACCTAGAAATAATTTAGGCAAATAAAGGAAATTACTATTTGGAATGTTTTTTAAAGGTACATCTGTATAATTCCTGGATCATGAATAAATTAAAATTGAAATTAAAAAATACTTATAATTGAGAAATACTGAAAATAGAACAATAAAACTTGAGGAATATATAGCTAAAGGGAATACTTAGAGGAAATTATTACCTATAATGCTTTAGGAAGGAAGACAAATTGAAAATTAACGTGCTACATATCTAGGTTGAGTTTGAAATAGGAATAAGAAACCCAGAAGGAATAAATTAATAAAGGTCAGAATAGAAATTAATTAAATCACAAAGACAGTGGAGAAATCAACAAAGCCAAGCACATGTTTTTTGAAAAGACCAATAAAATTGACAAACTGCTAGTGAGATAGATTAGGAAGAATGAGAGGAGACAGGAAATAACCTGTAAGAATAAAAAAGAGGAATACATAACTAGAGAGAATATAATTAACAATACTAAATGTTAAAATACTAAAAGATAATATTATGAACAAATTCATACCAATAACAATGAAATTTTGTATGAAATGGGAAGCATTCTTAGGAAAATATAGTTTAACCCAACTGGTTCAAAAGTACATAGTACGAATTCAAGAAATAAGCAGAACTAGGCAGATTTTGCTTAGAGCAAATGAGAGATCCAAACACTTTTGCAGAGTACCACAAGTACTTCTGGGACTATGTAAATATATTCCATAGTAGTGTCTGGAGAATAGCAAAAGAAATAACTCTCAAATTGATTATATGAAGCTAGTAAAACCAATGCCAACACTACACAGGTTAATTGGAAGGACATTCACATGCCAATCTAATATATGAAATCAGATGCAAAATTCCTAAACAAAATTTGAGTAAACTGATTAACAATAGGTAAAAACTCATTATGACAAACTTAAATTTATTTCAGAAATGTGATGTTAGTTCAACTTATCTACTGATGTTATTCACCACATTCACAAATTAATATAAAAAGTATAGTATTATCTCAGTAGTACAGAAAATATTTGAAAAATTAAATATAATTTATTTGAAACTTCTATAAAGCTAGGAACAAAAGTGAATTTTCTTAACTTGATAAAGAGTTTCTGTAAAATTCCACACTAAACTTCATACTTAGATATGTCATTAAAACATTTCCTTTAAAATTGGGAATGAGACCATAATGAATAAAAATGAATAAATAATAGCAATATATTTCAACATGAATAATATTAAAACAAAGCTTTATCCTCAAAGAGCAAGTAATGTAAGAATCCATGCAACAGTTTTACATCTTTTACATTTATATAGAAGCTAATACATATAAAACAAAACATATGGTACAGATGTATATGATAAACTATAAAAAAGGTAGATAATGGTTTATGCATAGGAGTGGAATGGGTAGGACAAAAGAGGTTAATTTACATCAGTACTTTTAAAGCTACTGGGCATATTCTTTTTCTGAAGCTGGATTAATATGGGCATATTTGTTTTATTATTTTATTCATACATTCTCTGTTATGTATGAAGAAGTTGATAATAAAATGTAATACAGTGTATTAAAATAGGATGTCTGAGAATAAATGATGCAACAATGTACTATTTATGCATAATCAGTTTTCATGTAAGGCATTGTAATAGGTACTGGCTTTGTTCTAGTACCTTACACTTGTACTATTCTGTGTGTTTATTTGCACATTTTATTATTACTACCAGATTGCTCTTTGGGGAATGTATGAAAGGAATTATTACACATTTTACAGAGGAGTGAGCTACTATGTTGTTGAACAGGAATAAGAAGAATTATAATTTGGACTCATTTCTCATGACCCCCCCCCCCACGATAATTGTTCTTTCCAAATAATAATTCTTGTGACAAATGATGGACGAGCAGGTCTTAAGTTTAATACATTTGTTTATGCATCTGTCTCTATTAGATGATGAGTTCTATGAGTAAGGGAATGATGTCTTACTCATTTTTATATTGTTCACAGGCTAGCACAGTGTAAGTACATAATAATTACTTAAAACAGATTTGTTAAAAAGATAATAAATTGCTTGGATTTGAGAACCTGGTGACAGATTTAAATGCATCTAATAAATATTTACCCAATAAGAGGAGGACAAAATCCTTTTTATCTTGATGATTAAAAGTGGAAGGGATTAAGTGCCTTGCAAATAAAATACATGGATAGTAATGATTACTAGACCCTTTTTGTTCTTGGCATCTTGAGACTATTAGATGCATGTTGTACATGATATTATGGAGAATGTTGAAGTTTTGCCATTCCATGAAGCTAATAATAATAATGTCAATCTTTTAATAATTAATAATGTTTAATAATTAATAATGTCAGTCTTTCAAGTGGGTAGATAGAATGATTTTTATTTTTATCTTCCAAATTTGAAAAGAATTTCAAAACAAACCCAATGCAGATTTTAAAAATTTCTTATGAAGTATTTGTATTATTATTTTCATGAAAACCAGCTAATCATTAATATTTATTAATACTTGTTCTCTATTTCTGCATTGACATGCTGTATGGAATTAGAAAAGAAGTATAATAAATCATTTCCTATCCTAAGAGTTGCATACCTGTTTAGGAGATGAGAATAACACAAATGAAACATTAGTGTCAAACACAACACTTCCTTCAAATATTCCCTCAAGTATAACAGGTTGAGCTCTCTGGGAAGGACTCCCCAATGGTGTTTACTGTTAGTGTTAATTAAATACTAATTAGGGAGCATACCATAGAAAGTACAGAATGAGTACAGGCATGGAGGGAAAATAAATATGGGAAATGATGAAGAGACTGAAACAGGAATGGATGATTCACTTAATACTCTTATGGGTCAAGCTTAGGAAGATTAGTTTAAGGCACATTATAGAGACCCTCAAGACAGAGCAGTTTTTTGTTCTTTATTATCATTATTAAGCAAGCCATATTCACTGTGCATATTTTACAACTTGATTTCATGAAAATAACTTTTCTTACCTTGGAGAACATATATCTTTCAAATGTCCCTGAAACTGTCACAGAAATAGACCAAAGAACATAAAGAAAAGCTTAATAAATTCTACAAAGTAGAAGAGTCACCACAAAACATATGTGAGGTGGTGGATATGTTAATTAGCTTGATTTAATCATTCCACAAGTGTGTTTCATATATATATGATATATATATATATATATAAACATCACATGGACGCTACTAGTACATGTAAATTAAAAGGCAACAAATGATTGCATTAGGAACATGTTTTCCTTTCAAGTTTTAAAATTTTGATTTTATCTATGTTCTTCTTTGTAAATATTTCTTCTTAATAATTCAGGTTAATAATTTTTATTTTAAAATTTAATGTTTCTGCTTTATTTTTAAATCTGTCTAATTTCTTAAGTTTAATTTGCTATTCTTTTATGCTATCTTGAATATATTTACTTAGTCTTTCTCATAAAATTTTTCTTATTTGTTTTTAGTAAATTCATTCATGGTGTCAGTTTTACTCTGAATGCCTTGAATTTAATAAGCAGTACTTTATTTTCATTTTTATCAAAATAGGTATTAACTTTAATTAAAATATTTTTGGTCTTAAGACTATCAGAAGTGTGTTTTTTTCCCTTAACCACTGAACCCTTTTTGTATTTTATTTAGAGACAAAGTTTCACTGAATTACTTAGGGTATCACTAAGTTGCTGAGGCTGGTTTTGAACTCATGATCCTCCTGCCTCAGCATCCTGAGCTACTGGGATCACAGGCATGTGGCACTGCGTCCAGCTTTAAAATTGTATTTGACATCCTGTTTATAGTGTCACTGAATTTCAATTGGATATTGTGTTTTATTTTGGAAAATTTTAGAATTTTGGTGGGAATATTGAGATTTTTCTTATGGCTTTATGAATTTATTTTTTAAGTTGAATGTTTATCTAAAACAAATACATTGTCTCTTTGGTAAGAAGTTCTAAAAAATCTTATCTTATCTTGAGTTTTCTGAATATAATAAATAGGTAGACTGTACAAATAGGAAAAGAAGAGCTCAAACTGTCCCTATTGCCATGATTCTATATTTAGAAGACCCAAAAAACTCCACCAGAAAACTTCTAGAATTCATAAATGAATTCAGCAAAGTAGCAGGATATAAAATTAACACCCATGAATCAATGATATTCCTATACATCAGAGATGAATAAACTGAAATAGAAATTAGGAATATCTCATTCACAATAGCCTAAAAGAAAATAAAATATTTGGGAATCAATCCAGAAAAAGAGGTAAAAGACCTATATTATGGAAACTACAGAACACTCAAGAAAGAAATTAAAGAAGACGTTAGAAGATGGAAAGATCTCCCATGTTTTTTGGATAGGCAGAATTAATATTGTCAAAATGGCCATACTACCAAAAGCATGATACAGAGTTAATACAATTCCTATTAATATTTCAATGATGTTCTTCTTGAAATAGAAAAATCAGTCATGAAATTCATTTGGAAAAATGAGAAGCCCAGAATAGCCAAAGCAACCCCCAACACGAAAAGTGAAACAGGAGGCATCATAATATCAGACCTTACAATCTACTACAGAGCTATAGTAACAAACATGGCTTGGTATTGGCAAGAAAACAAACACAAAAACCAATGGAACAGAATCAAAGGAATTTCTGTATATCAGTGACAAATCCATTCAGAGGAAAATGAGGAAAGCTATCCAAGTTACAATAGCCTAAAAAAAACACCAAGTAAAATAAAATACTTGGGAATCAACTTAATGAAAGAAGTGAAAGATCTATACAATGAAAACTACATAACCCTAAAGAAAGAAATTAAAGAAGACCTTAGAAGATGGAAAGATCTCCCTTCTTCTTGGATAGGCAGAATTAATATTGTCAAAATGACCATACTGCCAAAAGCAATATACATATTTAATGCAATTTTGATCAAAATCCCAATTACATTTCTCATAGAAATAGAAAAAGCAATCATGAAATTTATCTGGAAAAATAAGAGACCCAGAATAGCTAAAGCAATCCTTAGCAGGAAGAGTAAAGCAGGTGGTATCACTATACCAGACCTTAAACTATACTACAGAGCAATAGTAACAAAACAGTATGGTTTGGCACCAAAACAGACTGGTAGACCAGTGGTACAGAATAGAGGACACAGAGACTAACCCACAAAATTATAATTATATTAGACAAAGGTGCCAAGAACATGCTTTGGAAAAAAGATAGTCTCTTCAACAAATGGTGCTGGGAAAACTGGAAATCCATATGCAACAAAATGAAATTAAACTCCTGTCTCTCACTATGCACAAAACTCAACGCAAAGTGGATCAAGGAACTAGGAATTAAACTAGAGACCCTGCGCCTAAAACCAAGAATCAATAAATAGGATGGATTCAAACTAAAAAGTTTCTTCCCAGCAAAAGAAACCATCTCTGAAGTGAATAGAGAGCCTACATCTTGGAATCAAATTTTTACCCCTCATACATCAGCTAGAGCACTAATTCCTAGGGTTTATAAAGAACTCAAAAAGCTAAACACCAAAAACAAAACAAAACAAAAACAAGCGAACAAAAAAACCCGATCAATAAATGGGCCAAGAACTTGAACAGACACTTCTCAGAAGAGGATATACAATCAATCAACAAATTTATGAAAAAAAATGTTCACCATCTCTAGCAATTAGAGAAATACAAATCAAAACTACTGTAAGATATCATCTCAACCAGTCAGAATGGCAGCGATTATGAAGACAAACAACAATAAGTGTTGGCAAGGGTGTGGGGAAAAAGGCACACTCATACATTGCTGGTGGGACTGCAAATTGGTGCAGCCAATATGGAAAGCAGTATGGAGATTCCTTAGAAAACTGGGACTGGAACCACCATTTGATCCAGATGTCCCTCTCCTCGGTCTATACCAAAGGACTTAAAAACAGCATACTATAGGGACACAGCCACATCAATGTTTATAGCAGCACAATTCACAAGGGCTAAACTGTAGAACCAACCTAGATGCCCTTCAGAGATGAATGGATAAAAGAGAATGTGGCATATATACACAATGGAATATTACTCAAAAATAAAAGAGAATAAAATCATGGCATTTGCAGGTAAATGGATGATGTTGGAGAAACTAATGCTAAGTGAAGTTAGCCAATCCCCCCCAAAATAAATGCCAAATGTTTTCTCTGATAAAAGGAGGCTGACTCTTAGTGGGGTAGGGAGGGGGAGCATGGGAGGAGAAGATGAAATCTAGATAGGACAGAAGGGTGGGATGGGAAGGGACAGAGCAGGGGGTTAGCAAGGATGGAGAAATGTGATGTATATCATTATCCAAAGTACATGTATGAAGACATGAATTGGAGTGAACATACTTTATATACAACCAGAAATATGAAAAATTGTGCTCTATATGTGTAATAAGAAATTTAATGCATTCTGCTGTCATTTATTTAAAAAAATCAATAAAAATTTTAAAAAACTTAACATTGAAAAAACAAATAACAGAATCAATAAATGGGCAAAGGAAATGAACAAATACTTCACAGAAGAAGAAATACAATAAATATATGAAAAAATGTTCAACATTTCTAGCAATTAGAGAAGTGCAAATTAAAACTACACTGAGATTTCATGTCACTCCAGTAAGAATGGCAATTATCAAGAATAATAGTAACAATAAATGTTGGTGAAAATGTGAGGAAAAAGGTACACTCGGACATTGCTGGTGGGAATGAAAATTGATACAACCACTCTGGAAAGCTGTATGGATATTCCTCAGAAAACTTGGAGTGGAAACACCATTTGACCCAATTAGCCAAATCTTCAGCATATACGCCAAGGACTGAAAATCAATGTAGTGATGCAGCCACATCAATGTTTATAGCAACTCAATTCACAACAGCTAAACTGAGGAACCAACCTAGATTTCCTTCAACAGATGAATGGATAAAGAAAATGTGGTATATATATATACACAATGGAATATTGCTCATCCATAAAGAATAATGAAATTGTGGCCTTTGCCAGTAAATGGATGGAGCTGGAGGTTATCAGGCTAAGTGAAATAAGCCAGCCCCATAAAACCAAAGTCCAAATGTTTTCTCTGGTAGGTGGATGTTGACTCCCCAAAGTGGGGAGGGAGGAATGGAGGTTTACTGTATTGGACGGGGGCAATGAGGGAAAGGGAGAGGGCGTGAGAATGGGAAAGACAGTAGAATGAATAGGACATAACTTTTCTATGTTTATATAAATACATGACCAGTGCAACCAACAGCGTGTACAACTGCAAGAATGGGAAGTCACACTCCATGTATGTATAATATGTCAAAATACATTCTACTTCTATGTATAATTAAAAGAACAAATAAACATTAAAAAATAGGAAACTGCAATTTTACTCTTGTTGTCTACCTTACCTAAGAAAGGTGAGATGAAGTCTTCCACATTACAGCAAAATTCCACTTTCTCATTAAAAAGCAACAACTATATTTGTTACTGAATATTCTGAGTTCCTTATGGGTTGTAGTTTTTATCATTGTAAAATGTTCCTTATTATTTTGTTTAATAGTAGTCTCTACTCTTTTTATCTTTATATTCTTGGCTTTTTATTAGTAATTTTGTGGTGGATCTTTGACATTTTTATTCATTAGGGCCAAAATGATCTATTTAAAAAGAAATATATGAATTTATTCTTGTAATCATACAATTACTAAATTATATAAAGAAAAAAGTTAATGTCCTTTGTCACTTCATTGTAACTTCTCCTCAGTTGCAGTCTTATTTCCAGAGATAACTGCTGTTAAGGATTTGGAGTATATTTTCCAGGAAAAAAAAAAAAAACTCCTTTTTTTTTCTTTTCCCAAACTTCTATTAAGATGGGAATTGTCCTGTCTTGAGAATTCTTAGGGATTTTCTATTTTCCCCTCAGATTTTGTATATTCTTTCTATTTTACTTTCTAGGAGAATCCTTTGGCCAGGTTTTCTGGTTACTAATTTTGTTAACAGTGTACATGCTATTCTTCAAGTCTTCAATATGTAGTTTTATTTCTGTAATACCATTTTTAATTTCCAAGCATATCAATGGTTTTATTGTGGCTGTTCATTTTATAGCTATGATAAATGTTTACATTTTTGTGACATTAATTATACTAGTTGTATTTTCTTAAGCATTTAGTTCTGTTTGTTGAGTTTGAGAGTTCTTAAATTCAATTAATGTTTCTCAAATATTTGGTGATTTATTTCTTTTATTTTTTGTTGAGAATTTAATACATTTTGCACATCTACATTTAAATAGTACATTCATCTCTAGTGAGTTGTGGAAAAATATAATGAAAAACGTTTCTCAACAACCCAGAAAAACCCTTAAAATGGTGGAAGAGAAAGAAAACAGTTTTCTTATTGATAAGTATTAAACTGATTACATTGTGCATCATAGGCAATCTGCTAAAGAGGTTGCAGAGACAGAAAGAAACTTTACCATTTTATGCAGAAAATCAGACACAACCCATTACATACAAATTCTCAAAATAAACAATAATTACTGTTAAAGTAAGAGGACTAGAAAGTACCATTGCATACATAGTTCATCCTATGTTTACCTGGTAATTTGAACCAACTTCTATGTTCACTAATTGCCTCTATCCAAAGGAAAAATTAAACTTTTTTCTCTTTATGTTTTATGACTTGGATCCAGATACCTGAAGAAGTTAGGACCTTGTCCTTCTACAGTAACTGGGAAGTAGAGGCCCTATGTTCTTTGATAATTACATTTCAAAGAGATAGTTTGCAGGTCCTTGAGAAAGACTTTCCTTGGGTTGAAAAGCTGGTAATAAGCTTACTTAGCTTCCAAAAAGATTTACATATATTTCAAAGGAACAGAGAAGGAATCACAATGACAAGTGCTCTCAAATAAGTACTGAACGAAAAAGGTGATGCCGATGAAGTTTGCTTCTTTTTGTCTCAGAGAAATTCTTTTTTATTTTCCTTTATTTCTTATAGATTTGTATTTATTCTTAACTTTTCCCTAGAAATTTTCATTTTACATTTTTCCTGTGTATGATTCCTGAGGTCATCTCTGTACATGCACGTATGGATATAACTGAGGTATAAATTCCTTGTATAGTACAAGCTCTATAATGTTTGTTAAATTCACACTACATGCTGCATTCTCAGAGCTCTTACGTTCTCTTTGTAGTCAAATTTTCATCTCTGTGACCAAAATACTTGGGCTCATAGTATCAGAGGTTCAGTTCATTGTTGACTGACTTTTTTGCCCTGGACGTGAAGTAAAGAACATCATGCTGGAAGTGTGGGGAAAGGAAAGCTTCTCAGCTCACAGTAGCCAAAAAAAGAGGGGTAGGGGGAGGAAAGATTGGGGGAGAGGCAGACCAAGGACAGATATATTCCCTAAATCCACCTCTACTAAATTTCTTCCTTTATTTCTTATTATGTTTTAATGGACCATTATAATTATACATAACAGTGGGGTTCGTTGTGATATATTTATATGTGCACATAATTTTCTCCATTTCATTCCCTAGGACTTATCCTTTCCCTTTCCTCTTTTCTCCCTCTGACCTATTTCCTGTATTTTACTGGTTTGCCTTCAAATTATTTATTTTTTACAATTGGTGCATTATGACTCTACATAAAAATAAGATTTATTGTGAAATATCCAAACATGCATATAGCTTAATATAGTCAATTTCATTCTCGAATTCTCCCCCTTTCCTCCCCTCTTCTCTCCTTGATCCCCTTCCTCTACTCTAATGTTTTTCTTTCTATTTTCATGAGGTTCTTTTTTTTATTCTTTTTTTCCCACTAGCTTCTGCATGTGAGAGATATTATTTACTCCTTGACTTTTTTTAACCTTTTTTAAAAATTTATTTTTATGTGGTGCTGAGGATCAAACCCAGTGCCTCATATGTATACCACTGAGCTACAACACCATCTCCTCACTCCTTGACTTTCTGAGCTTGGCTTATTAGACTTAGCATGATGTTCTTTAATTTCATTATTATACCAGCACATATTATATAATTTCATTATTTATGGCTGAGTAAAACTTCATGGTGTATATATACCACATTTTCTTTATTAATTTATCTGTTCTCAGACACATAGACTGGTTCAGTAACATGGCTGTTGTGAATTGTATTGCCTTAACTATTGGAACACATGTATCACTGTATATGCAGATTTCAGTTCTTTTGGATAAATACCAAAGAATGGAATAGCTGGGTCATATGGTGGTTCCATTCCTAGTTTTATGGGGAATCCCTCTACTGATTTACATAGTACTTACACTGATATGCAGTGTCACCAACATTATATGTGTTCCTTTTCCCCCACATTCTTGCCAACATTTATTATTATTTGTATTCTTGATTACTGCCATTCTAACTAGAGTAAGATGTAATCTCAGTGCACTTTTTGTATTTCCTTGGTGGTTAATAATGTTGAAGATTTTTTTCATATACTGTCCATTTGCATTTATTCTTTTGAGAAATGTCTGTTTAGCTCATTTGTACATTTATTTAGGGATTATTTGGGTTTGTGGGGTGTTAACTTTTTCGTGTTAAGATTAATCTGGTTGTTAATCCTCTTTTGAAAGAGTAGCTGGCAAAGATTTTCCCTCAATGTGTAGGCTGTCTTGTCACATGCAATTGTTTCTTTGCTCTGCAGAAGCTTTTTAATTTGATGCAATCCCACTTATTGACCCTTGGTTTTATTTCTTGATTTTTAGGGGTCTTATTAAGGAAATTGATGCCTGTGCTTATATGCTGAAGTGCTGACCCTATGGTTTTCATCTAACAGTTGTAAAGCTTCTGGCTTGATTTCTAGGTCTTTGATCTTCTTTGAGTTGACCTTCATGCAGGTTGATAGTGATCTAGTTCTTTTGTATGTTGACTTTGTATCCTGCAACTTTGTTGAATTAGATTATCAATTCTAAAATCTTCTGATGGTGTTCCTCCACCCCAGTCTGGAGATCTTCTAGGTATAGGAACTTATCATCTGCAAACAGATACTTTGAATTTTTTTCCTATTTGGATATTTTTTATTTCTTTCTCTTGCCTAATTGCTCTGTCTAAAATTTCAAGTACTATATTGAATAGGAGTGGTGAAAGTGGACATCTTATCTTGTTCATGATTTTAGAGGAAATGCTTTCATCTTTTTCCCACTTAGTATAATGTTGGTTTTGGATTTGTTATGTATAGCATTTCTGATGTTAAGGCAAGTTCCTTCTATTTCTAATTTCTTCACTGTTTTAAACATGAATGGGTGCTTGATTTTGTCAAAGGTTTTTCTTCATCTATTGAAGTGATCATGTGATTTTTTCTTAATTCTATTTATGTGATGAATTACATTTATTCATTATTAATCATAGCATACAATCTCCTCAATGTGGTTTTGAATTTGGATTGCTAAAATTTTCTTGAGGAATTTTACATCAGTGTTCACAAGGAATATTGGTCTGTAGCCCCTCCCCACTACCCCCCCCCCTTGCCGCCTTGATGTTTCCTTGTCTAGTTTTGATACCAGGGTAATAATGGCATCATAGAATGAATTTGGGAGTGTTCTTCCCTTTTCTGTTTCATAGAATAATTTTAAAAAGATTGACATGAGTTCTTTAAAGGTCTGGTAGAATTCAATAGGGAATCCATTTGGTTCTGGGCTTTTTTTCTTTGTTGGAAGACTATTTGTTACTGTTTCAATCTCATTGCTTGTTATTGGTTTGTTTAGGTTTTTTATATAATCTGTTGGTTCAATTTGGGTAGGTCATATGTGTCTAGAAATTTTTCAATATCTAGATTTTCCAATTTACTGGAGTATATGTTTTCAAATAGTCCCTAATGATCCTCTAGATTTTAGAAATGTCTATAGTGATATTTCCATTTTAATTCCTAATTTTGTTGATTTGTGGCTTCTCTTTCTTTTGATTAGTTTGGCTAAGGGTTTATCAATCTTGCTTATCTTTTCAAAGAACCAGTTCTTTGTTGCATTGGTCCTTTACTTTCTTATTCTCTATCCTTTATATTATTTCCTGTCTTCCATTGGTTTTGAAATTAGTTTGTTCATGCTTTTCTAGGGCCTTGAAATGTAATATTATATTGTTTATTTTGGCACTCCCCCCCTTTCTCTCTCCCTCTTTCTCTTTAAATGTAGGTACTGAATACTATAAACTTCCTTCTTAGAGCTGTCTTCAGAGTGTCCCAGAGATTTTGATTTGTCATATCTCTGTTCCTGTTTATAAGATTTTTTTTTAAAATTTCTCCACTGGTTTCTTCTATGAATCACTCAATATATAATATGGTGTTGTTCAAACTTAATGTGTTAAATTGTTTTTTTCTTGCTATTAATTTTTAATTTTACTCCATTAGGATTTGGTAAAATGCAAGGAATTATCATGATTTCTTTGTATTTACTGAGACTTGCTTTGTGTGGTAAAATATCATATAAAACCTTCTGGAGAAGGTTTATGAGCAGCTGAGAAGAAGATAAGTTAAATTTTGGTGTATTACATATTCTATAGATGTCTGTTAATAGTATTTTTGAGGTGGGGGAGGGTTGAAGAGTCTGTACTCAGGTTGACTCTAGATTGCATATCTTTTGATTAGAGATGTGTGTTGAAATTATCCAGTATTTGGGAGGCTGAAGTAGGAGAATTACAATTTGAGGCCAGCCTTGGCAACATAATCAGACCATGTCTCAAAAATAAATTAAAAAGGGCTAGAGATGTAGCTCAGAGCTAAAGCATCTCTGGATTTGATCCCCACTGCCACAAAAATAAATACATGGATGAATGAACAAGTGAAAGAAGCAAGCAAAAAAGAAAGAAGTCACTCAGTATTATTGTATTGGGATCTGAGTTGAGGGAAGTTCTTCTTTTTTTAATATATAAGTAGGTGTACCTACATTTGAGCCATAAATATATATAATCATTATATCTTCTTGTTGGTTTGTTTCCTTTACCAATATTAAGTGACTTTCTTTGTCTCTTCTGATTAGTTTGAAGTCTCCTTCATTGGATATGAGGTAGTTACTCCTATTTGTTTTTGGTCTTCATTTGCATGGCATATCTTTTCCCATCCTTTCACCTCAGTCTGTGTGTGTCTTTGCCTATGATATTAATCTTTTGTAAACAACATATAGTTGGATCTTTTTAGTTTTTAGTCTACTCTGCCAGGCAATGTGTTTTAATTAAAGAGTTGAAATCATTTACACTCAGTATTATTATAGAGTTAATTATTCTTTTCTGACTTTTGATTTATTTTTAATCTTTATTTCAGTTGTGAGTCACCTTTACTTGGCTACTCTTCTAATAACATTCATTAATTCACTAGCTCTGAAGTTTTTTTTTTTTGGTTGTATTTTTTAATTGTTGATGGACCTTTATTATATTTATTTATACTTGGTGCTGAGAATTGAACCCAGTGCTTCACACATGCTAGGCAAGCGATCTTCCACTGAGCTACAACTCCAGCCCCTCTGAAGTTTGTTGTTAAACTTCTTTTTTTCTTTCTTTATTTTGGGTACTGGGGACCCAGAGGTGCTTTACCATTGAGTTATATCCACAGTCCTTTTTATTTATCTGTTTATTTTTATTTTAAGACAGAGTCATACTAGGTTGCTGAGGATCTTGCTAAGTTGTTGAGGCTAGGACAATCCTCCTGTCCTAGCCTCCTGAATCGCTGGGATTACAGGCGCGTGCCACTGTGCCCAGCTGTTTTTAATTTCTTATGCATGCAATTTTTGTTTAAATGTGTTCTGTAGTGCTGGCATAGCTGTCATGTCCTTTAGTTTATGTTTATTTTGGGAGTTTTTTTTTTATTCTTCAATTTTGAGGGATATGTTTGGTGGATAGAGTAATCTTAGTTGTCAATTATTTTCTTTTAGGACTTGGTATGCATTGTTCTAAACTGCTTAGGCTTTTAGAATCAATGTTGAGAAATCAGTTAAACTTTTGATTGGCTTTCTTCAAAATGTGATCTCCTATTTTTTTCTCTTGAGGCTTTTATAATTACATTCTTGTTCTCTATATTAGAAATTTTACTTGCCTTATTTTAGTACATTGTTGTTGCCACTGCATTAAAGCATATTCACAGAAATTTCATACATCTAATATTGCACCAATGACAGTTTAGAATAAATGATTTTTAAGTAATGTGGGCATAATTTCAGATTTCTGTTTGGTTGTTTTTCAGAATCTCTATCCCTTTATTGAAATGTTTTTTCATTTCTTGTATTTTCTTTTTTAGTTCATTCCTTAGATATCTCCTAGAAGTTTAGAAGGTTCGATAGCTTTAAGTAGAAATTTCCATGATTCCCTCTTTTTATAACTTATACTATGAGTGATCTGATTATTACAAAGTATTTGGAAAGTTACACTTATTATGTAATTCGATCAATTATGACACCTTTCTTTTCTTTCTGCCACCTAGAACAAACTTTGTATCTTGCATGGTCAGTCTGTTGGATAAAGCACTGTGTTTGAAATGGATTGAGGTTTATTTGAGAAATATTCTGAGAATAAACTGAAATTAAGAAAAGTGCAATAGTGATAGTCTAATGAGAGAGTCTCATATATTTCTTACATTTAAAAAATTAGTCAATATAATTTTCAGTACAATTTGGTAACATAAATTCTAGCTTCAGAGTCGAGGAGTCTGTGTTTTTAGTCTCATCAAAGCACAAAGATGGTAAATTGTAAGGGTTCTTTGCTTTTTGGAGAGTGTTTCCCATAAAATCTGGCTAGTGGTGGGGTTCATAGTATGGCAATATGTTTTGCTTCTTAGTATGTAGATAATTGTTTTTTTTATTGTGAGTATTATATTGTGGCTATGCTGTTCCTAGAGTTTAGCACATGTGGCTTTGATTAGAGGCAAGTGTTCACTGCAAAGGTTAATATTTAGAGTTGCCTAAATCTAGCCTTTGTCCTATCATCTACAAATTTTATTTTAAAATTGTAGTGTTTATAGTAAAATTTGGAAAACTTCTTAGATGTTGATAATCAAGTTAGAAAGAGAGTTGGCAGGGAATTTTATTTTGAAACTTAATTAAACTTTGTGCTATGAGTGGAACTTCAAAGTTTGTTTTCTGAGACAATTTGAAAGAGAAAGATAGTGTTTCTGAATTCTAAACAAAAACATTTTGATACAGATAATATTGATTATGAAGAAAATGTTGCTAGTATATTAATTTTTATAATAATGCCTAACATTTAAAAGAAATGACAAAATTGTCTTACATTTTATTCCACAAATCCAGGCCTGCCTTCATGGATAAACTGTACAATTGCCTAGGGCCCCATCATTAGAAGAGTCTCATGTTTGGTTTATCTGAGGACACTATCTTGAAATTCTGAATAAATTTTGAACAAGGGCCTCACATTTCCATTTTGCGCTAAGCTTCCTAAATTATGTAGCTGGTCTTGTAAATTCTTCAGCTATTTTCAGATTAATTTATACTCTATTTAGTGCCCATTACTTGATACCACCTCTAATTTAAATGTCAAATCCAGGATAGAATTACAATTAAATTGAAGCCTGCTAACTTAAGTTGATTATTGACATCTAAGCAGTGTTGTCTAAGCATAAGTTATATGTTCACAGAGTCTCAGCTTCGTTGCCCACAAATGACCACTCAAAGGTAAATGAATAATTTAGCAGACAGAATCCAAAAGAGCAAAGACTAAAGCCCCAGAGCAAAGGGAAAATGGAAAGCAATGAATAGACATGAGGTGCCTGCCAATACTGTCTGACTCTTCTCCAAGCCTACTATAAGCCAATCAACTGGCATATGTTATATCCTGCAGATGGAAAAGCAGCCTGTACAAATGTATACAGTGCAGATGCAGGGATCTGCTATGCATCTGCTTGAGGTTATATTTGTTAAGCAGCTTGCCAGTATCTGTGGAGTTTTGAAGAAAAATAGTTGCATTGTGGGAGGTAGGTTAATCTTATTTGTTTCACATGGAAACCATGCTGTCTCTAAAAAGCATAGTGACTTCTTAAATGCCTGGGATGAACCTGACCATATTTTTCTTCTCAGATTATTATCTCAGACATGTGAATGTTGCCTCAGTATCATAGTCAGGGAGGGTGGCCAAAGGCAGAGTAGGAACTCTGGATGAAGCATTGTAAATAGATACAGCCGTTAGGTATGGGACCTAGAAAGAAAGAACATCAGTTAAGTCGATTGACCCCTTTACAAAAAACAGGATGAGAAATTTGAGACACATCATTTTGAAGGTAGTGATAATAGTCTCTTTTAGTTGATATTTTCTATTATTGAAGAATTTGTATGTCCAAATATTCCCAATTTAAATCTGTATCTTAAATATTTGTAATAAGTTGTAACGTATGTGGTGTTTACATTACAGTTATTAAATAAGTAAATGAAAAGTATACATATGATTTTAATTTGGACTTCAAGGAGATAAGTGAGGAAAGAGAATCAGGCTGAGTATTATTATCTATATGGTACATGACCTCTAGGTATCAGTAGGATCTTGAAACAGCAGGAGTGGCTTTAACTGGGAAAGCATGAGAGAATTTGGACCAGATGCAAACCCCCACTCTCTGGCCTTCATTGTGAGTAGATATGGAGATGGGGTCACTTTCCCTCATGCAAGCAGGATACAATTTGCCAAGAAGATTCCTGGGAATTCCCATGTTAAGAGGGAAAATTATGTTTAGGGCTGATACAGAGGCTGTATTAATCAGTGATCATGACTCTGAAGAAATTTTTTTTGCTTTCATGGGGGTAGTATCAAACTTTTGCCTTATTTTAAAAGTTCCCTATATTGGGTTTTTGAATGTGCTACTATTTTTGTCAATAGTAAGAAATATTATTTTTTTGATTCATGCATTTCTGAGCACATTTTGAAGTTTCTCCCACAAGCTCATCAAATATGGAATAGCAGGTGTCTTAATTCATTTTCTGTTACTAAAGCAAAGTACATGAAGCTGGGTAACTATTTAAAAAAAGAGACGAATTTTGCCTTATAGTGCTTCTAATGAGGGCCTCATGGAAGAAAGGCAGGGGGCAGTGTAAGAGAGACATAGTGCAAGGCAAAGCTAGCAAGGAGACCTCCCAATTCAGCTCCTCCAGAGCTAGAATGCAAGACTGTCAGGGAAGCATTAATCTTTATTAACGACTTAATCACCTCTTGTATGTGTGTGTGTGTGTGTGGGGGGGGGGGGG
>NW_025999862.1:5471622-5496187 GCF_001458135.2 Marmota marmota marmota
GGGGGGGGGGGGCGCTGGTAACTGGGAATTGAACCTAGAGGTGTTTTACCTTGAGGTACATCCCCAGCCTTTTGTTTTTTTGTCTTGAGACAGGTCTTGCTAAACTGCTCAGGCTGGCCTTGAACTTGCAATTGCTCCTAGTTGCTGGGAATATAGGTGTGTGTCACTGTGCCTGCCCCTAATTGCCTCTTAAAGGCTACATCACCTCTCAACACTGGTATGCTGGGGATTAAGCCCCAGCATGTGTTTTGATGGGGACAAATCACATCCAAATAATAGTAGCAGAACATAGCAGAGGAAAGATAACAATTAAGTTAATTTTAAAACCTTGTAGTCATTTTTTCATCCACAACACAAAAAGCAATTCGGTCCATTCTTATCTAAATCAGAATTGATTTTGACCTTCTTATTCAAATTGCTCTTTTCTTTTTCTGCAAGGGAGAAGGAATTCTTACCATAATCTTGCTTGGCAGTCATAGTGGTAAACTACTGTTTTATAATATCCTGATTGGAAAGTCTGGAATGGAGTCATAATGGGGTTTTCCATTATGGTATTATGTCTTGCTACATTGAAAGTATATTTTATGTCCTTAATAACATATCATACCACATAAGATCAATAGCTACTTAAAAAATAGTCTCTGATTATGTAGATGATGCATTATTTTAATGTTGATTTTATTTTTGGTATTGTTATGTATCACACTTGCCAAAGCTATAAGAATATTGTAAAAGTTTGGGAAAAAGACATGTTGGAGACCTACAGTTTATAAAATTATAAAAACCAGTGGCCTTTTAAAGTCTTCCGTAATGATGGAAACTGGATTTTTAATTGGATAAATTGTTAGGTAGCTTTATAATCATTCCCTTATCACCTAAATGTTCTGCTGAATCATTAAACACAGCAGCCCATTGGTTTCATTACTGCCAGTGTGCCTGAGCTTTCTTACGTTTCTTCCTCATGTTCCTCCCTATCACTTCGTCTCCTCTTTTAAAATTGGGGTTTCTCCTGTGCCTCCTTTCCTTTATTTGTTAGTATCTTCCTCTACTTTCTTATACTTTCCCCTTCTTTATTTAAATTTGTTTTTTTGTATCTCTCTCCTTTCCCATTGATAGTCAACTTTCCATTGCTATCACAAAATGCCTGAGAAAGGCATTTAATAGGAAAAAAGATTTATTTTGACTCTTGGTTTCAGTCCATGTTTGGCTGGCTCCCTTGTTTTCGGGCCTGTGGTGAATCAGTACATCATGGTAGAGAGAAGTAGCTTACCTCATGGCAGCTGAGAAGGAGAGAATAAGAGAGCGAGCAAGTGAGCCATGACAAAATATACCTTTCAAAGGTATGCCTCCACCGAAGCCCCATCACCTAAAATTTCCACCATCTCCCAATAGCATCATCAGTTGGGGACCAAGCCTTCAACATGTGACTTTGGGGGACACTCCAGATCCAGATTATAGTACTCTTTCTCCTCTTCTCTCCTTCCTCTTCTCATTCTCCTTCTGTTCTTTCTCTCCCTGTTCTCCCGACATCCTTGCATTTCCCATGTTCTTGTTTCTTAATAATTAGCATTAAAAATATAGATCAGATTGATAAAGCCCCAAGGGAAAAAGTAAGGATCTTTGGTAGAATCTCCAAAAGACTGTAAACACCAAAGCACATGCAGAAGGTTTATCATTTTTCTGTAAACACCAAAGCACATGTAGAAGGTTTATTATTTTTCTGACCAACTTTTGAGTATGTCATTATATAACTAGTAAAGCAGAAAGATCTGAACAGCAGTAAATTCATAATCTGTTGATTTCTTAATTTTACTTGATTCTTGATTTCAAATTAAGGTATTCTTAATTTGGAAAGAATATGAGTCAGGTACTGACCTTTCCAGTCATATACCTACACCCTATTAGGAAGAGCACCAGCAACCGAAAGAGGATATAGAATGGATCAGGATGAATTCAGCTATGAAACAGATGAATGTTGTCTTTGATGATATTTTCCATATTTTCTTTAAGATTTCTTTTTTTCTCAGAATATCTGTTCCTCTCCCCAGTGATGCCCAGTATCTCTATATTGTAGCCATCAAAGACTTGCTTCCTGCCCTTTCACACTGTGATTTATACTCTCTGGACCTGCTTGCTTTTTGTGTTTACTTATTTACATCTAGTTATCTGGGAAAGGATTTAGTAAAGTAAAACTTTAATGACTGGCAGTAACTTAAAATTCTATTTTCCACAGGTGCTTTCTCCAGATATACCCACTGTTTTAGGGAAAGAATACATTTAACTCATAATTAGTTGGCCTTTCTAGATAAAGACATAGGCACCAGCAGTTGTGCTATGGTGGAGGAAACATTTTCTAAGTAACATATGACAGTACAAAGTACTAGCTGCTCCATTTTCAACACAGGAGTCATCACTACCTTTTATCTAGTGAAACTTAGCCAAGGAGATATTACAATAAAAGAATCTCATGAAAAATAAAATAAAAAACAACTTTAAGAACTATGCAATACCATAGGCACTAGTCAAATATGGGTATTTGAATTTAAATTTAAATGAATCATAATTTTAAAAACTAAAATTTCACAGTTCTAGTAGCCACATATTAAGTGTTTAATAGTAACTGTATTGATCATAGTCGATATAGAAAACTTTCATAATTATATAAAATTCTTTTGGACAGTGCTCTTGAGTATACTTTGTAGTCAATACAATTTTATCCTAATGTCTTACCAAAACAATGTAAGTTTATGTACAATCCAAAATGTTTATTTTTGTGGCAATTATAGGCTAACACATTCCAATATAGATTTTTATTCACAATAGCTAGAACAATTTCATTCTTAGCCCCAGCTCCCTAGAAGCATTTAAGTTAATTTATATTTAACTCTATATTAAATTTTCAGAAAAGAACATATTTTTTAAACTCTTTTCATACCAAGAACGTGGTTGCAACTTCAATTTATTTAGAATATCCACAATCTTTAAACAGCAGTGCTCTATAGAATATGAGGGACATGTTAGGGACCACATTAAATACATATGAGAGATGGGTTTATTATGCCTTTATTGAGAAATTATCACCTCCTGGTAGGTTTGTTCACATTCATCATTGTTCAAGGGATTCTAAGGAGACATGACTTTGGGTGTTTTATATTTATTTGGTGTGACTGTTCCACAATGGTCTCTCTCTCTCTCTCTCTCTCTCTCTCTCTCTCTCATGCTCTACTATGCACAATCCACCCATGAATCCAGTCTTGTACTTAACCTGCTATTTCTCCCAAAGGACATAATTATAGACAGAAGTGGAAGGTAAAGTCAAACAGAAATAAAGCACAAATGGGATTACTTATTTTTTTCCATTTGCCCCCTGTGTGCCTTTTCTTTCCTTTGTTGATGAGGTGTTTTCTGGGAGAACTCCACAGGCATAACAACCAGCATAAATCCTGGAAATGGCAGGAACTATTCAAACATTTGTTTAAATTTTGCAGAATTGTATTCAATTAGGCTTATACTCAGTAAAACTCATGGACAGAGAAGGCAGGGCACACATGACATTACTAATACAATAAAAATTGTCACTGTTAAAAATATTGGAGCATATGCTGTATTTTCAGTGAAAATATTATAGCAAATACATAGCATTTATACTTTGACTTCATTGAAAAGTAGAATAAGTTAATCACCATTACTTATATATTTTTAGGATTTTGTTTACATATGTTTTAAAAATAGACCACATGTAGAGCTAAACCAAACATGAAAGTCACATATTTATAAATAGATAATTAATCACAAGGCTTGATTTACTCCTTCATTAAAATATACTATTTCATTGTGCAATATTAGGATAATAACATGGTAAAATCCATTCAACATCATATTCAATATTACAACAAAATCAACAGTTTCTACAAAGTGTTTATATAATAATCCTTTTATATAGAAGTTTTGAAAATAGGAGAATCCTTGAGAGCTCATTTGATTATTGATATATCAGACAAAACAGAAAGAATTTATGATATGGTGCTGTACATTGACTGGGTTGCTGAACTCCAACAGAGAGATGCTATGAAGAGGATTACCTTAGGAAAAATGAATTATATTACTGAAATTTTTATCACTGTTCTGGTGTAACCATCTTAACCATCATCACTTATTAAAAGATCTACACACATTTAAGGGAATCTGTATTTACCTAGTTTACTTTATAATTATATTAAGTATCTCTCTAAAATATTTTCCTTTTTTTTCTGTCATACTAATTAATACACAACCAAATGCAAGTCATGCACACTTTGCATTACTATAGTTAAATATGTAGTTAAATGTGTGTATATAAATTGCACTAATTTACCAAAGTACTATAAAATTTTTTTGTTGACAGTCTTGCTAATTTATACTTTATTGCTTGCTTTTTATTTTCTTTAGCATTTTTTTACACCTAAAGCTTCCATTCTTTAAATTGAGTGCAAATGCATTAAAGCAAGGCATATACTAGACAAAGAAGGGCCTGTGAGTTTACACAAGAAGAAATTTTGTTCCATTTTTATCAGTCACTCTGAAGATTGATAATGCAGTTGCTTGTGAAACATTATTTATGCTATATGTTTATTATTTCTGCTGCTTCCAAATTGAAGCATAGCATGTGTTTTTGTGAAGAATGTTGGTACTTGATTATAATCATAGCTGCATCTATTTTGATAGGCAATTTCACTTTGGAGAATAGGTGTAAGATTTTTAATGCTTTGAATGTAAATTGGATCAATCCTATCACAGGATATAGAGTGTGTGAATGATGAATAGGGTTTATTACATTATGTTTATTAAAATTCAGAAAACTTTTTCAGCTGTATGATTTTATGTTTTAGCTTGTTCATTTTTTTTGTAATTCCTACATGTCCTGGTAAGATATGGATGAAGCCTTGTTCAGAACCTGAAAAATATTGAATAATTAATAAATATTTGTGGAATGAATGAGTACCTGATACACATTTGTGTGGTATATCAAAGTTTCGTTTGGGGATGAATAGCTTCCTTCATGGTAGTCTGTGGCTGTATTTATCAGGTACATATGGTAGTTCCTTTAAAGGCAAAAGTAAAACTAGAAAAGAAACTACTGAGGTGTAGCCTATCCCACCCAATATTATAAAGCTGCATTAATTAAAGTCCTATGTATTATACATCCATTTCTTTCCCCATTCTACATGGGATGAAATAAAGGCTTAGGAAATTTGAACCATTCCCAATGTGAGCCGAGGGCCAAGATTCACTTCATTTTTTTTTTTTTCTGACTCAAAAACTCCACTGAAAGATAACCCTGGTACTTTAAGGTCATATGTCTTTGTTTTCTCATCATTTTTCTAAGACTTCATTTTTTTAGAAAATTTTAGATTCATAGTAAAATTGAGAGGAAGTTATAGAGATATCCCATATATCCCCTGCTGCTGCATATAAATGGCCTCCCATTATCAACATATTCTACCAGAATGGTAAAGTTATTACAATTAATGAACCTACATTTACAGATCATTACAGTGAAACTTCATAGGTTACATTAAGCATTAAGGTTCATTCTTGGTATTATATATTATACATATATGGTTTTGAAAAAATGTATAATGGTGTGCATCCATCATTATATTATCATTTAGAATATTTTTACTGTCCTAGAGTCCTTGGTTCTGCACTGTTCATTCCTTTTCCTCTCACTACCTTCTGACAACCACTGACCTTTATACTGTCTCTATATTTTTTTTCTTCTTTTATAGAATGTCATATAGTTGTAATAATAGAGGATATAGAAAATTCTAATTACCTTCATTAACTTAGTAACTACTATGTATTTAATTTTACTCCATGTCTTTTTGTATCTTGGTAGCTCATTTCTTCTTATTGCCAAATAATATTCCATTGTCTTGATGTACCACAGTTTATCCGTTCATCTATTGAAGGACATCTTGGTTGCGTCTAAGTTTTGGCAGTAATGAATGAAGCTGATATCAACATCTGTGTGCAGGTTTTTTTGTGGACATAAATTTTGAACTCCTTTGGACAAATACAAAGAATATGATTCCTGAGTATCAGAGCATGTTTAATTTTTAAATTAAAAAAAATAGTAAATAAGGAATGTATATATTCAAGGTATACAATATGTAATTTGACATATATATTGTAATGGTTCTCACAATAAAATTAACATATTCATCACCATCCATGCTATACAATAGATTATCATCAGGATTTGGTCATCCTATAATTAAAAATTTATGCCATTTGATCAACATATCTTCCACAATTCTTGGAAACTACCATTGTACTCTCTGTTTCAGTGAGTTTGACTTTTTAGATTCCACATATAAGTGAGATCATATTCTCTTTGTTTTTCTGTGTCTGACTTATTTCATGTAATAATGTCCTCCAATTTCATTGTGTTATCACAAATAGCAGGGTTTTTTAAAATAGCTGAATAATATTCAGAGGTGTGTGTGTGTGTGTGTGTGTGTGTGTGTGTGTATTAAAGAGAGAGAGAAAGAGAGACAGAGATCGAGCGCTAGCTCTTTAGCCATTCATTGGTAGACATTTAGGTAGTTACCATGTCTTGGATACTGTGAATAATACTGCAATGAACATGAGAGTGCAGATATCTCTTATTTAGTTTGCTTTCCTTAAATATTTAGAAGAGGGATTGTTGGATCATGTGGTAGTTTTAATTTTAATGTTTTTGAGGAACCATGTTTTTTCATAAGGGCTATACCAGTCACATTCCCATCAACAGTATACAAGCGTTCTCTTTTCTCCTTATCCTCTTTAACAGATGTTGTATCTTGAATTTTTGGTAATATCCATCCTAACAGGTGTGTAGTTACATTGCATGATTTTGATTGCATTTCTCTAATGATCTTTAACACCTTATATCATACTATTGGCCATTTTTTGTCTTCTTTTTAGAAATGTCTATTCAGGTACTATGCCCAATTTTAATTGACTATTCAGTATTTGATGTTGTTATGTGAATTTTTGTATATTTTGAATATTAACCCTTTATCAAATGTATGACTTGAAAATATTTTATCTAATTTTGTAGATTACCTTTTCATTTTGTTGCTTATTACCTTTGTTGTACAGAAGCTTTTTAGGTTGATATAGTCCCATTTATTTATTTTCCCTTTTATTGCTTATCCTTTTAATGTTATATCTAATAAAACAATCATTGTCAAGATCAGTGTCAAGGAGCATTTTCCTTGGGAGTTTTATAATTTCAGATTTACATTTGGTTTTTTTTTTTTTTTTTTTTTTTTTACTTTTATTTTTTTATTTATTTATTTTTTTATTTTTTTAATTTTTTATTGTGGGTTGTTCAAAACATTACAAATTTCTTGACATATCATATTCGACACTTTGATTCAAGTGGGTTATGAACTCCCACCTTCACCCCATACACAGATTGCAGAATCACATCAGTTACACATCCATTGATTTACAAATTGCCATCCTAGTGTCTGTTGTGCTCCGCTGTCTTTCCCATCCTCCACCCTCCCCCCTCCCCACCTCTCCCCTCCCCTCCCCTCCTCTCTCTCTACCTCCTCCACTGTATAACCCTGAGGGTCTCCTTCCATTACCATGCAATTTCCCTTCTCTCTCCCTTTCCCTCCCACCTCTCATCCCTGTTAAATGTTAATCTTCTTCTCCTGCTCTTCGTCCCTACTCTGTTCTTAGTTACTCTCCTTATATCAAAGAAGACATTTGGCATTTGTTTTTTAGGGATTGGCTAGCTTCACTTAGCATAATCTGCTCTAATGCCATCCATTTCCCTGTAAATTCTATGATTTTGTCATTTTTTAATGCAGAGTAATACTCCATTGTGTATAAATGCCACATTTTTTTTATCCATTCGTCTATTGAAGGGCATCTAGGTTGGTTCCACAGTCTTGCTATTGTGAACTGTGCTGCTATGAACATCGATGTAGCAGTGTCCCTGTAGCATGCTCTTTTTAGGTCTTTAGGGAATAGACCAAGAAGGGGAATAGCTGGGTCAAATGGTGGCTCCATTCCCAGCTTTCCAAGAAATCTCCATACTGCTTTCCAAATTGGCTGCACCAATCTGCAGTCCCACCAGCAATGTACAAGTGTACCCTTTTCCCCACATCCTCGCCAGCACTTGTTGTTGTTTGACTTCCTAATGGCTGCCAATCTTACTGGAGTGAGATGGTATCTTAGGGTGGTTTTGATTTGCATTTCTCTGACAGCTAGAGATGTGTCTTCAATCATTTTAAGTTAAAATTTTCAAGCTACATAAGAGTCCAGTTTCATTCTTTTGCATGAAGCTATCTAATTTCCCCACCTCTGTTTATTGAAGAGACTGTCCTTCCTTTCTCCACTGCATATTCTTGGTTCTCTTGTCAAATATTAGTTGACTGTGAATGTGCAGGTTTATTTCTGATCTCTCAATTCTGTTTCATTGCTGTATGTCTATTTTAATGCCAGGATCATACTATTTGGAAAACTATGGTTTTGTAATATACTTTGAAATCAGGATTTACAATGCTTTTAATTTTGTTATTTTTGTTCAATATTGATTTAACAATCTTAGTCTCTTTTGGTTCCATATGAATCTTAGGATTGTTTTTTGTTTTTTCTATTTCTTTGAAGAATACCATTGGAATTTAGGCAGAGGTGTCATTAGCTGTGTAAATCACTTTGGATAGTATGGATATTTTAGCCATGCTAATTCTTTCAATCTATGCACATGGACTATCTTTCCATTTATTTGTGTCTTCTTCCAATTCTTTCATCAGTGTTGTACAATTTTTAGAATAGAAATCTTTCAACTCCTTAGTTTAATTTTTTACTAAATATTTTATTGTTTTTATACTATTATAAATTAAATTTTTATTTATTTCCTTTCCCAGTAGTTTATTGTTCATGTATAGCAATGCAATTGATATTTAAAGATTGATTTTGTGCTCTGAAACTTCAATGCGTATATTTATTAATTGTAATAGGGTTTTTGGTGAAATATTCAAGGTTTTCAATATGTATGATCATGCCATCTGCAAACAGAGACGATTACTTTTTTTTTCACCTTGGATGCCTTTTACTTCTTTTTCTTGTTTAATTGCTATAGCTAGAAATTCTAGCACCATGGTGACTAGAACTGGTGAGAATATGAGAGTATGTTTTATTTTATAAGAAATTACCAAATATATTGTGTTCCCACCAGCAATGAATGAGAATTTTTCTTACTGCAAATTTTCCCTACCATATGGTGTTTTCAGTGTCCTGAGTTACTTGTCCCTTCTAATAAGTATATAGTGGTTTAATATTGCAACTTCAATTTGCATCATCTTTTCATGTCATCTATCTGCTTATCTGTCTATCATCTATCATTGATCTTATTTGGTGAGATATCTGGTCCACTTCTAAAACATAGGGCTATTTGTTTATAGTTGAGTTTTAAGAATTCTCTATATATTTTAGAGTCCTTTATCAGATATATCTTTTGCAGATATTTTCCCCCAGGCTTTATCTTATTTTTTCATTCTCCTAATATCTTTTTTTTTATTTTTTATTAGTTGTTGAAAACATTACATAGGTCTTGATATATCATATTTCATACATTTGATTCAAGTGGGTTATGAACTCCCATTTTTCCCCCATATAGAGATTGCAGAATCACATTGGTTACGCATCCACGTTTTTACATACTAGTGTCTGTTGTATTCTGCTGTCTTTCCTATCCTCTACTATACCCCCTCCACTCCTCTCCCTTCCCCTCCCATCTTCTCTCTCTACCCCATCTACTGTACTTCATTTCTCTCTCTTGTTTTCCCCCCTTTCCCTTCAGCTGCTCTTATATGTAATTTTGTATAACGATGAGTGTCTCCTTGATTTCCATACAATTTCCCTTCTCTCTTCCTTTCCCTCCCACCTCTAGTCCCTGTTTAATGTTAATTTTCTTATCATGCTCTTCCTCCCTGCTCTGTTCTTAGTTGCTCTCCTTATATCAAAGATGATATTTGGCATTTGTTTTTTAGGGATTGGCTAGCTTCACTTAGCATAATCTGCTCTAGTGCCATCTATTTCCCTGCAAATGCCATGATTTTGTCATTTTTTAGTGCTGAGTAGTAATCCATTGTGTATAAATGCCACATTTTTTTATCTATTCATC
Organism: Marmota marmota marmota; assembly: GCF_001458135.2. Taxonomy (NCBI): domain Eukaryota; kingdom Metazoa; phylum Chordata; class Mammalia; order Rodentia; family Sciuridae; genus Marmota; species Marmota marmota. The sequence goes on from NW_025999862.1 coordinate 5,481,791, forward strand.
TATTGAAGGGCATCTAGGTTGGTTCCAGTCTAGCTATTGTGAATTGTGCTGCTATGAACATCGATGTAGCAGTGTCCCTATAGTACGCTCTTTTAAGGTCTTTAGGGAATAGTCCAAGAAGGGGAATAACTGGGTCAAATGGTGGTTCCATTCCCAGCTTTCCCAGGAATCGCCATACTGCTTTCCAAATTGGCTGCACCAATTTTTAGTCCCACCAGCAATGTACAAGTGTACCCTTTTCCCCACATCCTCGCCAGCACTTGTTGTTGTTTGACTTCATAATGGCTGCCAATCTTACTGGAGTGAGATGGTATCTTAGGATGGTTTTGATTTGCATTTCTCTGACTGCTAGAGATGGTGAGCATTTTTTCATGTACTTGTTGATTGATTGTATGTCCTCCTCTGAGAAGTGTCTGTTCAGGTCATTGGCCCATTTGTTAATTGGGTTATTTGTTATCTTATTGTTTAATTTTTTGAGTTCTTTGTATACTCTGGATATTAGGGCTCTATCTGAAGTGTGAGGAGTAAAAATTTGTTCCCAGGATGTAGGCTCCCTATTTACCTCTCATTGTTTCTCTTGCTGAGAAAAAACTTTTTAGTTTAAGTAAGTCCCCTTTGTTGATTCTTGTTATTAACTCTTGTGCTATGGGTGTCCTATTAAGGAATTTGGAGCCCGACCCCACAATATGTAGATCGGAGCCAACTTTTTCTTCTATCAGACACAGAGTCTCTGATTTGATATCAAGCTTCTTGATCCATTTTGAGTTAACTTTTGTGCATGGCAAGAGAAAGGGATTCAGTTTCATTTTGTTGCATATGGATTTCCAGTTTTCCCAGCACCATTTGTTGAAGATGCTATCCTTCCTCCATTGCATGCTTTTAGCCCCTTTATCAAATATAAGATAGTTGTAATTTTGTGGATTGATGTCTGTATCCTCTATTCTGTACCATTGGTCCACCCGCCTGTTTTGGTACCAGTACCATGTTGTTTTTGTTACTATTGCTCTGTAGTATAGTTTGAAATCTGGTATCGCTATACCTCCTGATTCACACTTCCTGCTTAGAATTGTTTTTGCTATTCTGGGTCTTTTATTTTTCCATATGAATTTCATGATTGCTTTATCTATTTTGACAAGAAATGCCTTTGGGATTTTGATTGACATTGCATTAAACCTATAGAGAACTTTTGGTAATATCGCCATTGTGATGATGTTATTTCTGCCTATCCATGAACAGGGTATGTTTTTCCATCTTCTAAGATCTTCTTCTATTTCTCTCTTTAGGGTTCTGTAGTTTTCATTGTATAAATCTTTCACCTCTTTTGTTAGGTTAATTCCCAAGTATTTTATTTTTTTTGAGGATATCGTGAATAGGGTGGCTCTCCTCGTTTCCATTTCAGAAGATTTGTCGCTGATATACAGGAATGCTTTTGATTTATGCGTGTTGGTTTTATATCCTGCCACTTTGCTGAATTCATTTATTAGCTCTAGTAGTTTCTTTGTAGACCCTTTTGGGTCTGCTAGCTATAGAATCATGTCGTCCACAAATAGTGATAATTTAAGTTCTTCTTTTCCTATTTCTATGCCTTTAATTTCTTTTGTCTGTCTAATTGCTCTGGTCAGTATTTCGAGAACTAAATTGAATAGAAGTGGTGAGAGAGGGCATCCCTGTCTTGTTCCAGATTTTAGAGGGAATGCCTTCAGTCTTTCTCCATTTGGAATGATGCTAGCCTGAGGCTTAGCATAGATAGCTTTTACAATTTTGAGGTAAGTTCCTGTTATCCCTAGTTTTTCCAGTGTTTTTAACATAAAAGGATGCTGTACTTTGTCGAATGCTTTTTCTGTATCTATCGAGATGATCATGTGGTTCTTATCTTTAAGTCTATTGATATGGTGAATAACATTTATTGATTTCCATATATTGAACCAGCCTTGCATCCCAGGGATTAATCCTACTTGATCATGGTGCACAATTTTTTTGATATGCTTTTGTATCTGATTCGCCAGAATTTTATTGAGGATTTTTGCATCTAGGTTCATTAGAGATATTGGTCTGTAGTTTTCTTTCTTTGAAGTGTCTTTGTCTCGTTTTGGGATCAGGGTGATGTTGGCCTCATAGAATAAATTTGGAAGAGCTCCTTCTTTTTCTATTTCCTGAAATAACTTGAAAAGTATTGGTATTAATTCTTCTTTAACGGTTTTGTAAAACTCCGCTGTATACCCATCCGGTCCAGGGCTTTTCTTGATTGGTAGTCTTTTGATGGCTTCTTCTATTTCCTCCTTTGTTATTGGTCTGTTTAAATTGTGTGTATCTTCCTGACTCAATCTGGGCAAATCATATGACTTAAGAAATTTATCGATATCTTCACTATCTTCTATTTTATTGGAATATAGGATTTCAAAATAATTTCTAATTATCTTCTGTATTTCTGTAGTGTCTCTTGTGATATTGTCTTTTTCATCCCATATGTTAGTAATTTGAGTTCTCTCTCTTCTCTTCATTAGCATGGCTAAGGGTCTGTTGATCTTATTTATTTTTTCAAAGAACCAACTTTTAGTTTTATCAATTTTTTCAATGGTTTCTTTTTTTTCAATTTCGTTGATTTCTGCTCTGATTTTCATTATTTCTTGCCTTTTACTATATTTGCTGTTATTTTGCTCTTTCTTTTATAGGGTTTTGAGATGAAGTGTGAGCTCATTTATTTGTTGGTTTTTCTTTTTTTGAGGAATGAACTTCAGGCAATGAATTTCCCTCTTAAAACTGCTTTCATTGTGTCCCATAGATTCTGATATGTTGTGTCTGTATTTTCATTTATCTCTAAGAATTTTTTGATTTCCTCCTTTATGTCTTCTGTAACCCATTGATCATTCAGTAACATTGTTCATTTTCCAGGTGATGCAGGATTTTTTCTTCCTTCTTTTATCATTGATTTCCAGTTTCATTCCATTATGATCAGATAAGATACATAGTATTATCTCCACCCCTTTATATTGACTAAGGGTTGCCCTATGGCATAATATATGGTCTATCTTTGAGAAGGATCCATGTGCTGCTGTGAAGAACATATATCCACTTGATGATGGTTGATATATTCTATATATGTCAGGTAAGTCTAGGTTATTGATTGTGTTATTTGTGAAGAATGTATATCCACTTGATGAGGGTTGATATATTCTATATATGTCGGTTAAGTCTAGGTTATTGATTGTGTTTTTGAGTTCTATAGTTTCTTTATTCAACTTTTTTCTGGAGGATCTGTCCAATGGTGAGAGCGGTGTGTTGAAGTCACCCATAATTATTTTGTTGTGGTCTATTTGATTCTTGAACTTGAGAGGAATTTGTTTTATGAACATTGCAGCACCGTTATTTGGTGCATACATATTGATAATTGTTATGTCTTGTTGGTGAATGGTTCCTTTTAACAGTATATAGTGTCCTTCTTTATCCCTTTTGATTAACTTAGGTTTGAAGTTGATTTTATTTGATATGAGTATGGCCACTCCTGCTTGCTTCCGAGGAGCATATGAGTGGTATGATTTTTCCCAACCTTTCACCTTCAGCCTGTGTATGTCTTTTCCTATCATAGGAGTCTCCTGAAGGCAGCATATTGTTGTATCTGTTTTTTTAATCCAAGTTACTAGCCTATGTCGCTTGATTGGTGAGTTTAAGCCATTAACGTTTAGGGTTACTATTGATATATGGTTTGTTCTTCCAGTCATGTTTATTTATTTATTTATTTAAATTTGGCTTGTTTTTCCTCTTTGGTTATATTTCCCCCCTTTACTGAGTTACCTCCCACTGTTAGTTTTGGGTGCTGTTTTTTGTTTCCTCTTCTTGTAGTGTTTTGCTCAAAATGCTTTGCAGTGCTGGTTTTCTGGCTGTGAATTCTTTTAACTTTTGTTTATCGTGAAATATTTTAATTTCATTGTCAAACCTGAAGCTTAATTTTGCTGGATACAGTATTCTTGGTTGTAATCCATTATTTTTCAGCATTTGAAATACGTTGTTCCAGGATCTTCTCGCTTTCAACGTCTGTGATGAAAATCAGCCGTTAACCTAATTGGTTTACCCCTGAATGTAATCTGCCTCCTTTCTCTTGTAGCTTTTAATATTCTCTCCTTGTTCTGTATGTTGGATATCTTCATAATAATTTGTCTTGGAGTTGGTTGTCTTGTTCATTCCTTTGGTTTGGACCTCTATACCTTCTTCTATCCCAATGACTCTTCAGTTTGGTTTTTTTTATGGCATCCCATATCTCTTGGATGTTTTGCTTGTGTTTTCTTACCAGCTTTTCTGTGTTGACTATATTCTTTTCGAGTTGATAAACTTTGTCTTCATTATCTGATGTTCTGACTTCTATTTGATCTAGTCTATTTGTAATATTCTTATTTGAGTTTTTGATTTGGTTTATGGTTTCCTGCATTTCTAGGATTACTGTTTGATTTTTTTTTTAAATCTCTATCTCCTGTTAGAGTTCATTTTTTGCTCCTTGAATCTGCTTATGCAATTCATTTTCAAAATATTCTTTCATTGTTTGGACTTGCTGTTTAATGACTTCTTTAAGATTCCATTCCATCTGAGTCAGGTATACCTTGAGTTCTTTCTCTGTCCATTTTTCTGGTGTCTCTAGGTTCTCCTGTAAATTTAAGTTGTCCTGCATTGTTTGTAATCCTTTTTTCCCTTGTTTTTTCATGGTGTTCACATTACTTTCCAACTCTGTTTAACTGCTGTGTTTCTGTTTTCTCCTATAAATTTGTTTTGGTTTTGTATATCTCTGTGGTCTCTCCTTTGTGGTGGGAGACTATGCCTAGAGATGTTGGGCTTTATTGTAATTTAAAGCTGATTCATTCAATTCATAAAAGGCTTTCAGATTCTGTAGGCATATAGTGATCTGTTGTTTGGTCTTAGGACTTTATGTTTAGGTTGGGTGCTATGATGATATGAAGGTTAGTATGTCTTGGCTACTTTGGAAGATTGCTCCACTGAAGGGGGATATTAACAGGTGAAAGGATCAGGGTATTTGGTAATAGCTAGGTATTTAGGAGCCCTATAGACAGCCTCGAAACAATCACCTATTTGCATTTAGAAAATTACACATAATGAAAGTTGTAATGCTTGGGATGAAAGTTAGGGTGAAGGGGATGGAAGGAGCCCTTAAAAGAGAAAGAGGGAGAGAAAGATAGGTAGAATAGAGGAGAATGGAAAGAACAATAAAAATTGAAAAGGGATAAGAAAGAAAGAAAGAAAGAAAGAAAGAAAGAAAGAAAGAAAAAATGGTAAATGAAGTCTTAGAGTTCTATTTTCTTCTCTTCCAGTAGGCGGAGCTGTGCCCTCTGAGCCAAGCTTCTGCACTCTATGTGCCGGCAGCAATTGCTGTAAGGCGACTTCTCTTCCCCTACTGGTTGTCTCTCTAGTCCTGTTAGTCCAGAGCTGTTTCTCTTCTCCGTCCCCTCCCCGCCTTCCTCCTGCCAGCCAGCCAGGCCCCCCGCTCACCGGAGGCAATCTCCAAGGATCTGGTTATACTTGCAGCCCCACTGTGTGCCCTATTTCCCAAATGACTGAGCACTCTCAATGTCATTCATCCAGACCCCAGGGTTGTGGAGCAGTGATCTGGGCACCGACAGTTTAATTTGTCCGGACCCCTTTGGTGGCCACGCCCCCAGGAACTCGCGGCTAAGGCCTTGGGTGTCGCCGCTGGTGGTAGGGGGAGTTGGGGGTCGGGAGTCCCCTCTGCTCCTGTGGGCCCCTACAGTCACGCCCACGGAGCTCTGGGGTGAGATTTTTGAGGTTTCCCAGCTCTATGTATCTGGTGGAGGTGGGAGTCACACACCTGCTAAAGCCGATTCCGCTGGGAAGGGATCCTTTCTGCTGAACTCTGGTGACGTCAGCTCTCTGCTATGGCGGGTCCCAGACTCCTTGCCAGAGTGTCTGATGGGAGGGGTGGGTCTGGCCTGTCTCTGGTCTGTCCCAGTCTCAGATTCAGTTCTGGTTCGCTTTTTCATGAAGGCTTGGTTAGCAACCTCTTCATAGGGTCTCTCAGCTGCTGCACAGTGCTGAACCGCCTCCTGCTGTGCTGGTCGCCAGGCAGCGGCCCCGGCACTGAGCGGCCGGACCTCTGCGCAGCATGGCCGAAATTCACCCGTCTGGGACAAGCTGTCACTCCAATAATCCCAATTTCCCCAGCAGGTCTCACTTTAGCAGAATTTTGTTGGGAGTTTCTCAGCAGGTAGAATCTAAACGTTCTAATGCGTCTCTCTGTCCACGTGGTTGAGGAGGTACTGAAAGCACTGCCTCCCCACCCGCCGCCATGTTGAGTCTCTCTTTAATTTTTAAAGTAGAAAATAACCAAATGTTTTGTAATAGTGAAATCAACATAGCAAAATTAAAATCCTTTTAACTAATTAATATAAAAGACTTAATATCACACATTCATTCCAGTAAATAGTAAAGCATTTTCCTATTATGATTTCAAAATAATTAGTTGATTACCAGATAGAATCCAAAAAACTAAATGTTGATCCATAATTATTATTTTCTTTTTGAAAATTTAAGAATTTTAAATTTTAATTAGTTTGTGCTTTCATAAGTAATATAAAATTGTCATTACTTAAAAATTAAAACTTTGACCACTGCTCCAATCTGGTTTCTTTTCTTATTCTCTTCCCCCAAATACAATTGCTATGGCATTGGTTTTTCTTTAAATCTTTTCTTAAGCACTCCCACACATTTATGTGACCAAAGAAAAACCTAAAATATTGTTGTATACTTGTTTTTATTAAACATATATGATGTCACTGTATATTTGTCATCTTGCCACCTTGTTTTTTATTCTATAGTATATTTTGGCAATGTTTTAAAGTAATTATATATATGGACATCTCATTTTGTTCATTTCCAAATACATATAGAGCCATGATCTCAATCTTTTCAAAGGTTAGCAGTTATTTGTGTTTCTAAAATCTTTTCCTTTCACCATAACTAATATTGGTTAAAATAACCTTACTTGTAACTTTTTTTTATGAAAGATAGTCTCCAGGCTATAAATAAAAGAAATATGATCAACTATACCTAAACTACAATTTCTTTATTAAAACATTTAATATATTTTAAGTCATTCCCTATATTACTATTATCACACTTCCAATCTGTGGGTGGTATACATCTTTTATATTTTAAACTATCTTTGAGTGTGCTGTTGATTTTATATTTAATTTTAATAATTCTTTAATAGTGTCTGATTTTTCTGTACTCCTGTCCAATGGATAAATATTCTGATTTCATACCTTTCTCTACCTTTCAAGCAATTTTCTTCAGTTTGGGGTAGAATTTCATCCCTTTTTGGCTCGTTTTCAGGTGTTAGGCTCTCTGCTTCTAGCTCTAAGTCACACACCCTGATGTCTGTTCAGGTAGACTTTATAAAACAATATCTAGATAAGATTATCTCCAGGACTGAGGATATGGCTCAGTTGGTAGAGTGCTTGCCTTGTATGTACAAGGCCCTGGGTTCAATCCTTAGCACCATAAAAAAAAAAATTATCTCCAAACTCTTCTTAAAAACTTTAGTGTATTTTTAGTGTAGAACATGATGCATTGAAACATTCACATGAAACAAATTAGCATATACATTAACTCACCTTTTTTTGTAGTGTGAACACTTCAAATTTACACTCTTAGCAATTTTAAGGTGTGCAGTACATTGTTTTTAGCTATATTCATCATGTTGTACAATAGAGTTCTTGAACTGTCCCTCCCATTGAACTGAAATTTTGATTTCTTTGACCAGTATCTCCTCAGTCATCTAACCCCTGGTAACTGTTACTCTGCTCTCTGTTTCTATGAGTTAAACCTTTTAGATTCTACATATAAGTGAGATCACATGGTGTTTATCTTTCTGTACTTGGCTTCTTTCATTTAATAATATCTTTCAGGTTCATACATGTTGTTACAATGACAGACATGATTTCTTTCTTTTTTTTTTTTTTTTAAGAATTAATAGCTTTTCATTATATCACATTTTCTTTTTCCATTCATCTGGATAAAGAAACTTAAGACATTAAGTTGACTTGATATCTTGGCTATTGTGAATATTGCTTCAATAATCATGGGACTGCAATGAGATAATTCATTGATATACTGATTTCCTTTTCTTTGTACATATACCCAGTATTTAGATTGCTGGATCATATGGTAGTTCTATTTTTTAAGTTTTTAACATATGTTTTCCATATTCTATTTTCCATAATAGCTGTTCAACTCTGAGGATAACTTTATTCATAGCTAATGGGACAGGAATAAAGTCCATGTTATCTGCTCCCAGGACCTAGGCTCTTAATTCTTAAGCTATACTGCCTTGTAAAATATAGCAATCCAATAAAATAATATGGAGTTCGAACTCTTTTTTGAAGAAATAATGTTCTGTCAGCAAGTATTAGGGAGTGTGTATATATTGGACACAACCTTGGAAAGGAAAAACTATTTTGTATGTTCAACAATGTGGGATCCCCAAAATATAGCATTGTTTATCTTTCATTAATTTAATGCTGTGAAAACATAATAAAAGGCTGTTTAAAATATAGCTGTTCTAGATCAGAAGAGATTATTTATTTCATTTGGTTTCTAACAAACCCAAAGATATTTCACAGAACATTCAAGTTACTTAAAAAAATTATTTTTTCCTGATCTAACGATAGGTTAGTTAAAACTTATCTAGGATATGAAGAGTAAGACAACAGTTTTAGGCAGAATTGAGGGGTCTACATATATGTGTCAGATATCAGAGTAATGGTTTGGGTTCAAATGGGCTTGAAGAATATGAACTCTTAAATTTAAGTTAAGCAGGCAAAAATCCAAAGGCTGGGATAGTTTGAAGAATGACATTGTTGAACAGGAACTAAAGTGAACTTAATCCTGTGATGCAGGCTGTTTTCTAAGTAGAAATCACAGTCAGAACATCTAAACTTACTAGTTTTTTTTTCTTGCAGTAGTTAGAGAGGAACAGATTTGAACTTTGATCAACTTGTCCTATCATCACAAATCCATAGACATATTAACAGTTACTATCACTTTCTGTGTTTGAGCAAAAGTGGCAAATTAAATATGAAGGTAGATTCAGAATAATGAAACTTTGGTTGGGATTATGGTTTCAACAAAAACATTCACTGGAAAGAGAAAGAAGTTAAATTTGACTCTTTTAAAAATCAATTTTCTTTCATGTTATTTTTAATTTGTTGGTTGATATAAAGGAGGAAAAACAAGAGACTCAATTGAGCAGTAAAAAAATTAGGAAGGAAGTAGGGCCAAGAAAGGAAGAATTTGCCTGAATGCTTTAAAAATATTTAGCCAAGCTGGGTGTGATGGTGCATACCTCTAATCCCCCAGTGACTCCAGAGGCTGAGGCAGGAGGATTACAAATTCAAGACCAGCCTCAGCAACTTAGCAAGGTCCTCATCAACTTAGTGAAGCCCTGTCTCAAAAAATAAAAAAGAACTAGGGATGTAGTTCAGTGGTCAAGTGCCTCTGGGTTCAATCCCAAGCATAAATAAATAAAATGTAGCCAGTATTATTATCAGATCTATAACCTAGTTTATATTTTATGTCTTATATAACATTACACAGTACTAACACTTCTTTTTTTCTCAAAATGTTTTAAAATTATTTTTCTGTCTGAAATTATTTTTCTCTTCATAGCTTGGTTCTATAGTTGTAGCTTTTCAAATTATATCCTAGTTTGACTCTACATATTTATAACAATGAAATGTATAGCAATAAATATGATTGTATGTGTATACATACAAACATATATTTACATACACATGTAATTCTCTAATATATATCTATAGTGTATATGATCTTATAAGATTATATACTTTGAAAATATCATAATGACTTCATTGTGTGTGTCTATAGATGCATACTGAGTCTTACACTATGAAGATTATTATATAATTTCATTTTATATTGAGTTCTTCAGAGAACTGAAGAACTGAAGAAAGAGTATTTTATACTCTTTTTTTAGTTACCACTTAGACCTCACGTTGGGAAAGATTTCTCTCTTGATGTAGTTTAATAAAGAACCCTATAGCAGCTTACCCTTGAACTTTTCTTCATAGGCTATAGATTATCATGACTTCTGTTATCTAAAGATGTATATTTATATTACCTTAAAAATACCATGTCAAGTTCCAATAGCTGAAAACAGCTGGAAGTTATAATAGATCAACTGGAAGATGGAGTTTTACATTTTAAATGAATAATTAAAATTCAGAATTTTCTTTGATATGTTAGTGGTAAAGTTAATTAGAGTTTATGACTTACAGTGAAGCATAATGAAAATAATATTGATTTAGGTATTATAAGAACTTGTCTGAACTTCACACAGTTTATTTGCTCTGTGACCTCAGCTTCACTCATTGTCACCTGAAATGTGTAACTAATAATGCCTTTGCTGCCCACCACCTCAGAGTGTGATCAAGATGAGATGATATATATGAAAATACTGTTAGTGCCATCTAAAATGTTATGGCTATAATAACAGTCAATATGTGCCTATGTGCCATTGTATGAAGCATTATTGTCATTCATCTGACAGTTTATGATGCAAACAATGTTAATATTACAGTTTTACAGACATGGAAGTTGAGGCTCAGAGAGCACAAGACACGTTGGTGAGTGAGAAAGGCATGATTTGAATCCAGGCCTGTTTGACATTAGAACTAATGCTCACAATCACATCACATCACATCACATTCATCTGAAAAATAATTGATGCAAAGTCTTACATGTAAACAAGCAAAAATGGAGTTTTTTTCATTATTATTACATCTGAATTCTAAATGTGAAAGCAAAGTAATATTTGTTTTTCATGAAAATGGAATGCCATTGAGTTCCAACCTTCCAATTCTGTTCTTCTCTTAGAATTTAATTGTCCTGAACCCACTCACAGTGACAGAAGAGGAAATAAGACCATCACTAGAAAAACGCCTTGAAGCCATCATCAGTGGGGCTGCTCTGTTGGCAGACTCTTCATGTACAAGGGATTTCCACCGGGAGCGGATTATTGCAGAATGTAACGCCATTCGCCAGGCTCTTCAGGACCTGCTTTCAGAGTACATGAACAATGTAGGTGACGAGTTTGTCTATATACCTGTCCCCATTTCCCTATTTGAGTATATGTTGAGAGATGCTTTCAGAAGATGATCAATTATGAATTAGTACGTGATTTTCATGGGTTGGCTTTCTAAGCAGATTTTGCTTGTTTGGTCACAAGGAACTGTAACCCTGGGAGTTTTCTAGGGATGAAATCAGAATCAGAATGACATTTACATGTGATTGTTTTATTTGTGGACGTATCTAAATATTAGTTAAATAAGAGTCAGGATAAGAGAAAAGAAACTAAGTCTGTACATTAATTTAGGGGATAAAAAGAAAATAAAGAAAGTGGCAGATTGCTCAGTATTAAGTTGGTGGATAACAAAATGGCGTTAGAGTTCAGAATTTAGATAGTATTGGATAACAGTCAATATTGCAGTGAGCATTGACCATGAACCATATTTGAAGGTGTAATTAGCCCATGGAGTTTGGAGAGTTCTTTTTAGTTTTATATGCTCAAAAATATTGATGCCTAAATTTAGGAAAATATTTGTTTCAAGATCTTTTTAGTTTCCTTTTATATGTAGGTATCTCCATCTATGGAATGTCTATAAATGTTGTTTCCATTAATTATCAGTGCTATTTGCAAAATGAACACAAAAATATTGAATATAGTGTTTGCTGAATAGTTAGTTATCTTCCCTTAACCAAGGTTTCTCTTTCTGTGGTTTCACTTACTCATGGTCAATTGTAGTCTGAAAACATTAAATGGAAATTTCCAAAAATGGTAAGTTTTAAATAACTTTAATTATAGTATATTTTATGGTGATTTCATCATTAATTATTAGTTAATCTCATACTATGCCTAGTTCATAAATTATACTTTATCACAGGTATATATGTAGAGGAAATACAGTAAATACAGTTTCAGTATTGTATTTGCAGATATTCACTGTGGGTCTTGGAATGTATTCCCAGCAAATAAGGGGGTACTACTATATATTAATCATAAAACTTTTTAAAAACAGGACCATAGAGTTATATTAGGAATAATTTGTATGCCTTATTTTAAGTGACATAATTCAAGGTTCATGAAGATGTGTTTTGAGAATTATTAGTCACAAAGGATATGACTTTTTGGTTATGAAATTAAAGACTTGTAATTGTTCAGTATAAGTATTTTTATATGAATAATTGAAATGTGCTAAAATTAGTTAATGAGTTTTGAGGACACTTCAACACATTTGATGCATCTTCATGTTCTTAATATTTGATGACTACTTTGGCTTCTGACCAAAATTTTCTTGACTATCAAGAAGTCAGAGTTGTAAAGCAGATTTTGTTAATAAAAAGCACATATTAGTAATATCATGTCCTGCTAGAATGTCTGAAGTTAAACTATTCCAATTTTTAACATATAAAATATTCTTATTTAAATATTTTTCAAGTCAAGTCATCTGTCACAAGAAATGCAGGAGGTAATATTGTATTGGAAAGCCTGGTCTGTAAGGTATTAAAATTATTATTCTCACCTTTATAGAGAAATACAGTAATATATATACATATATATATATATATATATATATATATATATATATATATATAAAAATTTATAAATTATAGATAAATCCACTTTATCTAAAATATAGTTATTTTGTTCTTTACAGATACAAACACAGACACATGTGTGCACACTTACCCACATTAGTAGAAATTGTTGCATAATTTGTGGGGCCTAGTATCAGATGAAAATGAGAACATTCATATTAAAAAGAGAAAGAAAAAAGAAAATAAACTTTCTTTTACTTCCACAGTGTCTCTTGACCTGGAAAATATTGTTTTTATTTGCCATTTAACATTATGTTTCCTAGAGTATATGGGTAGTTATGAGGTGAAGACAGCCTATCACAGGTCTTTTTGGTCTTGCCCCATGGCCCTGATCTACTCTGAGGTTAGCCAAGGCCTCCCCCAGGAGAAGAGGATGGCAGTAATTCCTGGGCAGATAAGGTGTTTGAGAATCTGTCTAAGGAAGTCACTGGAGGCAGGACTGCATGTGAGCCTATACAGGTGCTTCCTATCCCACTGGAATATACAAATTCAAAGGTAAAATTAAGAATCTCAAGACTGAGAACAGAGCATTGAAATCCATGCCTGGGACATCCTTCTATACATGGGGCTTTGTGCACAGTTGCAACCTTTTAAAGTTGGCCTTGTACCTAATAAACATTTGTCATGTAGATTTGTGGCTTTCTCTAACTTCCAGTTAAAAACTATGCATCGCAAGGGTGAAGTGATGGAAGCATTCAGCCCTGGGTGTAATCATTGAGAAAGTGCATTGTCATGTATAGAAATTTATGAATAATAATAAAAACCAACTAAGTCAACTCTGCTTTTTTAATTGTTCCCAAGCACTAGCAATTCTAAACATCAGTCATAATGTTTTTTAATAAAATTCTTTTATTTTTCTAAGTTCTAAACAATTGTATCTATTGTTGAGTTTTAACAATATATATAATTCAAATTAGAACATCTTTAAATATTATCTTTAATAATCATTGTATTTTTTTTTTAGTTGTAGGTGGACATAATACCTTTATTTTGTTTATTTATATGTAGTGCCGGGGCCTCACATGTGCTAGGCTAGCGCTCTACTGCTGAGCCATAACAGCAGCTCATCATTGTGTTCTTTATAAATAGAGTAGATTTAAAGTGATTACACAGTGATTGTAAGACAAATAGCTAGAAATTGAGTCACTTCAATTCCTATTATTTTATGTGTTCATTTGGAGTTCTGAATTTAAAAATTTTAAAAAATTGTGGTGAAAAGGTGTGAACTGCAATTATGATAATTATGGAGAGAAGGTGAGGTTGGTCAATGCAAATTTATTTCATACATGAAGTATTTGAATCTGAACAACTTCTAAATTTATTATTCTTTTGAAAATTATTAATTGCTTTAAATAACATATCAAGAAAGTGATGATTATTACTGAAAAATAATTTTGTCATAGAGAAAGAGGTTTTTAAAATGTTTACTCTAGGTATCAAGTATACTAAGTAAGCCACTGATTTTTCTATTCTTTTTCATAGCAAGGATTAAACCTTGTCAAGTACACAAAACTTATTATGTTGCTAATATCTTTTTTTTTTTCTTTTTTTTTTTATTGTGGGTTGTTCAAAACATTACAAATTTCTTGACATATCATATTCCACACTTTGATTCAAGTGGGTTATGAACTCCCACCTTCACCCCATACACAGATTGCAGAATCACATCAGTTACACATCCATTGATTTACATATTGCCAT
>NW_025999862.1:5500497-5792928 GCF_001458135.2 Marmota marmota marmota
TTTGCCTCGACCCCCCTACCAGAGACCAAATGTTTATGTCACCGCTGGTATTGATGGAGTTCTCTCCTCCGCCGCTTTCTGATGACATCAGATCTCTGCCATGTTGGTATCCTATGCGAATGGCAGCATTTCGTTCCCCTTGCCGGGCAACGAAAGCAACGGGTAAGTCCTGACCGGCCCTCAGCAGGACCCGGACCGAGAAGCAGTTTCCGCGGGCTCCTAGCTCGGCCACTCCGTGCTCGGTGTAAGCTCCTATAAGTGTATGCTCCAAGAAGCAGTCCCCGCGGGCTCAGTTCCGGGAGCCGGAATTCGGCCGCTTAGTGCTTGGTGTATGCTCTGATAGGAGCAGGGTCCAAGAAGCAGCCTCCGCAGGCTCCGCGGCCCTGGGCCAGGGCAGTTCCGGGACGGTTCCGGGAGCCGGAACTCGGCCGCCCCGCGCTTGGTGTTCGCTCCGATAAGATCAGGTTCTAAGAAGCACCCAGGCACTGAACCCTAGCAATCTGTCTGCAAGCCGCAGGCGAATTGCAGCCTGAAATTACCTGTTCTATGGCTGAATGAGCTGCCGTCAGTCGAAAACAGGTATGGTGACGTCAGCTTTCCAACATGGTGGCTGCTGGCCTCCTCTGTGTTCTGACCGGTGTGGAGAACCGAGATGGACCGCTTCCTTCCCCCGTCTCGAACCCAGAATTCAGCCCTGAGTACGGTGCTTGCACGGGTGGCAGAAACTGCAGCGCTGTATCCCTGCGTCGCTATCTCCTGTTGCTAATATCTTATGTTAGATATTTTGAATTCTAAACCAGATAATTTCTACATTTGAGGTGGAAAAGAGATTTTTTTCATTTATAATGTTAAAATATTTGAGAAAGAATATAAATACTATTTTCTTTTTATAACTTGTTCAGATGATTAACTCAATTTTTACTTTTTAGGATAGTCTTGGTTGTAGGAATCCAATTGATTAAATTATAGTACTATTCATCTTTGATGAAGGATTTCTTCTTCCTCCATCCCCAACTTTCCCTTTTCTCCCCTTCTAAAAAAAAGTAAAGACTCATTGAAATACCTCTCCCTTGTGGTCCTTGCCCCTTCTTATCTATCCCATTTGGAATTTCTGTGTATTTGTCTGCCTTCCCCACTAGATAGCAGGTCTAGAAGAGTAGAAATGTATCTCAGGCCATTAGTCCAAAGTCTTTCAGATACTCATTAATTTTAATTTGGATCCAGGAAAATTAAATTTAATGATTCCTTCTTCTTAGTTTTTAAAATTAAAATGACAATGTGCCCAAAACAATTAATTAATATTTATTTTTCATATCTATATGATAATTATGGAAAGAAGGTGAGGTTGGTTAATGGTGAGAACAGGAATGTAGGAAAGGAAGAACACAGAAGCAAGGAAGCTGTTCTTTGGGGGATCTTAGGTACAGTGTATGTCTTCTGTTCTCTTGGGCATAATGGTAATGCTTACTGTAGAAGGCATCATGTGTCAGAAAATGAAAACCCTATTTTGTCTGGTAATGTCAGGTGATCTGCACTGATATTGATGATAGAGGTCAGAGCAGTAGAGTAGTAGCTGAATTCATGTAATGGTGATTTATATAGGTGGAAACCCTTTTATGTATAGTAATGTTTTGTTGATAAGTATAAGGTATTACTAGTAAAATATGAATATATAGTATCGGAAAATAGCTATTCCCCAAACAGCGTAATAATTGTTTTTCAAATAAAAGGGCAAATGTGACTGAGGCAAAAAAAAAAAAATAAGCAACAGGAACAAATCTGGAAAACTGTAGGGTATTATCAGAACTTATTCCAAGTTTTGTTTTTGGTCCAGGTTTACATCACAAATTATGCTTCTTTTAATCTGTCATCAGTTTTTATCAAAGGGAATATACTTTCTTGGAACTAGTTGAACTCAAACCTTGTTCAGAATTAGCTCAAGTACTTTAGGAGAACCCAAGTACTTAAAGTGAGTGACATCCTAGTTAAAGGAATATTGTGTCTTCTTTGGTGGACCAAATTTGCCTTTCAGGTCAGTAGCTTTTGTAATTGTGCTATATTGATAGAGTAAATGCTTAAAGATGTTTTGGATAAAATAAAGACAACTATAGAAACTTAAAGTATGATTAATATTCATAGAAGGGGCTGTGGCTGTGACTCAGTGGTAGGGCGCTCACCTCGCACATGCAAGGCCCTGGGTTCCATCATCAGCACCACATAAAAATAAATGAATGTGGGGCTGGGGATGTGGCTCAAGCGGTAGCACGCTCGCCTGGCATGCGTGCGGCCCAGGTTCGATCCTCAGCACCATATACAAACAATGATGTTGTGTCTGCCAAAAACTGAAAAATAAATATTAAAATTCTCTCTCTCTCTCTCTCTCTTTAAAAAAAAATAAATGAATGAATGAATGAATGAATAAATAAATAAATAAATAAATAAAGGTATTGTATTCAACTACAACTACAAAAAATAAATATTAAAAATACTATTTAAAAATATTATAGAAATCTGTGATCTCTTAGATGAATGTGACTTCAAGGCTTGATTTCAGATTTTATGTGTGTTGAGTTTAGAACAGGTTGGCAGTGGGATGTGAATGCAGTTTATATTTGTTTTGGACTCAAAACATCATCACCACATGATTCATTTGAGTCTAAATAAATTTACTTCATTAAACAGAAAAGCAAGCCTCTATAATTTTTTTAACTTAATCTCTGTTAAAATAAGTTTAATGGTTTTTCACATTTGAAATAAATTAATAATCGATAAATGCATAGTTATAGTAAGAGACAGATAAACATAAAATTTATTTTGCAATTGTAACAAATTACCACAAAATTAGTGTTTTAACTCATACAAATGATCTTATAGTTCTACAGGTCAGACGTCTGGGTTAAAAAAAGTGTTTGAAATCTGCATTGTTTACTAGAGTCTCTATGGAAGAATCCATTTTCTAGCCTTTTCCAGCTTCTAAAACTCATATCTCCTATGCTCATGGCCCTCTTCCTTCCATCTTCAAAGCCAGCAATGTGGCATTTTTCTGTCACTTCTTCTTTCCAGGACATCTCTTTCTCTGACCACACCAGGGAAAGGTTCTCTGCTTTTGAGGACTCATATAATTAGATGGATGGGGTCCACTTACATTGTTCAGGATAATTATCCCATCTTGAGGCCTTCCACCTTCACTATATCTGTAAAGTCTCTTTTGTGAAGAATGTAATATTCAGAGGTTCTGGGAATTAGGAAGTGGATATTGGGGGCTTACTAAATATCAGTTTTCCCTAGTTTCTTCTATGGAAATGTTTTCAATCTTAGATTTTGAATCCACTGTAGTCAGTATACTTCATCCGCTTTAAGATCTTTGCAGACAAATCATAAGTCTGTTTTGTTTGTTTTATTATAAGCCTGAAGCACAATGCCTGGCATTTTAAAAAAGCTGAATTGTATTTTTAAAAGAATGAATGAAATTATTGCATATTGTATATGCCATGCAATGGAGAAACAGCCTCTTCGACATTAATTGAAATGAGTTTTAAGCGTCTACTAAATTTATGATAGACTTCCTGTTTTAAAAGGTCTATTTTGCAAAGTATATCTCTTCTAAAAACCTATGTGAATATTCAGAAACTTTTTTTTTCATCACAGTCCCTGTATTTGGATCGACATCTGGCTCAATTCCAAAATAAGATTTTTATTCCTTAAAAAATATACTCCAGAGAAACGTTAGAATCAGAGAAAATATAGCTTTTGTCTTTTAAAATGTAGGGATATATATTTCTAAAATATTTCTACTGATTTTGTTATATCTCCATGACTGGCTAGGTTTAGATCATCTTTTTTTGATACATAACATAATAAAATAATTTTTCAGTAGATGGAGCAGAGCAATGGGACCCTCCAAAGAAAAAGAAGTCTTAGAGAAATCAATTATTTTTACATGGTGTTTTCTCTATAATTGGTGAAAATAGAACTGGATGTGGGTAGCTATCATATTTGAGTTTTAAGATATTGGCAGACATAGGTATTTTGGTGAGAGTGGGTTGAAATCATATTGGTGTTAAGTGTTGAATGTGTTGCTGGACAGGATCTTCTGGTGATATGATATAATTGGTGAAGTTAACACCAGATGACAACGTTAGAGACATGCTGCTGGAGTAAAGAAGTAAGGCCTGAGCATCACTCAGGGACTGATTTACATTACTTCACCTCTCATCTCCTCACAATTTTCTTCTTTTATTGTCTTCTGTGAAAATGAGTTGTTAGTTTTCTTTACATATTTGTCTTAGTAAATAATCAATGGACTGGCTTTTGCTATTCTACTTCATTTGTGTGTCTTGAGTTTTATGCATTTCCTATCTCGGAATTCTGAATTTTCAATAAAGCCTACAAAGAGTTGTTATGGAATTTCTCTTCCAAACAGAACTGCTACCCTGCTTCTGAAAATCCTTTTGGAAAATAATTTATCCATAGTTAATTTCTCCTGATTATAAGGTAAAGCAGTTGGGAGTATCCATATGCAATGACTCTTTGGATACTAGAGACAGATTAGAATTAAAAATATAAAAATGTAAAGATCATTCAAAACTTATTTCCTTTTCTTTCCTTCTGTCTTTTTACACAAATGGTGCACAACTTTTCATTTCTCTGGTTGTACATGATGGAGAGTCACACCATTTGTGCAGTCATATTCACACATGGGGTAATATATCCATCTCATTCCACCATCTCCTCCCCCCACACACCCTCCTTTATCCTCCCTCCCCTCTGCTCAATCCAAAGTTCTTCATTCTTTCCTTGTCTCTCCCCGCCCTCATTTTGGATCAGCATCCACTTATCAGAAAAAATAGGTTTTTTGAGATTGGCTTACTTTGCTTAGAATGATATTCTCCAACTCCATCCTTTTACACATAAATGCCATAATTTCATTCTTCTTTAAGGCTGAGTAATATTCCATTGTGTATATATATCACAGTTTCTTTACCTATTCATCTATTGAAGGGCATCCACAGTTTAGCTATTGTAAATTGAGCTCATATAAACCTTGAGGTGGCTGTATCACTGTAGCATGTAGGTTTATAATTTGGGGTGTAGACCAAGGAGTGGGATAGCTGGGACAAATGGTAGTTCCATTCAAAGTTTTCTAAGGAATCTCCATATAGCTTTCCAAAGTGGTTGCACCATTTTGCAGTCCCACCACAATGAATCTAAGTAACTTTCCCCCACATCCTCAGCAGCACTTATTATTGCTTGAATTCTCAATAATTGCCATTCTGATTGGAGTGAGATGAAATCTTAGAGTGGTTTTGATTTGCATTTCCTGAATTGTTAGAGATGTTGAACTTGTTTTTCATACATTTGTTGATTGATTGTATATATTATTCTGTGAAGTGTCTGCTCATTTCCTTAGCTCATTTTTGATTGAGTTGTTTGTTTTTTTGGTGTTAAGTTTTTTGAGTCCTTTATATATTCTGGATATTAGTTCTCTATCTGATATGCATGTGGTAAAATTTGCTCCCATTCTGTATGCTCTCTCTTCACTTCATTAATTGTTTCTTTTGCTGAGAAGAAGCTTTTAAGTTTGAATCCATCCCATTTATTGATTCTTGATTTTATTTCTTGTGCTTTAGGAGTCTTGTTAAGGAAGTCAGGTCCTAAGCTAACATGATGAAGATTTAGGTCTGCATTTTCTTCTATTAGGTACAGAGTCTCTGGTCTAATTCTTATGTCCTTGATCCACTTTGAGTTGACTTTTGTGCAGGATGAGAAGTAGAAGTTTGATTTCATTTTGGTGCATATGGATTTCTAGTTTCCCTGCACAATTTGTTGAAGAAGCTATCTTTTCTCTGTCTAGTATGAGATAACTGTATTTATGTGGGTTTGTATCTGTGCCCTCTATTCTTTACCATTGGTCTACATATCTGTTTTGGTGCTAATACCATGCTGTTTTTGTTACTATTGCTCTGTAGTATAGTTTAAGGTCTGGTATTGTGATGCCCCCACTTCACTCTTCTTGCTAGGGATTGTTTTGGCTATTCTGGATCTCTTATTTTTCCAAATGAATTTCATAATTGCTTTTTTCTCTTTCTATAAGGAATGTCATTGGGATTTTGATCAGAACTGCATTAAATCTGTATAGCAATTTTGGTAGTATGGTCATTTTGAAACTATTAATTCTGCCTATCCAAGAGCATGGGAAATCTTTCTACCTTCTAAAGTCTTCTTCAATTTCTTTCTTTTGTGTTCTGTAGTTTTCATTGTAGAGTTTTTTTTTTTTTACTTTTTTTGTTAGAATTATCATTATCAGCCCAGGTATACTATTTTAGATGCTTTATATTTTTATACTCTTAAGTTTGTTCATTATGCCCCAGGGGCTGAGTGGTTGATTGTGTTCAAGGCCATGTTTTTCAGTTTATAGATATCTGGATTTTATACCTTTGTTAACTTAAGGGAAGTAATCAATATTCTATTTAGGTCTATAAAAGAGTAGATCTGCCAAAATTAGAGATATCAATCAAGCTTACATTAGAGCATGAGGTCAAAGTTCAAGAAGATATAAAGGAATTGTCAAAATGAAAGGGTTAGTTAGGGTATTGAAATATAGGAAATGGTAATTCAATATCCAGGGAGTTGATAGAATTAATAAATAATGGGGGTCTGGTAAAATGGGTTTCATTTTCTTTGATTTCTTTTATAAATTAATGAGTAGATATTAGACAGGTGTTTGAGTATATGAATTATCCTGGAAATAAGATTATATTGTTTTAACTATTATTTTTCTGAGCTGCTTCCGGGTCTAGTCTTATCCTTTTCCTTATAGTTCTTTAAGTTAGGAACTAAGTGACTATTACCTAATGACTTCAGATTCCTTAAGTGCCTATTAAATAATGACTTCAAGTCTTTCTTGACAAGTTATTTTTGCTCATCACATCTGTTGTTGAATGTCCACTCCGGGATTTAAGAGGCCTGTGAGTCCTCACTGGGCAGAAGGAGAACTCTAGACTCCTTTCTTGAGGAAATGAACTATTTTTATAAATTTCTTCTTTTCCCTGAATGCTTTATCTTCAAAGTCAAAGTTAATAGGGAGAACCCTATAGAAATGCAAGATACATGGTAGTAAATGAATAGATAAATCTTAGAGCTGGAGATGTAGCTCAGTGGTAGAGTGCTTGTCTGACATGTGTGAGGTTTATGTAAGGTTCTGGGTTTTGAGTTTTGATCCATAGAACAGGAAAAACTATATGTGTTCATATATATGTGTGTGTATATATATATATATATATATGTGTGTGTGTGTGTGTGTGTGTGTGTTTGTGTGTGTGTGTGTGAGTGTGTGTATGATTGTTTTTAAACTATATTTTTTTAAAGAGAAGAGGAGAGAGAGAGAGAGAGAGAGAGAGAGAATTTTTAATATTTAGTTTTTTAGTTTTCGGTGGACACAATATCTTTGTTTGTATGTGGTGCTGAGGATTGAACCCAGGCCGCACGCGTGCCAGGCGAGCACGCTACTCTTTGAGCCACATCCCCAGCCCCTTAAACTATATTTTTAAAAGATAAGATACTATTTAAATGGAGCTAGAAAGCACAGGAGAATAAGGTAATTTTTGTAAAATCAAAAGAACTGAAAAATCATGGGGGAGATCCTAAAGTACCAAGACTTAGATGTCATACAGAGAACAAGACATAGCTGAAAGTCCTGAAAGTTTATATACATCTTCTAGGTCAGAGAACCAAAACATTTTTTAGGCACTGCTTTCTGCTATGGTTTGTTTTGTTGATTAGTTTTTTAACTTTAGATTTTATGAAAAAGTTCTTCTTTACATAAAAAGAGAACTGAGTTGAATGGTAGAAATGACAAATAGGACTCTATAGAGTCTTCATACAAGTTTTTTCTGACTTGAAGCAAACTTAATGGTCTAGAGCTTTATGTATTTCCTAGCTAACAACGAATATTAGAATGAGAAAAAAATTGTTGTCTTAGATTACCACATACCCTAGAAGCCAATTCTGAAATAAAGGTGAGAAAGGTTTATTAGGACATTCCCTGAGGATGGAGATATATATATGGCAAAGGGAGGGACTACACCTGTCTAATATCTACTCATTAATTTATAAAAGAAATCAAAGAAAATGAAACCCATTTTACCAGACCCCCATTATTTATTAATTCTATCAACTCCCTGGATATTGAATTACCATTTCCTATATTTCAATACCCTAACTAACCCTTTCATTTTGACAATTCCTTTATATCTTCTTGAACTTTGACCTCATGCTCTAATGTAAGCTTGATTGATATCTCTAATTTTGGCAGATCTACTCTTTTATAGACCTAAATAGAATATTGATTACTTCCCTTAAGTTAACAAAGGTATAAAATCCAGATATCTATAAACTGAAAAACATGGCCTTGAACACAATCAACCACTCAGCCCCTGGGGCATAATGAACAAACTTAAGAGTATAAAAATATAAAGCATCTAAAATAGTATACCTGGGCTGATAATGATAATTCTAACAAAAAAAGTAAAAAAAAAAAAACTCTACAATGAAAACTACAGAACACAAAAGAAAGAAATTGAAGAAGACTTTAGAAGGTAGAAAGATTTCCCATGCTCTTGGATAGGCAGAATTAATAGTTTCAAAATGACCATACTACCAAAATTGCTATACAGATTTAATGCAGTTCTGATCAAAATCCCAATGACATTCCTTATAGAAAGAGAAAAAAGCAATTATGAAATTCATTTGGAAAAATAAGAGATCCAGAATAGCCAAAACAATCCCTAGCAAGAAGAGTGAAGTGGGGGCATCACAATACCAGACCTTAAACTATACTACAGAGCAATAGTAACAAAAACAGCATGGTATTAGCACCAAAACAGATATGTAGACCAATGGTAAAGAATAGAGGGCACAGATACAAACCCACATAAATACAGTTATCTCATACTAGACAGAGAAAAGATAGCTTCTTCAACAAATTGTGCAGGGAAACTAGAAATCCATATGCACCAAAATGAAATCAAACTTCTACTTCTCATCCTGCACAAAAGTCAACTCAAAGTGGATCAAGGACATAAGAATTAGACCAGAGACTCTGTACCTAATAGAAGAAAATGCAGACCTAAATCTTCATCATGTTAGCTTAGGACCTGACTTCCTTAACAAGACTCCTAAAGCACAAGAAATAAAATCAAGAATCAATAAATGGGATGGNAAAAAAAAAAAAAAAAAAAAAAAAAACCTGGAAAAACTACCTTCTGGCAGAATTCTATTTTAACAAGTTTATTTGTGTTTAGGTGCATTTATGCTATAATGATGTCTGTAGTTGGATTTAACAAGCTACTTAAAACTTTTCCAGGTGATCCACAATTGATATTCCCAAAATGTACTTGATGATCACCTGCTCTCTTTGGTGGTATTGAACAGATCATTGAATACTAAGTGATTATATAATTTATGCTGCAGAACAGTCATAGGCAAATGTTCATTCAGCTTTTTATGTTTACTAAGTTGCCCTTCTTGGAAAATTTAAGTGTAGTAGCAGGGGCTCAGAAAAAAAATAGGAATATGCAAAGATAACACAAATTTGGCAAAGCTTTAAGTATAGCAGTTGGCTTACAACTGGAGAGAGAAAAATAATTAATTCTTTTGTTTGGTGCATAGCAGAGATGTGATAATCACTATTTGTGATAATTATGTTGTCTTTGGTGAAAACAGAAGCTCATCCTAATTTTATAACTCTGTTAGAAATATTGATGGCTCATTTTATTTGGTTTCTGACTTTTATATAAAACCTAGAAGCTTGTAAAAGCTTGTAGTTAACTGAATCTACTTAATGACTGATTTTATTTTATATTCAGCCATTTATACTCCAAAGGAAAAACCTCTTGGTCTTCTCTCATTTTTGGATTATTATGGTGTCACAGGAGTGTTTCCCAAAGACTAGAAACTAAGATTTAAAAAACTTTTTATTTTGAAATAATTATAAATTATTAAGAGTTTCAAATGTAGTACAGAGAGTTCCCATGTACCCTTCACAGCTTCCCACATGGTTTGCATTAACTTTAGTACGATATCAAAACCAATAAATTGACTTATCCATAGTTATGTGGCTAGTTCTAACACATGGATTTATGTAAACACCACCATGATAAAGATGCAGAGATATTGCATTAATATAAGTATCTTCCTCATGCACCCCTTCTTATCTCTCCTCCCTGACCACACCACATCCTTAACCCCTGGCAATACTGATCTGCTCTCCATTTCAGTACATCTGTCATTGTAGAATGTTTTGTGAATGGAAACATAAAGTGTGAGACTTTTTGAGACTGCCTCTTCATCACAGAGATCCATCCAAGTTGTTGTATGTATCTAATAATTTTTTTAAATTGCAGGTAGTTTTCCATGGTATGAATGTACATAGCTTATTCAGCTTTTGTAGGACATTTGGTTGTTTTTATTTTTTTGCCTATTCTGAGCTGGGTACATTGGCACATTCCTGTAATCCCAGCAGCTTGAGAGGCTGAGGCAGGAGGATCATGAGTTCAAAGCCAGCCTCAGCACCTTAGGTAGTCCCTAAGCAACTCAGTGAGACCCTATCTCTAAGTAAAATATAAAAAAGGGCTGGGGATGTGGCTCAGGGGTTAAGGGTTCCTGGGTTTAATCCTTGGTACAAACAATAACAACAACAAAACAAAGTTTCTGTGAATACTTAAATATAAGTTTTTGTGTGGATGTCAGTTTTTATTTCTCTAGTATAAATGCCCAGAATTGTTATAGCTAGGTTATAAGGTATGTAATGTTTGGTTTTTAAGAAACCATGGAACTATTTTCCAGAGCAGCTGTACTATTTACATTCTCAATAATGTACTTAGGTGATCAATACTTTGATCATCACTTACTATATCCACTTTTATTTTATCTGTACTGATCTGTGTGTATCTTACCATGATGTTAATTCTGATAATTAGTGATGTCAAATATATTTTCATGTGCTTACCTGCCATTGATGTATACACTTCAGTGAAAATGACTTGTGACTTTTGGGAGGTCACTTTTCTAGTTTCATTTTTTGTATTTTACTGTTAATTATTGAGAGTTTGTTATATATTCTATACATGAGAAATGAGATTTGTAAATATTTTCTTTCAGTATGTAGATTATGGAGTCAGCTTTATCATTTTTTCCCTTTTATCTACTAGGTTTCAATTTTTTTCTAAAATGTTTTATAATTTTACATCGTACATTTGCCCTTACTTTAATTATTTATTTCAAGTTAATTTTTTATGAGGTGTGAGACATTTCTCCAAATTCATGAGTTTTGTCTATTGATATTCAGTGCTCCTACACTATTTGTATGGAAGATTGTTCTTCCTCCATTGAATTGCTTTCATAACTTTATCAAAAATTGTACTAGTATCGGGCTATTTCTGTGTCCTTGAACCCATTCCATTGAACTATTTTTTTTATTATTTGCCTGTCCTATGTCCATTACCACACAGTATTGATTGCTGTAGCTATCTAATATTCTCCTACTTTATCTTTATGTTCCAAAGTTGTTTTAATCTATTTTAGCTCATTTTCCTGTGAATGATATAAACAATGTAAATTTAGAATAATATTTTCTATGTCATAAAAATTTTTGCCTTGATTTGATAAAAATTATAAAAGTCTATATATAATTTGGTAGAATTGGTATCTTTTCTATGTTCATGAATTCATGAACATAGTATGTCTCTATGAATTTAGATCTTTGATTTTTTTCATCAATATTTTGTAATTTTCAGCACAGAAATCCTGTATGTTTTGTTAGACTTATACCTAATTGTTTTATTTTTTTTCAAGTATTGTTAATGGTGCTGTATTTTTATTTTAACTTTCTCATATTCATTGCTAATATATAACAACAAATTCATTTTCATATGTTAATCTTATATTCTATAACTGCTAAAATCACTTATTAGTTCAAGGATTTTTCTTGGTAGATTTTTTTTGGGGGATTTTCCTATGTATACAATCATGCCATGCATGAATAGGGATAGTTTTATTCCTTTAAAATTTGTTTGCATTTGTTGTTGTTATTGTTTTGTTTGTGCCCATCTGGGCAGCCTTTATATATTTCCAGTCGATACACGTAACAAATAAGTAAATTATATAGCATGTTCTGCCCTTGGCCCACCCCCTTCTTTCAGATTACTCTTTTTAAATTTTAATTTATTTATTTTAATTAAGTATATATGACAGCAGAATGCATTTTGATTCATTCCGTACAATTGCAGCATAACTTTTTATTTCTCTGTACACAATGTAGCATCACACCATATATGCAGTCATATATGTACCTAGGGTAATGATGTCCATCACATTATGCATTTTTCCTGCCCCTCCCTTCCTTGTGCCCAATCAAAGTTCCTCCATTTTCCCCATGCTCTCCTCCATTATGGATCAGCATCCACTTATCAGAGAGAAAATTTGGCCTTGGGTTTTTTGGATTGGCTTACTTTGCTTAGTATGATATCCTCCAATTCCATCCATTTACCCACAAATTCCATTATTTTATTCTCTTTTAATGCTGAGTAATATTCCATTGTGTATATATACTACAGGTTTTTTTTTTATCCATTCATCTACTGAGGGGCATCGAGGTTGCTTCCACTGTTTAGCTATTGTGAATTGAGCTGCTATAAACGTTGGTGTGGTTGCATTACTATAGTATGCTGATTTTAAGTCCTTTAGGAATAGACCAAGGAGTGGGATAGCTGGGTCAAATGGTGATTTGATTCTAAGTTTTCTAAGGAAACTCCATACTGCTTTCCAGAATGGTTGTACTCATTTGCAGTCCCGTCAGCAATGTATGAGTGTGCTTTTTCCTCCACATCCTCACCAACACTTATTGTTGTTTGTATTCTTAATATCTGCCATTCCCACTGGAGTGAGAGAAATCTTAGAGTAGTTTTTATTTGCATTTCTCTAATTACTAGAAATGTTGAATATTTTTTCATATATTTGTTGATTGATTGTGTATCTTCTGTGAAGTGTCTGTTCAGTTCCTTTGCCCATTTATTGATTGGATTGTTTATTTTTTTGGTGTTAAGTTTTTTGAGTTCTTTATATATACTGGAGATTAGTGCTCTATCTGACGTGCATGTGGCAAAAATTTGCTCCCAAAATGTAGGCTCTCTATTCACCTCATTCTTTCTTTGGCTGAGAATAAGCTTTTTAGTTTGAATTCATCCCATTTATTTCTTCTTGATTTTATTTCTTGCACTTTAGGAGTCTTGTTAAGGAAGTTGGGGTCTAATCTGACATGATAAAGATTTGGGGCTAGGTTTTCCTTTGTTAGGCACAGGATCTCTAGTCTAATTCCCAGGTCCTTGATCCACTTTGAATTGAGTTTTGTGCATGATGAGAGATAGAGGTTCAGTTTCACTTTGCTCCTATGGATTTGCAGTTTTCCCAGCACCGGTTTTAAAGAGCGTATCTTTTCTCCAATGTATGTTTTTGGCTCCTTTGTCTAGTATGAAATGATTGTATTTATGTGGGTTGGTATCTGTGTCCTCTTTCTGTACCATTGATATACATGTCTATTTTGGTGCCAATATCATGCCATTTTGCTACTATAGCTTTGCAGTATAGTTTAAGGTCTGGTATTGTGATGCCTCCTGATTCACTCTTCTTGCTAAGGATTGCTTTGGCTATTCTGGGTCTCTTATTTTTCCAAATGAATTTTATGACTGCTTTTTCTATTTCTATAAGGAATGACATTGGAATTTTAATTGGAATTGCATTGAATCTGTATAGCGTTTTGGGTAGTATGGCCATTTTGACAATGTTAATTTTGCCTATCCAAGAACATGGGAGATATTTCTATCTCCTAAGGTCTTGTTCAATTTCTTTGTTTAATGTTCTCTAGTTTTCGTTGTAGAGGTCTTTCACCTTTTTTGTTAAGGTGATTCCCAAGTATCTTATTTTTTTTTCAAGGCTATTGTGAATGGAGTAGTTTTCCTAATTTCTCTTTGAGAGGATTCAACACTGATGTATAGAAATGCATTTGATTTATGGGTATTGATTTTATATTCCACTACTTTGCTGAATTCATTTATTAATTCTAGAAGTTGTGTGATGGAGTTTTTTGAATCCTCTAAGTATAGAATCATGTCGTCAACAAATAATGATAGTTTGAGTTTTTCTTTTTCTATTTGTGTCACTTTAATTTCTTTTGTCTGTCTAATTGCTCTGGCTAGAGTTACAAGAACTATATTAAATAGAAGTGGTGAAAGAGGGCATCCCTGTCTTGTTCCAATTTTTAGAGGGAATGCTTCCAATTTTTCTCCATTTAGAATGATTACGGCCTTGGGTTTAGCATAGATAGCTTTTACAGTGTTGAAGTGTGTTCCTACTATCCCTAGTTTTTCTAGTGTTTTGAACATTAAAGGGTGCTGTATTTTGTTAAATGATTTCTCTTCATCAATTGATATAATCATATGATTCTTATCTTTAAGTTTATTGATGTAATGAAGTATATTTATTGATTTCCTTATGTTGAGCCAAACCTTGCATCTTTGGAATGAACCCCATTTGATCATGGTGCACTATTTTTAAAATATGTTTTTGTATGTGTTTTGCCAGAATTGAGAGATTTTGCATTAACATCCATCAGGGATATTCGTTTGAAATTTTCTTTCTTTGATGTGTCTCTTCCTGGTTTTATTAACAGGATGATATTACCTTCATAGAATGAATTTGGAAGGTTTCCCTCCTTTCCTATTTCATGGAATAATTTGAGGAATATTGGTATTAATTCTTCTTTGTAGGTCTTGCAGAACTCAGCTGTGAATTCGTGTTGTCCTGGACTTTTCTTGGTTGGAAGGCGTTTGATGGTGTCTTCTATTTCCTTGCTTGAAATCGATCTGTTTAAATTGTGTATGTCCTCTTGACTCAGTTTAGGTTGATCATATGCCTCTAGAAATTTGTTGTTGTCTTTGAGGTTTTCTATTTTGCTGGAGTATAAAATTTCAAAATAGTTTCTAATTGTCTTCTGTATTTCAGTAGTGTCTGTCATGATATTTCCTTTTTTCATCATGAATTTTAATAATTTGAGTTTTCTCTCTCCTTCTTTTCATTAGGGTGGCTATTTTATTTTTTCAAAGAGCCAGCTTTTTGTTTTGTCAATTTTTTGAATTGTTTCTTTTGTTTCAATTTCATTGATTTCTGCCCTAATTTTAATTATTTCTTGTCTTCTACTCCTTTTAGTGTTGGTTTGTTCCTTTTTTTCTAGGGCTATGAGCTGTAATGTCAGTTCATTTAGTTGTTGACTTTTCTTCTTTTAATGAATGAACTCCATGCAATGAATTTTCCTCTTAGCTCTGCCTTCATGGTGTCCCATAGATTTTGATAAGTTGTATCAGAGTTCTCATTGACTTCTAAGAATTTTTTAGTATCTACTCTGATGTCCTCTGTTGTCCATACATCATTTAATAGTGTATTATTTAGTCTCCAGATGTTGGAGTAGCTTCTATTTTTATTTTAGCCTATATTTATAATTGTATGCCATTATAGTCAGATAGAATGCAGGTTAGTATCTCTATTTTTTTTCTGGTATTCACTAAGACTTGCTTTGTGGCATAAGCCCATGGTCTATTTTGGAGAAGGATCCATGTGCTGGGAGAAGAAAGTGTACTCTCTCATTGATGGATCGAATATTGTAAATATGTCTGTTAAGTCTAACTTATTTATTGTATTATTGAGTTCTACAGTTTCTTTGTTTAGTTTTTGTTTAGAAGATCTATCCAGTGGTGAGAGAGGTGTATTAAAGTTACCCAGTATTATTATGATGTGGTCTATTTGGTTTTTGTAGTTGAAAAGGGTTTTTTATTGTTGTTGTTGTTTTTGATATACAGAGCTGCCCAATTGTTTGGTGCATAGATATTTATTCTTATGTTTTGTTGATATATGAATCCTTTAAGCAGTATGAAATGTCATTCTTTGTCCCTTTTCAGTAGCTTTGATTTGAAGTCCACTTTATCTAATATGAGGCTGGAAGCCCCTACTTGTTTATATGGTCTCTAAGACTGGTACGTTTTTCCCATCCTTTCACCTTCAATCTGTGGATGTCTTTTCCTGTGAGATGAATCTCCTGAAGGCAGCATACTGTTGTTTCTTTTTTTAAAAAATCCAATCTATTAGTCTATGTCTTTTAATTGATGAGTTTAGGCTATTCACTTTCAGGGTTATTAATGAAATATGATTTATATTTCTGGTCATTTTGGTTTATTTTTGGTTTTTAACTTGACTTGGTTTCTCCCTTGATTGGCCTTTCCTTTAGTGTAGTTTCTCCCTTTGCTGATTTTCATTGTTGTTTTTATTTCCTCTCCATGGAATATTTTGCTGAGAGTGCTCTGTAGTGTGGGCTTTCTTGCTGTAAATTTTTTTAATTTTTGCTTATCATGAAAGGTTTTTTGTTTCATCATCAAATCTGAAGCTTAATTTTTCTGGATGTAAGATTCTTGGTTGGCATCCATTTTCTTTCAGAGCTCAGTATATTTTATTCCAGGATCTCCTGGCTTTGAGGGTCTCGGTTGAAAAATCTGCTGAGATCTCTCTCTATATGTGATCTGATCTCTCTCTCTTGTGGCCTTTAGGATTCTCTCCTTATTCTGTATGCTAGGCATTTTCATTATAATGTACCTTGGTATAGATCTGTTGTGATTTTTTTACATTTGGTGTCCTATAAGCCTCTTATATTTGATATTCCAATACACTCTCCATGTTTGGGAAATTTTCTGATATTATTTCATTGAAGAGATTGTGCATTCCTTTGGTTTGAATCTCTTTGCCTTCCTGTACCTCAGTAAATCTTAGATTTGGTATTTTGATATTATCTCATTTTTCTTGGATATTTTATTCATGATTTCTTACCATCTTCACTGTGTGGTCAACTTTATTTTTCAGATTGTATACTTTGTCTTCATTATCTGATGTTCTGTTTTCCAAGTGATCTAGTCTGTTGGTGATGCTTTCTTTTGAGTTTTTTATTTTGTTTATTGTTTCCTTCATTTCAAGTATTTTTGTTTGTTTGTTTGTGTGTGTATGTGTTTTTATGGTGCTGGGAATAAAACCCAAGGCCTTATGCATGCAAGACAGGCACTCTACCAATTGAGATATATCCCCAGCCCAATTTCAAGGATTTTTAAATTTTTTTTCCAGAATCTCTTCCTTGAAGTAATATTTTGCTATCTGTATTTAATCTCTTATCTCTTTGTTGATGTGATCAATGTTTACTTATACAATGTTTACAAATACAATGCCTGTATTTGCTCACTTAGGTCATTCTTTAATTCATAGATCATTTTAATTATGTACATTCTGAACTCCTTCTCTGACATTTCATCAACTGTGATGTCCATGGATTCTATTTTTGTAGTATCTTGGTTTGTTTGGGGCACTTTCCTTCCTTGTTTTTTTCATGTCTATGTGTTTTCCTTTGTTGCAGTGTGGATGTGAGGTATTAAAGTTTCTACTCTATATAATGTCCCTGCAGATTACCTGTATTTCACTTTAGTATTGGGCTTCTAGATCCTGGCAGGTGTCCCAGGATAAATGCTACTGCAACTAAACATGGGGGTGGCAATAGCAGAAATAACTCAAGATAGCAGTGGGGGTGTCCAAAGCTGAATGCAACCAATATTGGAGATTGGGCTGAAAGGACAGGCTGCTTGTTTGGAGATGCAGCTGCCTACAGGTCCTATCTATTGTCCCAAGGTGTAGACTACTGCATAGGGAGGGCTATGGTAATGGCTGCAGTGTCCCAAGATGGAGGTGGGGTAGGCCTGGAGCTGGGGCAGTCTTGGCCAAGGGCCTGGGTTTCGGGAGTCAGCAGGGAGGTCATATTGTATGCATTTTTATTTTGTTTTCATGTCTTATTGATCTAGTTAGTAATTCTAGCAATTATGGTGAATAAATGTGGTGAGAGCTGATATCTTTGCTTTGTTGCTGATCTTAGGGAGAAAGCATATAGATTTTCCTCCTTCAATATGATATTAACTTTAGATGTTTTTATTGTGGACTTTTAAGTGTCAATGTATAGAACTTGACCTTTATTCCTAGTTTTCATCATGAATTTGTGTTGAATTTTGTCAGACAAATACCTTTTCTGCACCAGTTGGCATTATCATGTTTTTTTTTTTTTTTAACATTTGTTAATATAGTGGATTGACTTAGTTTTAAAATATAAAACTAGAATCCTTGGAATAAATCTTACTTGGTCATGGTGTTTATTTAACATATTGCTAAACTTATTGTTATTATTTTTAGGAATATTTGTATCTATATTCATGTAGGGTATTAATTTGTAGTTTTCTTGTGATTTGGTATGATGATAATAATGGCCTCAGAAAATGAATTGGAAATGACTCCTTTTTCTTTTATCTTCTAAAAAGGTTATGTAGAACAGGTGTTCATTATTTAAACATTTGGCAGAGTTCTCCAGGAAAATCATCTGGGAGTGAAAATTACTGTTTTAGGAGCTTTACAATTATAAATTTAATTTCCTTAGTAATTATTGGCTATTTAAATTGTTTCATAGAGGTTGCATTATGGTGGTTTGTGTTTTTCAAGGAATTTGGTTCATTTCACTTAACATGTCAAATTTATATGTACAGAATTGTTTGTGTAATCTCTTATTATCTTCTTGATGGTATGGCAATATTCCCTTGTTTCATAACTGATATTGATACTTTATACCTTCTTTTTATTTATTTGTCTTGCTAGAATTTTATCAAATTTTCTTGATATTTTCAAACAACTGGTTTTTTGTTCTTCTGAATTTCACTGTTTTTTTTATTTTCAGTTATACTTTTTCTTCTGTTATCTTTATTTTTCTTTCCTTCTGCTTGTTTTGCATGGCTATTCCCCATTTCTTCTTCTCCTCAGCTAGTAACAACCACCTATCTCTGCTTCTACATTTTTGACTTTGAGATATATATATATATATATATATATATATATATATATCTTATGTAAGTTCTTTTGGTATCCTGCAAATAATATCTGTCCGTCTGTGATTGTCTTATTTCACTTAGCATAATGAGGTCCTCAAGGTTTATCGGTGTGTATGACACTTTAGTGTGCCCTTGAATTTATTCTTCTATTGATGATCCCTGACCTACAGTGGTTTAGCTTACAGTTTTTTGGCTTTACAATGGTCAGAAAACACTGTGCTTTCAGTAGAAATTATGATTTATTAACTGTATGCTAATGATGAGTAACTACCTGACTGCTTCATTTTTCACTTTCAGTATAGAACTCAGTAAATTACCTGAAATATTCAACATGATAATAAGTTCCCTAAGTTATGTTTTTCCTTTGCCTCATATATTCCAGACTTAGTCCTAGAGAAGCTAGGCATTCCAGAAATGCCAGTGAATGCAGACCAAAACAACACCACTACAAAAGCCAGCTCTCTTGAATTGAAGGACAAAGAAAAAGGAAACCAAAAAGAAACAAAATTTAGACACTAACCAATCTATTTCCGCCAAAACCATGAAATAGACTTTGACCCTAACACCGTACCAGCCAGAAAATGCTAAGTGAGGGCAGAGTAGTGTCAAAAAAAGGTAAGTATGGAACCAAGCTAATGTGACCTCTTTCCGGCCACCCATGATTTTAGTGATGACAATATGTGGAGCTTGAATTCATCTTCTCGATCTTGGTAACAAGGTGCCACATCTTTTATCAGTTGCCATGATGTCAGAGGATGCTGGTGGAGGCTTAGGACTTACACCACATCTAGTCCACTCCTATCAAGGTATCAGTGGAGATAGTGAAAGGAACAGTGATGAGGCATTCATGACACTCCCAACCTAGGTGATATTAGCAGAGGTGTTATGGTCACATAAACTCCCATCCCTTGCTCCAATAGTAAGGAATATCTCTTGATTTGTATGACATTTGTAGGCCAACTGGGTAACCTAGACTTCCATACCAATTGGCAGTAAAGAGATCTCTCATTATCAGAAAGTCAGCTGAAAACAAATGACATGTATTTTAAAATAGACATCATAAAATGCTTCAAAAGCAATTATGAGTTTACAAATGAAAAAACAGAAAATTTCAGTGAAGAAACAAAGTTTCAAGAAATAAAAAATATAAAGATTAATCAGATGGCAATTTTAGAACTTTTGGAATAGTTTCAACAATAAAATGAAGTAGAGGAAAGAATAAGTAAACTTGATTATAGTACAGTAAAAATTATCCAATCAGAACTACAGAAAGAAAATACACTTAAAATGAATAAAGGTGTAGGGACAAAATGTGTGATATTTGTGTCATCTGAGTTATGGGTGAAAAGAGAAAAAAGTATGACTGAAAATGTATTTGAAGAAATAATGGATGAAAATATCCAAAATTTAGCAAAAGATACACTGAAAAGGCTGAGCAAACTCCAAAATGCATAAACCTAAAGAAATGCTGTTTCGCACACCATGGTCAAACTTCTGAAAATGAAAACAGAAAAATCCTGGGAGCCAAAGAAAGAAATGATGCTTTATCTGCAGGGTGGAAACATTTGAATGAGAAGATTATCTATCTATCTATCTATCTATCTATCTATCTATCTAGATTTATAACTATATACATAGATATATAGATATCTTCTCATTAAAACTTTATATACATAATTACATACACAATGTTTTATATATAAAGATATGTATATTTTGTCATTAAAGTATATATAACATATATGTATATAAAGTAGTCAAACAGAAGTAGTACAATAGTTTTCAAATGCTTAATGGAAAGGACGTAATTGTATGTCTGATTAAACTAATCATTAGTAATGAATAGGAAAACAAAACATTTTCAGATGAAGAAAAACTATGAGAATTTGTTATCAGCAGAAATATGCTCCCACTCCCACCCTAAAAAAGCAGCCTTGGAAATTTCCCACACAGAAAGGAAATGATGAAAATAAATCCTGGGGACATCAGCAAGGTGCTGGAATAGGAAGATCTAAATCCTTCTTCCCCCAATGGATATGCCAATTCAATGTAATACACAGAACAATGAACACTTTTACTTAAATCAGGCATGTTGTTACATGCTTGTAATCCCAACATCTGGGAAGGCTGAGGCAGGAGGATTTCGAGTTCTAGGCTAGCCTAAGCAATTTATTCAGACCCTGTCTCAAAATAAAAAGTAAAAAGGACTGGGGATGTAGTTCAGTGGCAAAGCACCCCTGGGTTCAATCCCAGTATAAAAACAAAACAAAGCAAAACAAAACATAAAACATTTGACTTAAGCTGAAAGTAGTGGGTACAGGACTGGAGGGTGCCAAAAATGAAAGAGGACTATAGCAAATGCCTATAACTGCTTTGTATAATTAAAAAATTGGGCTAAATTACTTTTATGTATGTCCATTTGAGGTAAAAAAAATTCATAAATGTTTATTCTAGAAATCTCCAAACATCCAAGGGTTTTTCTTTTCTCACAATATCTCGATTTAATCTTTGTAGTGCTAGTAACTCAAAGGCAAAAATTTTATTGGATTTGTAATCCAATGAGAAATACGGCCCTCACAAACATGCCTGACTTAATGACTCCTGCTGAGGTTGAATTGTGAGATGTTATCCATCTCCTCTCTGAAGTATGAATTCTAGTTTAGTGGAATTCGTTGTCCTTAGGGAGTTGGCAGTATCACCTTAGGTATGACTTTAAGAAAAAAAAATAGCCCACTGATAATATATTTTAAGACAGAAGGCAATAGATTGCAGGTTATTTATATATTTATTTTCAGCTAGGTAGTTGAAATTTCATGAATAATATTTTATTCTTATCATAAATTTATCAAATATTTTTAGATTAATTTATAATTTGTATAGGATTATTTAAGTTTTAAATAAAATATTGATATGTATTTATATTTTATAATTCTTACCTATTGGATGATTTTCAAAAAACAAGATACTTTAAAATTGAAAGTTCTATTTAAGTTTGGCTGCTATTTAACAAATGATAATATTTCATAACAGATTTCACCTTTCTCTCTGAAAGGTGATAGGCAAAATAAAATGTTTGATAAATGTAATCTGTTTTTATGTTCCTTGAATACTTTAATATTCCATGTTCTTTCTTGTCTCTTGTGGGTAATTCTAAAATCCATAATTTTTAAACATAGTCACAACTGTTTTTAAACAGGAACAATTTGAAAGTAGAAAAAAAAAGATAACATAATGCAATAAAATGCAAAGCAGTTTCATCTTTTGTCACTTTAATTATTTAAAGAAAGAAAATGATGTCTTGGTACCAAATAAGAGGTAAATGATACTTTATTACATATGCTCTTAAAGCCAAAAGTAAAATAAAATTCAAATATCTATTCATAATTCACATAATTCTGGTGTTTTGAATTGGACAAAGAAGGGGTTAGAAAAAATCACTGCTGTCAGAGAACTTTGGGTTTAAATTCCAAGTGATATTTACTTTCTCAATTCTCTTTGGCAAATTTTGCAAGCTTTCTGAAATATGATTTTGTAATATGAATAAAGGAATAATAAAATTACTTGGTCAGATTGTTTTGATGATGACATGACATAAAATATGTAAAACTGTGATTTTTTTTTAATCCTGTTGAACATTATGATCACTCAGGGAAACTTAAAACATTCTCAAGCCAAGGACCCACCTCTGACCAATTTAGTCAGACTCTAGGGACAACATTCATGCATCAGAATGTTTTTTAAAAGATCCCTGGATGATTTTAATGTGCAGCCAGAATGGAAAACCGCTGATATAATAGCATTAGCAGTTATAAGCATAAGCAGTGCCTTACTTATAGTAGGCATATTATGAATATTAGTTCTATTATCTTCCTTTTATATGCTAGTTGCTATTAATTCATATAAAACTTAGGTTCCTTTTGGAAAGATAAGACATAAACTATATGTAAGATTTAGTGAAAGATAGAAAAACGTATAAAAATTCTTTTGAGCAAACTATAATAAATGGAAGCTATTTTGTAGATAATTAAAGTAGCCCTTATCTTTAGAGTTAAATGTTGAAATTTAATTTAGCTTACCATATTATATATCAACAGAGATTTAATTAAAATATGCATAATTATAAGAGTGGGAAGCATAGATGAATATGGAAATTAATTATTCATTACCAATACTTAAGTTTTATGATACTTAGAAAGATTTGTCATTTAATACTCCATCTTTATATGCATTCCATATAATTGTATTATGAAAAGATCTGCATTTATAATCACTAATTGTGACACTAAATGTATTGTATGTTTTCCCCAACTTGTTTTTTAATCCAGTTTTTGTTATCTTTTTCCCAGTTTAGAAGGCTCATAATCTTAAGATCAACTTACACTCATTCTTGTCATATTAAGTATAACCAATTACTCAGTTTTGTAGTTGTTTAATTCATATATAATCTAGTATTTTTACGTGTTATTAAATGGAGACCTGATCTTCCAATAATATGTATCTGGTAAACCTTTAAGAAAAAAGGTGCAAGATAAGACCAAAGGAAAGAATCTTTAGGTCCACTCCATGCCTCTAACTTCAAACACCAGCTCTCTTCTCCTAGTCATATATTAAAGTTCTATGTAAAAGAACAAATGGTTCAAAAGGACAAAAGATTTCTATGCTAAAAAGAAAGGAGAAAGTTTGACAAACACTAATTCACGCTATAAACTCTTTAAAGAACTAAATTTAAAGGGTTCCTCTTGGTGAAAAAGGAAAAAAAATATGTATGGCTTCATACTTTCACTTAGAGAAAAGATTGTCTTTTTCAGGAAAAAACATATATTTTTTTGGTTTGTTTTTTGTGATGCTGGGCATCAAACCCATGGCATTACGCATGTGAGGCAGGAAAATATTTTGATAAATGACTTAGTGGATGCAGTTGGAGGGTAGAAGGGAACAGGAGATAAAGAACCAGAGAGAAAGCTTAACTATTCTGCAGTGTGAGGTAGAACAGATTAAGGGTAAACTGTAAGAAGAAAAGAGACACAGAAAGGGAATGACACAACAACATGAGGAATATCTGGAATAACTTTTAAAAATAAGAATTTTTAATAAATAATGTTAAGTTTGCATTCTATAATAAAATTCTCTTCCTCAAAGTTTCAATAAAGCTGGCTGAACACCAATTTTTATTTGGTATGCATATGGGAAAGGGCTGATTTCTGTATATGTATCCTGTTCTGCAGAGTTCTGTAATACTTTTTCAACTGGACTACTTAGATAAGAGTAGAAACTTAGGTGTCTGATCATATAAGTCTATGGTGATTTGTAGAGACCTTGGAAAAATGCATCAGGCTTTATATAAGTTAGAGAAAAGGAATTTGAACTAGTCATGTGTCACATAATGACATTTCAGTCAACAACAAACTATATATCCCATAAGATTACATTGCCTGATGAATTCATAGCTATCTTAATTTGTATAAATATACCCTATGATGTTTGCACAATGACACAAAATCTCCTAATTATGCATTTCTCAGAATTCATCTCCATTGTTAAGCTACACATAACTATATTAATTATCTAGGGTAGAAATTGAAGGACAACTTCAGCTGATAAGTTGGTGAATATATAAGGAAGATGAAGTTTGTTTTATTATTGGTCAGCTAAATAAAAGTGTTTTATGTTTATAAATGTATTTAAAGTGGATTGATCAATTTTAAACTTTTCTATATGATATTTGGTGTCATGTTATTGTTAAGAATGCTTTTGTTCTCTGTAATGATAAAGGAATAGCATACATTGAACTTTTGGATTCACCAAAAAGTTGCACTGTGATGAATAATTTTTAAAAGTTTATTTTAAAATTGACATAAAATTGCACATATTTATGAGATGTTTCAAGACATGTATACATTGGGTGATATTCCAATCAGGGTGAAATATTTTTTTCCTCAAATATTCGTCATTTCTTTGTAGTAAAGTTGTTTAAAAATCCTTTCTTCTAGCTTTTTTTAAGTGTATGGTACATTATTATTACCTATAGTCATCCTACAGTGCAATTACACATAATTCTTATATTTAAATGTAATATCCACTGACCAACCTTTTTTTGTTCCTTGCTCCTTCCTAATCTTACCACTGTCTGGTAACCACTATTCTGCTCTTAATTTCTACAAGATTAACTTTCAGAGTCTACATTTTAGAGTGAGATCACAAGGTATTTATCTTTATGTGTTTGTCTTATTTCATTTAGCATAATTTTCTCTGTTGTCACAAATAACAGGATTTTATCTTTTCATAGCTGTATAGCATTCCATCTTGTATATTTATCATATTTTCTTTATTCATCAGTTGATGAACACATAGATTGATTATATTTCTTAGCTCTTATGAATTGTGCTGCAATAAACCTAAGAGTACAGATTCTCTTTGACATATTGATTTCATTTCCTTTGAAAATATCACCCACCACTAATGGAATTGCTAAATCATGCGGTAGTTTTCAGTTCAGTTTTCTGAGAATCTTTGGGCTGTTTTCTATAATGGCTGTACTAACTTACATTCTTTACAACAGCATGCATAGATTCTCTTTTCTCCATCCATCTCCTTTCTGGCACAGCACTTATTATTTTTAATCTTTTTTGATAATAGCTATTCCTACTGGGGTGAGGTTATATTTCATTATAGTTTTTATTTGCATTTATCTTATCATCAGTGATGTTGTGTATTTTTTTATATACTTGTTAGTCCCTCATATGTTTATCTTTTTTGAGACATCTCTATTTTGGTTTAGTGCCCATTTTTAATTGCATGTCTGGCCTTTATCATTCAGTTGAGTTCCTTACATATTTGGAATTTTAACCTTCTCTCAGCTGAGTAGCTTGAAAATATTTACTCACATTGTGTTGGTTGCCTCTTCACTTTGATGATTGTTTTCTTTTCCTTGCAGAAGCTTTTTAACTTAATATAGTTCCATTTATCTGTTTTCCCCTTACTTCTTATATTTTTTAGGGTTTTATTAAAAAAAAAAACCTTCCTCATTCCAATTTCCTCAAGAAATTCTCACGTTTTCTTCTCTAGTTTTATAGTTTTTGATCTTATATTTAAGTCTTAATTCAGTAGTTGGGGGTCTAGTTTCATTTTTCTGCATATGGATATCTGGGTTTTATAGCACCATTTTTTGAGACACTCTCCTTTCCTCATTATGTGTTCTTAGCACTTTTGTGGAAGATCAGTGCCAACTAGATGTGTGTGTTTACTTAGAGGCTATGATGGAAAATTTAATGGTACTTCTTTATACACTCACAGATAAAAATTAAATGAAAAGGCAAAATGACATTTGAGGATTCTCTTTACTGTTCTGTGTGCCTGGTTGAGTTATTTGGGGGAAAATTTTTAAAGGGAGGTCTTTTTTGTTTTATATAAATAGTGGGAATATTAGAGAAGCAAGCCTTATCCAAAACATGATCTCAAGAAGATAAAAAATATCATTTTGATTTCTAGAAGGCACTGGACATAAAGTATTTGTGTTTTGAAGACTGATATGGGAGTTCACCATTTGTGCATCAGAGAAAAAAATTCCATTCGCTATTAGAGGAAAAAAATTGAATATGTATATGTAGAGCTGGAACTTGAGATAGGGAGATACCTAGGGCTGTTGTTAGCCATCTCTCTCTTTCTCTTTTTCACACACACACACACAAACACATACACATAAAAGATCATTCATATAGATAGAAAATGAAGAATTTTAAATGTCTTTATTCTTCTCTTCATACAAGCAAAAAAAGGTTGATAAATCTGCTAGACATAATGTGGTATTGGTGTCTTTGTTTCTCGCCATGGTTCGGCATTTGCAGATAATGGAATCTGCCCATAGTCTTATTACCCTATTTATCACTGACTTTCAGCTAGTGAATGCTCATAAGTTTTGCATTGTGCAGCATCATTTAATAGTGAATGTTGTTATGACTGCTGAAGACATGTAATGATCTCAGCTCTGATATTATCATGAATCTTCTTAACTCCATTTTGTTTGGAACCCTAAATTTGGAATGGTATAAAAATTGAATTCATTACCTTTTGGAGAAACTCCAAAACAGTTACTAACATGATTTTTGTGGAATGAGAGGCAGTCACATTAAAGTGGAGATGAATATTTTGTTCCTCAAATAAATGAACCACTTAGCATTTAATCAAATAACCAAAGTAAAATATTCTTATTAAAATTGGCATTTTTATACATGATGGTTCATTTATATTTTCACTTTTCACATACAATTAATGACTTAAGTATATCTATTTAGTATATTAACTTATTTAATACATACAAATAATTTATTTCAGACAAATTAATTTCAGTTAATTTATTTGACAAGTTAAATGTAGATATAAAACAAACTTATATTTGAAGTTTCCAAATCAAAACTCCACAGAACTTCCAAATATACATTTACCATTCATCACAATAGCTTATTAAAAAGAAAGATGGCTTCTTATTCAAAGTTTAATTATTAAAAATAATTTTTGTCTTGAAGTTAAGTGATAATATACATGCACAATTAACATCATGTAAATTGATCTTTTATAACTTTTCTATACTTAGTAGTTTTTAATAATATCTTTTAGATTATTTGGTTTAGAGAAGCCATTTCAAGTAAATATGCATTGAAATCTTCTGATATGTATATTTGTGAACAAGGCCACTTATTTATCAAAATTCCAAATAAAAATGCCTCATTGTTTGTTGTTTACTAAATCTTAAACTCAAAAACATTTATCAAAATGCTGGAGTATTTTGAGAGCATATTACACTGAAAAAAGGTTAGGAAGTTTGATCAGGGGCAGGACCTGCATTCTTTGAACATTCTTTGAACTATGGGCCATGTCCTGTGTTATGCATTTTACATACTTGCCTTCATGTGCTCTTAATAGAAAAGTCTCTGACTCTAGCATTTACTCAGTGATATTGGACAAGCTACTTCATGTGCAATTCAGTTAAGTCCGTCAACATGAGGTCAGTCTGTAGTTTAAAACTTTTATTTCACCATCTTTCTTTTGATGTCGCTCTGTTCTATCCCCAAGCAAGATAAGAATTTACATTTTGCAAAAATTGATTATTTCTAGTACATTGTTGTATGTCAGTGATGGTTCACCAAGACATATGTAAGTGGTTAATAAGTAATCATTGTGATTTCTGGGAAATTTAGAATATTGTATGGACTTTGTATTTGGCATTAACTTTGAAAATTCTATTTTATATAGGCTCCTGCCTTTTTTCTGCATTACCTGAGTGTTGTTAACTGTGGTCACAGTGGAGAGCTAAATGTTTTTAAAAATATGTATTTAGTTGTAGATGAACATACAGTATCTTTATTTGTTTTTATGTGGTGCTGAGGATCAAACCCAGTGCTTCACACATGTGATGAAATCACTTTACCACTGAACTATAGCCCCAGCCTGAGAGCTCAATTTTGAAGTTAATCATAGGATAATTTTCCCTTTAAAAATATATTTAAGCTTTATTTTTTATTATTTAATGTACTGAAGATTAGAAGTCAAAATGTGAAACATGAGAAATTCAGCTTGAAACTATGAACTACTTATCACAAACTCAGTTCTTGCAGTTTAGATGGAAGTCCTATGGTGGATTTGCTCCATTTCTTGGCAGTAATGCTTACTGAAAACTGTATTACAGA
Source organism: Marmota marmota marmota (assembly GCF_001458135.2). Lineage (NCBI taxonomy): Eukaryota > Metazoa > Chordata > Mammalia > Rodentia > Sciuridae > Marmota > Marmota marmota. The sequence continues at coordinate 5,529,188 of NW_025999862.1, forward strand.
TTATCCAAAAGCTGCCACATTGTTGAACACTTTAATCTTTGCCCAGAAGATTTTGACCTTAGATCACATCAGCTGTCATATCAAAGAAGATAGCAGTATACTGGATGAGGAAATCTTGAAATAGTATGCTTGTCAGTAAATGTGTCCTGCTGAAAATTTTCATTTCTTTATTCTCATTGCATGTTAAGAGTTATTTTTGTGAAGAATTGCAGTGAGCACAGGCTTGCATTTCTGGCAAACTGGAATTGAAATTGGAGAATCAAAGTCATTTCATCAGAGCTGTATGATCTGGTGTGAAGGAAGCTCGTCCTTCCACTTGCTCCAATTTACACAAGGTTCTAAATGATCTTATTATTCCCATATATGTGACAGTGGAGGTAGAGAGTCAGTTTTTCCTGCTGTACTGTCTTGGGCACACAGTAGAGGATCATATCAAATTCATTCAGGACTTCAGGGAGGTTGCTGGCTACGCAGCAAATAAAATATTTCTTCTTCCTTAAACTGTGTTAATTTCTAAGAGGATGGCTGAATGGAATGAGAATGTCAGTTTTTAAATCCTGGAAACAATGCATGTGAAAATTTTTGTGTATATGTATGTCCTGAAGCCAGTTTCCCTCAATGGATTCTTTCTGTGAAGAAATCACCCCAGCTCTTTTAATCAATCAATGTTGAGCATTCTTAAATTTCTCAAAAACATGAAGAGAAAAATTGAAAATCACTATATTTTCTGATACCTAACACTTGGCTGATTGGTAAGGGAATGCTATTTGTGATGGGAAATATCTAGTCCTCCTGAAATTTTTGCTTTCAAAAACCTGGAGAAAATTTTTGGTTGATTCTCCAAATTCTGGTTGATTCTGGAAATTTGATTTAAACATTCGGTAGGAGTCTTTAATCTTTCCTCAATGGTAATAGTTACTGTAGAATAATATTTAAATTCACCCATAAAAATTAAGTTTGAAATGACATAATGTGCCTAGTTCTTTGGTAAAGCTAAGATGAGAATATGTCACATTTCAGGTAAGCTCTAAGATTCTGCTGTAGTTTCTTTTGCTGAATTTTAATTTCTTAAAAAAATCACATTTATTTAAAAAATTAATAAAAAGGGGGGAAAAGAATCCTATTCAGTGGCAATTCAATTGTATTATGGAGATGTAGAATTTAGGAAACTCCTGGAGTTCCCAGGTTCCTTATAAGTAATCTGTGGGATTCTAAATAATTCTATCTCTATGTTAAATTTTCATTGCTAACTAATTACTTTAAATAAAACCAAGGAAATACAAAACCAAATGAAATAACCCTTCAGATCCTACCATTCCTATACCATAATAGCTTATTCTTTTATAAATCTTCCAGTAAATCATTGATTCATTGTTCAGTGTTCAGTTGGTGGCATTTTCTTGGAGTTATTCTCAGTTAATATTTAAATGTGGATTTTTTTGAATATTATTTTTAGCTGACCACGTATCTTTTTTTTTTTTAATTTATTTATGTGTGAGGATCAAACCCAGGGCCTCAACATGCCAGGCAAGTACTCTACTACTGAGCTACGACTCCAGCCCCTGTTGTGGATTTTTGATAGTTGTTGTAGTAAATGACTTGGCTGTGAGAGGCTTTCTCCCTTTTTATCCCTGTTCCAGAAGCACCACTTGCTTATTCCTGTGCATCTGAACAACAGTTGAAAATGAACAACACTCTTGTGATAGGATAAGAGCATCCCCTATTCTCAAAAACCTGCTCTTCCTTACTCTTTCCTATCTTCCAAAGTGGTACCATCAACAGATAAATGAAAATCTAAGATTGATACTTTATTCCCCTCTTTCATTTATCCCCACCTTCATCTGTAATTGAGTCCTGGGGCTGTACAGGACATATCCTGAGGTACTTCCTCCCATCTGTACCACTACCACCTTTGTCTAGGCAGCCATTGTCTCTTGCTAACCCTCTGAAATAGCCTTTGTTTTCTACATAGGAGCAAGATTAAGCTTTTCAGTCTGCTAGATAATGTCCTCCTTAAGATCTTTTAGTGAGTTCCTAAGACACTATCATAAAATGAAAATTCCTTACCATGCCTTATATGGCATTATGTGAGCTGCCTCATTTTCCTATTTTCTTTTGGGACAGTTTGAACCCCACTGTCAGATTTAGTTTCCTGTATAACCAAATCTTTTGCTTCCTTAAAGACTGAATTAAATTTCATCTCAGAGATACACAGAATTGGAAATATGCACCAAAGGTTGGTAGGTGTGGTAATATAAGGTGGACCTTGAGTTCTGATGTTCCTTCTCCCAAGCCTTCCAAAGCATAAAAGGCAAGAGGCTTGATCTTGATAGATTGCTTGCTCTAAGGTGACTTAACACATTATAGAAGGGCAGCTCCCAAGTGGAAAAGAATGCTACTTATATATATTTTTATATTATGCATACACACACATTTTTTAATACTCACACCCCTGTACCCTTTGAACCACTTGTTTGATGCTTGCATAGTGAATGGAAATGAAAGCAACTTGAAGTTCAGCCTAAATAAATATTATCAGTCTTCAAACCTATGCCGAACTTCATGTATAGACTGCTTCAGTTCTGATTTTCTCATAGTTGGCGTCGTATGATAAATATCACAATGAGAGAAAATTCTAATACCCAGTTTAAAGCAGCCCCTCAATTATTCTGTAGCATCACCCTATTTTCAGTTTTCTATGTGGAACTTATGAACTTCTGATGTTTTTCTAGTTTGTTTAACATCAATTCCTCCATCTGTAATCTGTCTTCTTTCACTAGGATATAATCTTCAGAAGAGCCAGCTTGTGTGTTTTATTCACTGCTATGTCATTATCTTCAAGAAGAATGCATGCAATAAATACTGAGGAAATATTTATTGATAATTTTCTTATTTTAAAGAGTGATTTCACTTGCTGAATAATTTACCTTCCCGAGATATATAAATCAAAACTACTATGACATATTTTCTTAAAAAAAATAGGGAATTATAGAATGAACTATTGAGTTGTAGTTGTGCTTCCATCCCATAAAATGAATAAATTACTTTCATTTGAAAATTGTTCATGTCTCTTGAATGGTTTACTTTCTTAAATTTGGTTATCTATACACTAATAGTAAAATAAACTCATGGATGAAAGCTTTAAGGTTATCTTAATGAAACAGAAATTAAATAGTTCTATAGGAATCCAGAAAAGAAATGAACTCCTCGTTTTGTAACTGGTAATATAGTGTGACCTAGGACAATTTTAGTTTTCCATTAAAAAGTATAATTGCAAAAGAATTTTTGGTGTTTTAATAATTTTTGAGCTAGAGTAATTTTTGTATTAGGTTCTTGGAACTACTGTGACAGGGAAACACCTGGTTCCTTTGTTCAGTAGGTACCAATTTTAAATGTTTATGGGTGTCATTCACTAGTCTCAGTGAAAAGAATTCAAAAGTATTTAAATAAGACACCTTGAGAAATTCATAAAAGAGTAGGAAAACAGACAACTAATCCTTATATAAAATGCTACATTTTCATTGTGCTAAGTAGAATGTTGTGGAAAAGTTGATGATGAAGGGACAAATTCTTCTTCGGGGCTTTGTAGAAGTCTCTATAATGAAATATTTGCTTTAGTAATGTATTTATGTTTGTATACCACCTAAAGGAAAAAATCAGGGGCATAGTTTATTTAAAGGTTAAATACTTTTGATCCAAATAACTGTACTTCTAGTAGTAGAATTTTAGGCCAGTCATAATCAATGAAATGGATATTTCAGTAGTTGTTAAATCTTTTCAGTGCTCTTGCCATCATAAGTTAGGGGCCAGTTTCAGATACTTTTATGTCCTAGTGCTTCCCTAGTGATCTTAACCATCCAGCCCACTCATCCCACCAGTCCTTGCTCTTATCCTGAGGTTATTGAAGTAACAATAGTAATTATTTTATACATTTTTGATACATACCTAATTGGAAAGATACTAGGTTATTTAGAAATGAAATTATTAATCTGAATTATCATCTCCCACAGCTTCAATATTTGCAAACTTCAAGGAAGAGTTAGTAATGTTATCACATTTTTCTGTTTTTGAGTTCAGCACTGAGCAAAACTAAAATTTCCTGGGACCAGGAAAAAAAAAAAAAAAACCCCGATTAAGAGAAAAGAAGAGCAAAACCAAAGAAGAAAAACACAAATGTAGAGTACTGCCACCCCCACCCCACACTAATCAGGTACATCCTTGAAAGTCACACAGTAATGTTAAAATGTACTGTTTTTATTTCAAAGTCCACATATACTGAAGACCAGAACACAACATACAAAAATATCTTGCTTTTTTCATTTATCTCAAATTATTCTTAAAGCTGCTCATGTCCTGCTGTTAAATCCACCAGGCTATTTGAAGAGCTATTATTATGCTTTGACCTTGGAAGCAAAGGATACATTTTGTGCTTTAGTTCAGTATTTGTTTGGTTTGGTTGACAAATATTTGTAGAGTACTTACCAGGGCTGGTTACTGTTTTGAGAGCTTTATATATCATTTAATCCTCATAACAATTCTATGAGGTAGTTGTTACTATTATTCCAGTTTTTCAGATGAGAAAACCAAGGCACAGTAAGGTTAAATAGGTTGTAGAAGGTCACCCACTGGTCTACTCAAAAACCTAGGATTTCAAACTGGAGACTGTGTTGCCTCTCAGTGCTGCATTCATTCCAATAAACTTGGGTCATGTTAGTTTAAGAGACTATAGATTTGAATTCAAATCATCACAATTTGTAATTTATTTTTAAAATTTAGCAAGGTGAAAGATATTAATTCACTAAGAGATCAATATGCTCTACATAAATTATAGCACATGATACTTCCAGAAATTTCTGGACATAAAGTATTTTAATTTGGTGAAATGGTCCAGATTGCCAGAACTGAAAAAAACCTAAGAAAGTCTGACCTATGTAAACATCTCTCTTAAATTCCACCAACTTTGTGCTTGTCATTCTATAGAATAAGCATTATTTCTCCCACAGTTTGGAAGTTCTAGATGATTACCAGCTATCCCTTTGAACAATTTAGGTTTTCTTCTCTGAGATGAGTATATGTGGGTATTAAAATATGTGTTTCTGTGATATTCATGAAGAGGGTTTTGTGTATAGTTTTGTACTTATTTAGATTCTAAAAGTAAAGAGGATGTAAGTGTGCTTATTTTGTATCTATTTGCTTCTGTCCCAGAGATAGAGATATATAGATAGTTAGGTAGGCAGATACTTAAAATATCCTCCATTATTTTAAAAAATTAGTACTTAGATAATTTCTATGTGCTTATAGATTATCAAACTATGGAGCTAGTCTTAAAAGTTGGCAATTCAAATTCACAGAGAGCTATGCACTGAATACAGAGGAGCATAATTAAAATTTGCTTTTCCTAAGCTTTTCGTCATAAAATTCTCTGGAGACAAATAATTTCAACATTATTGTGCAATTTTTGAGGAAGTATTTGATGTGTGTGGGAGTGTGCATGCGTGTGTGTGTGTGTGCAGTTCATGGTTTTACAGAAGATGATTGAGTAGGATAGCTAGTCATTCACATTGGGAACACTTGACAACAATGAAAATACCTTAGGTCAAGGAAGACATTTCCCCCTCTCCCAGAAAATATTCTCTGAAGTGGCATTTTTCTCATCCTTCAAGGCAGCATAATAACCAAGAACTGTAAATAAATGTTAGAGATATTTTTTGACTAGACATCTTTTCCCACATGTGGTGACTATTTTTATGTTAGTATTAGTTTAGGATAATAGTAAAAAACACCATCTCTATATGTGTCACAATATATATATGAAAAAATAATCCCAATTCAGTTTGTCATTGTTAAGCTTTTTGTACCTTCCCCTGTCCCCCGACAACTTTTTTGGTTTTATTGATACTTCACTAGGACAAAGGAAGATACACTATGGTGGAAAAGGGAGGCCTTCATCTGTCCTTTTGCTTTACCATGTAAAATTCCCAGTATATGGGAAGGGAACATAAAGAAAAGCTCAGTCTTCCTGCCTAAAGATTTGTGGGAAGAAACAAGAAAGAGAGAAAACAAGTAGGTCAGGTCATACTGCTTTTCCTTCCTTTCCTAGAAGCCTACATATCAACTGGTACAGTGATAATTATGGAAGAATATTGGGCTGTTGGGGACACCACAGGGAAATCACAACAGAAGAAAAGTCCAGGTTTGCTGCCACTCTCCATGTCAAGTAGTTAGTGGGAGAATTGGAGTAAATACACCATGGCAGGTAGATTGGGAGAATATCTACCAACAGTGAGTGTGAATTTCATTTAAATGCTTGTGCTTTCATTTAGAAATGCAAACTCTTTAAAAATTTTTTGTTTTTGTACAATGGATTGAACCTAGGAGCACTAAATCATTGAGTCACAACCTCGGCATTTTTTTTTTTTTTTTGAGAAGAGTCTTGTTGTTTAGGGCCTTATTAAGTTGCTGAGGCCTGGCTTGAACTTGCAATTTTTCGCCTCTGCCTCTCAAGTCACTGGGATGATAGGCATGTGCCACCATGGCTCAGAAATGTAGACTTTTATCTTGCACTTAGGCATCAATATAAAACACATGAAACAATTTTTTTTTTGTAGTTATAGGTGGAAAGTATGCCTTTATTTTATTTATTTTTATGTGGTGCTAGGATCGAACCCAGTGCCTTACACATTCTAGGCAAGTACTCTGCCACTGAGCTACAGCCCCAGCCCTTTGTTTTTTAATTTTATCATCCAAGTTTTCCTAATGATAATTTTCTTTCAAGAAGCAGTTTGTCGAATTTTAGGGGTGCTTTTATTATTGCTGCCATGAACTACAGCTTATTTTGCCATAGTGGTAATTAACCAAATGGTATTCCAGTGGACTAAAGGAATGAATGTGCCTTTGAAGTATTGAAGCCATAAATAGGAAATGAATTTCTAAGAGATAAAAATGAATTTTTATAGTATAGTACAGTAGAGATCTCAAATTTTCTTTTCTGTTATAACAAAGCTTATTTTACTGCTAACACAATTGTAGAGACCAGTCATGAGAGGAGTGACCAAGTACCAGGGGAGAATGAGGCTACTGGTCCCAGTAGGTCATGGCAGTTACTATCAAGGGGATCTAGATGTCGAAAATAGATGAAGGGGTTTTTCTCTGTTTGCAGAGAGTTTCATGAACACATGGCAGGGAGCCATCCTTGGGTATTGGGATTCACTATCAGCACTCACATTCTTGGAAATTCTTAAGGGAAAAGAATTTCACTGTCACAAGAACTGGTACACCAGGAACAAAGACATGAGATCAAAAATGCTGTTACTGTAACAAAAGTCCCTTTCTTAGAACTAGGGTAAAATGAGAGTGGAACCAAGATGAAAAGTCAGAAATTCAGGAATTTTGACTTCCCATACTGTCCCCAAATATGGGTAAATTTCATGTCTGATTTGGGTGAGAGGTTTAGTTAAAAGGTAATGACAGAGTTTCTCAGAGTATAAATGATCTAAGGACTGAAAGTCAAGAAATACACTTCTTTGACAAATATCCCTGTTCTTTCATCCATTTTACAGAATCTCAGATGAATATTAAATTATTTTTGACTTGGTTCAACAAATGTTTTGTTTTTCATTGACTTACATAAAGATTAGTTTTGTCAAAGATAATTTTTTTATTTTGCTAAATGTGTTTGGAATATCTAGCAAACTAAAATATGTATACTCTAACTCAGCAATTTCACTCTTAGTAAAACAGGGAAAAGACCAGTAGATGTGTACACAAATATCTTCACATAAGTATATATACATAAAACTTTTCTTCAAGAAAACCCAGAAATTCTCTATAAATGATGGTTTACAAAGAGATAGAACCTTGGAGGAGAGGAGATAATTTTCACTTTTACGAACTTCGATCATGTCCTACTTTCTAAAAATGTCAACAGCCAGCTATTTGAGCAGGGATTATGGACATAGTTTTTATTTTATACAATAATCTTTCTCTCCATCCTACCCCAACCCAAATATATATATTATATAATATATATATATTTACTAAAGAAAGTTTTGGATAAGAAGATTAATCTTCTCTTTGCAGAATATAAGTTTGTTTTCATAAATCAAGTCTATAGAAAAATTGTACCAAACTGTTGCTATAAGTAATACACTAAATTACTAGCCTCTTATCGTTTTGGTATGTTTTATACCTAAAAAGATACAACTGTGCAGTTGTTTATTAAGCTCTCAATTGGCTTGGGGCTTGGGTTTTACACTCCTTTAAAATCAATAAATAAGAAAAACACTAGATGTATTTTAAAATGTGTAAAATGCTTTCCAGTTAATTTGGTGTTTTATATAAATTTTATCTACATTTATAGCCATGACCTTATGCATCTTATAAAAATAGAGAAGGAAATCAAGACTTAGGCAGCTGCATTCATATTTTTGGTGAATGTTCACATAGAAAGAAAATAACTGCTTTTGCCCTGAGTCTCAGGCGCCAAGTTGATATCAGTAATTTAGAGCCATTATCAGACAAAAATGTCCCTAACCACGACTGGTCTGCTCAACCCAGCATGTCTTCTCAGTTCTACATTCTCAGAGGCTGAACTCTATTCCAAGGGGGTACATAATGTGGGTATTACTGGACATGATCACTCTTCCCAAGGATAATAGCACAGCTGGGCTGCCAATTGGGCTTAGAAGAATGATGTCAGGTTTATTTTGCTGCAGGCAACACTAAGAGGCCAAAACCTACTTTAGTTGGAGATATATAGAATAGTAATAGATATTTTGCTATTACATAGCTCCAGCTTATAAAAAAAAATCTCAGAGTGTTTTTGCAAGCATTAATTAAGACTAGCAACATTCCTCTTAGGCTAGTTAAGTGTTATTACATGGTATGCATTTTAGAGATTGGTTGTTTTTTTTTACAGTAATATGCAAAGTTGAATGATTAGAGTGTGTTAAATGACAGAACTAACTACAGAAACAAATAGCTTGGATTTATTTTTTCTGGCTTTGATCACCAAACAATCCCTTTGGCATGGTAGAGTAACATGCCTCTACACTGAAGTGATGATATATCTTAAACTCCTTGAGAGCACTGGACTCCTTTTCCCATTTTCTTAGCTCTTGATTCCGTTTTCAAGAATGGGATTGTTTTAATTGTGCTTCTATGCACATTTCTCATTCTCTTTATGTCTCTATTGGCATATGATCAATGCCTCAAACATTAAATAGGCCTGAAAATGAAATGTAATATGGTAATCTTTCCTCGGACAGAGAAGGCAGTATGGTACATCATATTGTGGAAGCCTCTTGAAGGCCCTCCCAGGAAAAGGAATAAAAAAGAATAGTGCTCCTCCTTCACATGGCATGTAATACCAGATAGGACCTAATCCACCCTTAGGTTATTAGGATTTATAGTTCCAAAAAGAGTTTTTATAATAAAATTTTCATTAATTTCACAGCCTTTGCTATGGGTCATATCAAAGATTGAAAATAAATGTGCTTGCTTTTCATATTTTGTAACTTGGCCTTGTTTTAAATTGTACTTATTTTTCTTACAGTTTATAGGACATTTCTTCTTATACATATAATGAATAGATTTGGATTCATTACTTTTTTCTTTAAAGAATATTTATTTATATTTTCTTTAAAGAATATTTATATTTCTTTAAAGAATATTTATTTTTTTGTGGTGCTGGAGATGGAATCTAGGACCTCATGCATGCTAGGCAAGCACTGTACCCCTGAGCTATATCCCCAGTACAATAGTTATTTTAAATATTAGTCATATATATGTATGTATATGTGTGTGTGTGTATATATATGTCATATACACACACATTTATACACACACATATCTATGATATATGTCAATAATTTATAAACCAGTTGTATATAATTATTAACACAAATCAAATGATTTTTCCATGTTAGAACTGAATTATTAATGCCTCCCATTCTGCTGCCTAGAACAAAATAGCTATGCATATTGGAAATTTGTTTAAACTTTCAGATGGATTTAAATTTTTAGATGTATCATTAACTATAACACTCAAAAAGAATTTTATATAATTGATATTCTGTAATCAACACCATTCTATGGAGAAGTGATGAGTTTACCAAATTTTTATATTTTCATTTTATTTATTTATTTTTATGTGGTGCTGAGAATTGAACCCAGTGCCTCACACATGCTAGGCAGGCTCTCTACCACTGAGCTCCAACCACAAGCCCAAGTTTACCAATGTTAAGACCATTTATTTTCATGTCTATTTACAATAGCAGTTAGAACAAACAGATATAAAATGTTTTGTCTAGTGGGCCAGGAATAAGGAATAATTTCAAAGATAAGAAATAAAAAAAATCCTAACAATTCATTTCTTTAGTGAAAGATATTCCTAATATATTCTCACTTTGAGGCTTCTGAAAATAATGTTCAAAGAATTAAAGAAAGCACTCTATAAACAGATCAAAGCCTTGACTGTCTAATGAGGGCTTAGAAATCTTATAATGTTCATCAGGAAAAATTAATAATTTTTTCAGAGATTCCCCTTTTGGTTAATGGAAACTTTCTATTGGGACAAAAGTTAAAGCATTGAATTTTTTCTGATCTTTTAAATTCTGTATCATAATGATTTTGAGTTTTATAAAAATCGTGATTATAACATTATCTGCCCTCTTATATAACAACCCACTAAAATTTTGATTTACCTTTTGCTTTATAGTCATTCCATTTTTATATTGAATTTAAAATATTGTAAATTCTCATAATATCAAATTTTAAAATATATTAATGTATATTCTTTATTTTCATATTCTATTTTTATTATACCTGAAAAATTTATGAGTATAATTTCATATTTATATTAAAACATATGCCAGCTAACTATATCAGAGTTCATCTCTGTTCTCCAAGAAAGATCACTTGAAAGTTCCTTGTTCACTCTATCCCTACAGATGGATAACTTAGGAAATTTAATTTTTATAAAATTTATAGGCTATCCCACAGTGACAAATATAATAGACTAACATGCTCAAAAGAGAATACATGAGAACTAAATATTTTCTGTTTTTGAACCAGCTCTAATGTTTCAGTTTGCCTTAGGTTCAACTCATCCATGGGCCAACAATCTAAGTAAAGAAGAGCTGTCATTTGAACTCTGGTTGAAAGGAATATTTATTAGAAGCAGAGTGCTAAGAGACAAGGTAATGTCTAAGTAACAATCTTTTAGTAGACACGCAGGTGCCATGTTAGAACTTCATAATTGTTCCTTGTAAAGAAGAAAGAAGAAACAAATGTTAAAGCTGATTAAGGAATATCTGATACTTAAGTTTATTTTAATTTAGATGTGCAGGTGGCAAAGTTTCAATTCCATTTCAGAAGATGAGGATCTATGAGTCAATTAGTTTGCTATAAATTATGATACACCCAAGACCAGGACTTATAAATGTGAAATGATGTTACTTTTGTCTTGAGAAAGTTTGTTTCTGATACATAGTAATGTTGTTTTTTGATGCCTGCCTAAAGGAATGTATTGCTTGCTTCTTTGTTTATGACATATGAGTGCTGTGCTTCCTACTTCTGAATCCTCATTAATTCTAAGACTTCTTTTGGGTTTTAAGTGTTTCACTTCCACTCCAGATTTTACACACTTAAAACACACACATATGCATACATATATCATTCTGTTGTTTCTTTGTGGAGGTACATCTGAAGGGGGAATAAAAACAGTCATGAATCTCTGAAAACTTTTCCTGTTATAACATGCAATACAAATTTTATAAGCAAAAATAATTCCTGGAATATCACATACCCAGAAAAATGACATAATTTTGTGAATAAGTTTAAACCTTAGTATCTTTTATTCTGGAATTGCATTTTAATATCTGCTTACATAAATACAAAAAGCAAATTATGTAACTTTGTTACCTACAATTTAGTGATACATGTCATGATTACTCATACAAATCCTTCCTTTTATTAGTCATATGATAACTAAATTGGCAAGGCTAAGGTGGGAGATAGGATAATATCGTTTATACTCTTTTCCATTTCATTTTTTTAAAAAAAGATTTTAATTAAGCATATCCATTCCTCTGTATTTTCTCTGAGCAAATCTATACAATTTCAGGACTGCTGTTGGTTCTTGGTATTCAATAGCAATGACAAAGGAACATTATATAGAAACAAAATTATATAGAAACAAAAATACAAATTTCTTCAAAATTGGTTGTGAGAATGAGGCAGATTTGGGGGATGGCTAGGATCAGATGGGTTTTATGTTGTGATTTATTATAAAATTAAAACATGTTTCCAATTTGCATATTGTAGGAGGGATTTCTCAATCCTATTTTGTGTTTCTGGTAAGAAACAGAAACTTAAAACTAGTTGAATGAACAATCATGACCCTAAAAGTAAAGATTAATGTGGTTTGTGAGATTACTGAAATTAACAAAATGAAAACATGATATTGGGCTTCTAAATGTAGATCTGTATAAGAACAATCCAAGGTGTTTTATTGTTGATGCTTTATAATACAGGAAAGGCAACAAAAATTTATCCTCAAAAATAATATGTAAACTTTTATCACAGTAAGTAAAAGACTTTTTAAAATTTAAAAACGTTTTTTTTTTAATTTTTAATTTACCACAGTAATTGTACATATTTATGAGATATGATGTGACATCTCAATACATGTACACAATTTCTGATGATCAGATCAGGATAATTGACCTGTCACCTCAGACATCTATCTTTGTATTGGGTCATTCAAAATCCTCTCTACTAGCTATTTTGAAATATCCAACTAATTGTAACAGACTTTTTCACCTACTTTTGGACATTGTTTTGATAACTCCCAGGAAGACAGTCTCTGACAAATGGCATTTACAGAAAGCTGTTGCAGTTGCTGCTGTTGCCCTGTTGATCTGGGTATTCTAACTTTCTAAACTTTTGGGATCTGTCCTCCTATTGCTTCTCATCCAACCCTTGATTTTTAGCCACAACTGAAGTGGAGCAAATAAGAGGGCAGAACTGCTTCTGTTACCATGCTGAAGTATTACTTTCAGGCACTTCTACTTTTTGTGGGGTAGGAGGATGATATTGGGGATTTAACTTAGGAACTCTTAACCATTGAGCCACATCCCTAGCCCTTTCTAAATTTTGAGACAGGGTCTCACTAATTTGCTTAGGGCCTTACAAGTTGCTGATGCTAACTTTGAACTTGAGTTCCTTCTGCCTCAGCCTCCTGAAACTTGCAGGTACTTCTTGATGTGTCCTTATTATATGCCCCCAGCTGCCTCACCCAAAGATGGGTTAATTTCATTACCTTTTCTTCCCTTATGGAGACTGAGAGACATCACACCAGTAATTTCAGTATTTATTCACAAATTCTTAAGGCAATTTGGGTGTTACTGTTTTTTCCTAGGATTTCCTCTCTAAATTCTTACCTTACCAGAGTTTCTTGAGCTGGGGCTAAGGATCCAACAGTTTTTCTTTTTCTGAGGACCGTTAGTATGACTAGAGGAAGCATATGTTTCCTTACAATTGAAGGACTTTTCTCAGAGCATTTTTCCTCAGTTTTGTTTAGTCTAGGAATACTTCCTGAAAATATGGCCAAAAACTGGTGGGAGACAGAAAATGAAAAATCCAGTGATTTCTCTTCTTCTCTCAACATCTGTATATATTTCAAACTCTTCCTAGTAATTAAAATGTTGTTATCATTCCTTTATTTTCTCTCTCAGCACTACTGTTTATCTTTTTCTGCTGATTTCATTTCCAAAAAGAAACTAAATTTCTAAAAATTCAAATTACATAAGATTAAATTAAACCTATAATGTATCCATTGTTTATTTCCTAGAAATAGAAATAAATAAAGGTGACAGGAACTTGTTTTTCACTCTTCAGGAGTTCTAGCTTTGGATGCAAACATCTAAAAGGGATATAATTGAAGGTTAAGTAAGTGGTCAAAAAGGAATGGAAGAATTGAAATGATCTTGTTCTCCAAATCTTGGTACATGGATACTAGAACAATCCATGCCATTATTTTCACTTTAAAAAAGGCATGTGTGATTCAAGAAAAAAGAAAAGCTGCTTTGCTTTTTGTGTGGTCTGTGAAACTTAATTATGGACTATCAGTTGGAAAGATATGGTAAAGTGAAAAACATATAGTTGGTTCAAAGAATGAGTTGTTAATAGATTTCATTGTTTATAAGGAAAATTGAGATAGTTTTGAGATTGTGACCAATCTTTGAGTTTTAAATCACAGCTTTTAATGTCAAAGGCAAAAGTAATCATATTTCCTTTCCAAAATATGTATGTCCATTCATGTTACTACATCTGATCATGTCTGTTGTGATACAAAAAGATTTATTCTCATTATGGATTAGGAGTTATGTTCAGCCAAAAAGCCATATTTGCATTTTATCAGATGTATAGGAGCAAACCTATAATTAATTCATACCTTTATTGTTTTGTTCTCTTCCATCTATGTAATCACCTTACAACATATAAGTCTCCAGGATTACTCATATTCACTAGAAAATTTATCATTTTATTTACTTTGTCATTTTTATCCTTTGTCTTTTTAGACTTATTCTTTCTTTATTTTTCATCTCCCAATCCTTTCTCCTTCATTGCCTAGAACCATATCTCCTCAAAAACAAATCTGACCTCCTTAAAGAACAAATCCCCTCAAAAATAAATCTGACCTCCTTAACCTCCTCTACCTTTTCCCATTAACTAAGAGATAACTATCTCTTGTCACTATTTGGAGTGATCTGATCATGTTTCATCCATCTAAGAATCATGAATCTCAATGGTGGGTAGCAGACATTCATTCATTTATCTCTTATCTAATATATCCATAGAGTGACTTCTTTATGGTGCAAATATTTCTCTTTCTTTGAAGGTCATAACTTTTGGCTATACCATCTACTATCCTGACCTAAGCAATTGATAGAGGTTAGAAGACTAAAGAATCATGATGTGGCCATAGTTTAAGGTTGCTTTTAATTTGACCTGCCCCTAAGTTGGGAAGCAAGAATACACCAGAAAGTTGCTAAATTGGGGATAAAACAGAGTGCATGTAGGTTACAAATGCTTTACTTTTTTGATGGGTGCCTGAAGTTCAGTGTTCACTGTAACAAGTAGTGACTAATAGTCCATCAGTTCTAGAGTTGCTAAGAACTTAAATCTCTTTGCTTTTTATGTGTCTCTGGAAGAATGGCCACATAAGAACTCCAGTTTTCACCAAACTATTTTTTAAGGAAATTGATTTTATGCTACAGTAATGTACATTCTTATATTATTTTTCACTCATTATGGTATCATCTTACAGAAGATGTTACAGTGGCCTACCCCAGTCCCTTTTTGTTGCTGTGATTTATCAGACTCATTATCACTTCTATATGTTTTTTTAGTATTTACAGAATTGTTTAATGAACTTTTCTATTTAAGTTCAGTTATCTATGTCTATATGGACCACCTCATCCACTATCTAGTCTGAGTTCTGACTCAACTTGAATAATCTTTTCCCTACTCTTCCTAGGCAACTTTCTCTCATGGTGAAGCTGGAGTATAATAGTGGAGAGTGAGTATATGTTTTGGAATTTCATAGGATAGAGCTTATATCCCATCTTTGCTACTTATTAGTTGTGTGGCACTAAGAAAGTCACATGACCACTTATCCTCGGTTTAAAAGTTCACATTAAATTAGACAGCATGTGTATGCCAAACATGGTGCCTACAGATGCTTAAAAATGCAAGTTTCGACTCCCCTTCATATAGCTATATATTTGATCTTTTCCTTGTATAGAATTTTTAGTCCCTGAAATCTTAAACTCCCAATATGTGCCTTCTTATCTTTGAGTTGACTAGATATAATTTACAAATTAAACAATCTGTTGATTCTTTCATTTACTCCCTCAAGTATATTAACCCATCTCTCTTTTTTTCTCTGTATGTCATAATTTCCATGAATAAATGCTCCCTAGGCAGGCAACACCTTCCATTCCTTTGTCTCTGTAATTCTGCATCACTAACTCTGTAATTCTCCAACTTTGAATCAATCCAACCATTTAACTTCTGTGTTCCTCTGCCTGTGTTGATACCTCTACATATTTGTGTTCTATAGTCTTAGCTAGAACATATTGCTTGATATGTATTTTATGTTCTTGATAAGGTTCTTTTTCTCTTCTTTTCAACCTTTACTAACTACCTCAATACTTAAACCACATCCCTCTTCTCTACTTTGATTTGATTATCTTGCCTCAAATATTTGAGGGAAGAATTAACTATATAAACACCCTCAAATTCTTGTATTTATATGTATCTATTATATATAATATCCATGAGTAATTCTTTCCCTTTTATCTTTCTGGAAACAAGATCTGTTCATTGATGCAGCGTTACCTATTTTTCCAGTGATTAATGCTTTTTATTCTTTTTCTTGCTATTTACATATATAAAGCCAAATGATTTTGGATTTCTACTCCTTGATTCCATAGATGCCTTTATAGGCCCCAAACCAAATAGGGGATCTTCATGTTGTCACTTGAATTTTAATTTTCTTATTTTATAATATAATTTAGTGAATTTTGATATGTTTACCACCCAAAATAGAAAACAGGAGTCATATTAGATTTCTGTTTGTTTCTTAAATCCTATATTATTTTTAAAAATGCTATATTCTTTTGATCTCTAAGGTCTACTGTTTTAATTTCACTGTATTCTGTGTAGATTACTGTGAATAGCATCCTTTTCTAATTTCAGTTTCTTCCAATTAGTTTCTAGAACATTCTCTCTGAAATGTGACTAATGATAGTCCCTATCTAAAATGCTTTGTGTCTTCCTGTTAGCTTTAATATGAAGTTAAACTCTTCCTCATGGTATAAGGTACTCTGTGATCTAGCCTTGCCTTTTTTTTTACATTTGAATCAAATGGGGTATAATTTCTCATTTTTCTGAGTGTACAGGTTGCAGAATCACATTGGTCATACAGTCATGTATATACATACAGCAATACTAGTGTCTATTTTATTCTGCTGTCCTTCTTATCCCCCCTTTCCCTTTCCTCCCCTCCCATCACTTCTCTCTACCCAATCTAATGTGACACACTTCTTTTTTTTTTTCCTCACAACATCCTACATGTATTCTGTGCTAAGAGCCAAGTATATGATGCATGGCATTTTTGGTCGAAAGGTGATGCCAGCTAGCCATTGAGATGATATGATTATGTTAAGATTTGCATTCATATGGATATTGGACTCCTGCTGTTCACCTAGGCCGGCTACGGGACTCCTGGAGAGTTCCCATTGGTTGGGGAAGTACAGTAGGAGGGAGTTCCAGACGAGGAGCTCTCTCTGCGGGTCCGGGAGGAGGCCGCGTGGGTGGAAAAAATCTGCCCCGGCGGTACCGGACATTGGTGGCAGTTTCAAAAAATAAACTTTGTTCCTGCTTGAGTGGCTCGTGATTTTGTGCCCAGCCAGACTGCGGCAATTCTGTATAACAATGAGGGTCTCCTTCCATCTTTTAGGAATTCCCCTTCTCCCTCCTTTTCCCTCCCACCTCTCTTCCCTATTTAGTGGTAATCTTCTCATGCTCTCCCTCCCTATCCCATTTTGAGTCATCCCCCTTATATCAGAGAAGACATTCGGCATTTGTTTTTTTTAGGGATTGGCTAACTTCATGTAGCATAATCTGCTCTAATGCCATCCATTTCCTTGCAAATGCCATGATCACACTTATTTCATTCCTCCTCACTTAACCTGCAGCCACAGGTTGGTAGTTACCGTAAATGCAGTGCTCTTGCATGTCTCCATGCAATACTCATTTTCCTCTGCTGAGGATACCTGGGGCTATTTTTAAATAATTTTGAATACCTCTCATATGTGAAACTCTGTAATAAGTCCTCTTCTAGGTTCCAGGAACATAAAAATGACTAACACTTATTCCAGACCACTGAGAGAAATTGAGGCATAAAACTGAAAAATGGGTGATTATAGGTAATGTCACTTCAGGAGGAACTGTACCTCCCTTGTTCCTTAATGTCTGCTATAACCTCAATATGACTACACATAGTACCTGGTCAAAATCTTGACATTTTTCAATACTAATAGTAACAACATGATATCTATTACTTATATAGTTTTTTCCCCCAGGCATTGTTTTAAGTGGTTCAACATATATTACCTTAATTAATAACTAAAACAACTGAGAAGAGTACATACAATTTTTAATGTCTTTGGTGAGGGAATTGATACATACAGTATATGTTTCTTGGTTAACTTTTATCATATAAACTCATGCTCAGGGTACTGTGAAGTCATAAGATAAAAGGACCTAACCCAATTGGTGTGATATATGAATGAGTGTCCTCCAAAGGTCCATATTTTAAAGACTTAGTCCCTAGAATGGCACTATTAAAAGGTGGTGAAACTTTTGTGAGGTGGCGCTTGGTAGGAAGTCCTTAGGTCATTGTGAGTATGACCCTGAAGGGCATAGTGGGACCTTGGTCTTTTCTTTCTCTTTTTGCTGCCTGGCTCATAGGTGAGTGGTTTGCTGTGACACATGCTCCTTCCATGATGTGCCCACCCTACTAGAGGCCCAAAGTGATAGGTGAACTGGACCCTCCAAAACTATGAACAAAAACAAACCTTTTCTCTTTATAAGTGAATTGCCTCAGTAGATTTGCTATAGTGGTGGTAAACTGACTAACATATCAACTATCTTGGCTTAGAAAAGACTTCCTAGAATATTCCATACAAAGGAAAGAACATAACAGTAAGACACATGAAGTAGCTCAGTGTATTCTGAGCTCTTTGTTAGAGAGAGAAGGCTGGGAAGGAAAGAAGACTGAGAAATCATGCCCAGAAATATTGCAAGTATAAGGGAAAGGTAAAAAGTTTAGTTTCTTTAATTTTTCAAAATAATTGTTCCAGATCCTACATGACCTATTATTATCTTTGCCTACCCTTGATTCAGTGTTTCACCATCTTCAATTACTTACCTTTCTGAGACCTGCTCCAAGCCTCTGGAGTTCATTTACTTTCATTTCCCTGTTGCTTTCATTTGTATGTAGTGTTGCTATTGGAGATTGTCTACCAGCTTCTCATTATTTGTTCTGGGGTAGGTCCCTGGCCTGGTCCCACGGATGCTCCAAACTCAAATACAGGATTATACCCCCTTTTAGTTTCCATTTCTATATTTGCCATAGTCATTCTAAAATCAGTTCAGAAAAACTTCCAACAAAAACCACACAATGTACTGAAACAGATCTCTAACAAATTCTAAGGTCTTTATATTGAGTGATTTCTTCAGATGGATCTTCTTAGATCCATTCCAGAAGGTTTATTTATTTTTAAGTATTAAGAAATATGATCCAAAGGATCAGTCCATCTTAGAGTAACTCTTTATGTGAATCAGTTCAGTATCTCACCATTGACCAACTTTTTTTTATAAAGTGTCAGGGACAGCAACCATTTGAATCAGCAAAAGGAGGCTCTTTCTTCACTGCCTTCAGAGTGGGTGCCTTCTCACTCGTTACCCTAAAAGTGGGTTCAGATCACAAAGAGGCTTATCAACTAATCTGTGGAGCATGGATGTTATCTGATGGGTTTGAAATAGACATTGAGGGAGGATCTGTTCAGGTTTTTAAAAGGTGGAATTATTATGATGGAAGTAGAATTTTAAAGGGGTAACATTAAAGGAGGAATGCCCCTAAGGAGGCTGTTGCAGTCCCCTACGGGAGGAGTGGTGTGTGGGGTAAATTCTTGAACAATGATAATGATATTAAAGTGGGTCAATACAAAAGTCAGTTTCCTTCCTTGCATTTAATTCTTGTTAGTCCTTTAGGACTCAGTTCTTATACTATATTCTCCGGGAAGTCTTTCCTGCTAGGCCTTCTAGACTGAACAAAATGCCTCTTCTTGTTCAGAGTGCAGAATTATATAGAGGCATAGTTCTATAAAGGTTGAATAATTTAGAGCAGCTTAATTGCTTCCTCTAGATTACATGCTTTTTGAAAGTTGGTGCTGTGTATCTTCATGTTTGTATGCCTTGTGCCAAATGTGGCTCATGTGATGGTGGTTGTGAAGTGACTAAATTACAAAACCTCTAAGATATATCAAAGTATTTTATTCAGGTAGTGTCCTATTACTGCCACCATTCAGAGGATTCTAAACCAGAGGCATTTTCCCGTGTCCTGTAAGAAATTCTTTCCTCATACTCTGGGTAATGCCAGAGAAAATGAAGGGTGAAATACATGACTACTCTATTGCTGAGAGACAAGGATCATCCAGATAAGTAGGAATGCTGGAAGGTAACACAGGCAGACCAAAGTCATAACCAGGTTAAAAAGTGAAGCCAACAATTTTTTTCTTAAAAAGCATTTGGGGAGAAAAAAATGTGATATTAAAATTCAGAAAGAATGAACAGAATGGGGTGATGCAAGACATTCAAACCTGAACAGAGACTCTAGTATCTAAAATCCTGAAAACCATAGGTATAAGAACCATGTGGTTTGTTGAAATGCAGATATCCAAGGCTCACATTGACTGACTGCTCTGCAGTCTCAGGAATTGTATTCTAGAATTGGAATATTAAGAAACATGTTTGGTGGTTTTTATGCACAGTCATATTTGAAAAGCAGTGCTATACCATTAGTCAAGAGGTAAATGTTTTTTAACAATTCAATGTAAGGAGGAACTAGAAGATGACATCAGAACCTCATCAACCTATCTTAATAGTTGTGTGTGTGTGTGTGTGTGTGTGCGCGCGCGCGCGTGCGCCCAGGGCGCACAGCATGCACATGAACATGCATGCATGTTTATTTAAAGTTAATGATTAGTATACTGTCTATAGTTCAAGTTTCATAGCATAGAGAGGAGTTCCTTTTAAGAAATTCTCTTTTTGAGTTTATATATCAAAAAATGATTAAGTATGCTTAATGAATCCTGGCTGAGTTTTATGGTCAATATTCATTTTTTCAGAATAAACAATACTAAGTAAGAACCACCCTTTAAATGTGGTTCTTTAGCCGGCCTAATTTTGAAAGGCAGATCCTGCATTAGCTATAGATAGTGAATAGTGAATGCTTGCTAAATGTTTGAATGGCTCTGGGTCACCAGAAGTTTTCTATTATAATGTTGAAAGATTCTGTATAGTAGCTTCTTTTTGATTATGTTTTCATAGGAGTGGTAAGGAAGCATGGGAACTTACCAAAGTGGTAAAATTTAATATACACTAAATTCTGAGCATTATTTTTATTATAAAACCATTTTTAAAGGTCCTTATCTCTACTGTACTAAAGATTCATATCTCATTTTTGTATACATTTCAAAACTTCTCTAATAAACGTGGGAAAATCCTATTTGACTTTACATTTGATGTTTAATTGCAAATTGTATTTAATTTAATTGAGAACTTTTTTTGTGTGTATGTGGTTAATAAGCTATAGTATCATAGTTTGGGGTCATTTAAAAGTAGATGACTGGAAAAATAGTCATTAATTGGATTTGAGATTTTTTAAACTTAAAATGTCATTTCTAGATTTTAGTCTTTTAAACTTAAATTGGTTGAGAAGTAAATTTAGCAAGCAAAATGGCAACATTTGAAATGACATGGTTAATGTTCCAAGGCAATAGGAAGGCTAATGTATCTTGTTAGTTTCTTATTTAATGAATATGGTTCCATTGGAAAAATAAGAACATTTTTTATTTTAAAGTACTATCAGAAGCTCAGTCCATGGGCAAGTGTTGTGTAGAGATTAATATGAAATGTCATATTCCCTTCTTTCACAGGGGTGACCATCTAAAGAAGATAGTGTGCTTTTTATCAAAGGGTTTTAAATGAGTGAGCAGTCGAATTTTCACACTTCTTCTTTTCCTCCCTTATATTTGCAGACTTTTATAATTGATGTGGTCAGATGTGATTTTAAATTAATGTACACTTTTAATTTATACTTTTTTCATGATCATCCCAGTTTTAACTTGTATTATCTCTTCAGTTTTCTATGTCAGAAAGAGAAAGGGGAGGGAAAAAACCTTCTAGATGTAGTTACTTCACCAATAAAAGACCAGTTGTATTCATTTTTTCCTTTACTTTAAAAATTATTGAGACATTAATATTTTTTTCTCAAATAACAAAAATAGAAATAACAAAAAAGAAAAGCAAACAAAACAAAACTTTAGTCTCAGGACATCTATTTTTGTTGTTGTTGTTGTTGTTGTTTGACATCTTCTGGAGAAAGTTTTATATACAGAATATTGATTTCTACTGACCTAATACCCAACCCTTGCCAAGTTATACTGATGAAGAAATTAGAGAAGTTAAGTCTTTGGTCATTTAAAAATGTTGGCAAGGAGGAAAGCTGTTAAAGAAAAAAGAGGAAACTGTTCCAGCCAAGGCTACTGTAAAATGTTGCTGTGTAAACTGCAGCCCAGAAGTGCTTGTAGTGGAGAAAATTGCAGCTAGGCTATGAGTTTTAACCTGAGGAAAAGTCTTTTATGGTAATTCTAACAAAATCAGATCCATTCATTTTAGAATTATTATTTTACAATTGGAGTAAGTATCAATGAAATGAATAACTTTTAGAAGTAAGAATAGAATGGGGCTTTTTATAAAGGGTTTTATGTTAGGAAAATTATGTCTTTTCTGAATCATCACCTTTTCTCATTCTACATAAATATTAAGCACTTATGAGCGTACTTTCTATATTTTGAAAGGAAAGTACTACATAAATTTAAAAACCTGTCTCCTTCTCTACCAGTTATTTAAGGATAATCTATACAATGAGATATGTATGTAAACCTAGAAGCCTGATTGATGTAGGGATCATTGTATTGTAGGTTAATAGAAGCACCTTGGTTAACTTTCTCTTTTGTGCCTTTATCTCAGGGCCCTCACTATTAAGAAATCTACAAAGTATACATGTAGGATTAGAATGACATCAGAGTTGTTGCTGAGGAACAACTTACAAGGCTTTTTTCAGTATCCATAGTGAGAGCTGACCTTTACCTGCACTGACTGTTGCAAAGTGATTGAAAAGCTCTTTGAGTAGAGAAATATTTAGGAAGTTTGCATTAGTCATGGTTCTTCAGAGAAACAGAACCAATAAGAATGTGTTTAAGGAGATAATTCCTTTAAAATAAATCTTGTTGTATTTATAAGTCTAAATATGAATGTGATCATGGAAGCTAGTGAGCTGGAGATGCAGTAAAGCTAATGGAGTTAGTCTCAGTCTGAGTCTGAGGGTATGGAGACCAGGAAAGTCTGTGGTATAGTTTTACTCCAAAGACTGGCAAACTCAGGACCCCCAAATACTAGAGTTTCAGTTTAAATTTGAGGCAGGAAAAGGTCAGTGTTCCAGTTCAAGGTCATTAGGCAAGAAGAATACTTTCTTATTCAGGGAAGAGTCAGCCTTTTTCTTCTAGTCAGGCCATTGACTGATTGGATAAAGTCTATTCACATTAGAGAAGGCATCTGCTTTACTTAGTCTACCAATTTAAATGTTTATTCTCATCCAAAAATGCTTTCACAGACACCAAGAATAATGTTTGACCAAATATCTGGGAACCTTGTAACCAGTTAAGTAAAGTAAACCATTATAAGATTAAATTGTATTTTAGAAGATTTGAAGATTAATTAGAAATGGGGTAAGCAAGAGGAGAAGTAAAAAGAATACTCCTAAGTTTTGAGTTTGAGCAATGATTAATGGCATTTGCTAGGCCGAAGCCATAAAGAAAAGTAGCAATGTGAATGACTCAAACTAAGCTCTTTTTGATATACCTATATATCTATACATATAGATATAAAATTATAGTTTTGACCACAGTCTCAAGTTGCTCCCCAATGAGTTGGAATAATAACTCTAAGTCATAGGTTAGAGAAAATGTTTATGTTAGAGATATAATGTGCAAAGATGTGCTTAGATTCTGAGAAGAGTTTGAAAAAGAACTGGGTTGAGCTTGGTAATGGCTGATCCAGGTTAGGATTATCAATACTCTCTACACAGTGTTATTTTTAGTTATAGTCTCAGTTATAACTTGAATGTTTGGGAATGATGTGAACGCTGATTGTTTTGTTGACATTGCAGAGGATCAGACCACATCCCTGACTGTGGGGATGGTTTTTTCCTGGAAGAAATGGATATTACATTCTTCTGCTTTAGGATGTGGATGGAGATTGAATCCTAGGATAATGATGTTCATTTTTTTATATAAGTGAATATGATTGGTGGGGTACAAATCTGGTCTCTCTCCTCAGGTAAGCACTAGCTTTTGAACCCCTTGTGTTATTTATGTACTGAATTATTGTTTTCATTAGCATTAAACATGCAGATTTTATCATATATTTATCACTCAAAGTAAATCTAACATATATTTATAATGAGTTAAAATCTAAACACAAATATACAAAACACACCAAAATAGAGGAGGAAAATAATTATTCATTAACTCATGAGAAGTAAAGAAATAAATTAATATTTGAGTATTTGCTGATTTGAATTATCAGGCAGGAAATGTATGCTATAGTTGTACCAAATCCAGTGGAGAATTCTAGTAGAAGAGGCTTTTGCTCCCTAATAGAAGAAAAAAATATAAATTTACAAGATAATCTCTTTCATTTGTGTTGTGGTTGTTTTGAGGGCAATATAGGTTTACTTGTCTTTCTGTTTTATTTGGTGAAACACACAGACAAAAGTAACAATAAATGTTTTCTTCTGTTTCTCATAACTTGTGTCCTATGAGTCACTGCCATTCCAGCGGAGCTCTNAAACAATGCATGACTTCCCAATTTACTGGGCCATGATTATCTGGCTTTTTAGAATCCTGTCTCATTGATTCATCTATCAAAGGTCAAAGTGTTTCATTGTTAACCATTTTTGACAGAGATGAATTTACCCCAGTGTGTATGGATCTGGCAGAGAGGTTTGACTTGCAATTTTTCACTCAACTATCCTTTGAGAGTAAAGTTTAGTTAACATAAATTTGTCTTGTGGTTAGGATATGCTGGACAAATTGCTGATATGAAGGTTTTCTTTGAAATGGAACCTGGGTAATAATTACAATTCTTGTATTCTTACAAATGATTTTGTCTATTTTGGTTGCCGAGTAGCATTCTATAATCATATCAGAAATTCTTCATTAGTTTAACTTGTCATGAAAATGCTCATGAAATATGCATAATAAAATTAATGTTTCTACTCTCTCTCTTTTATTTTTGAAATAGTCTTCACTCTGAAAGACAGTTTTCTTTTAAAGTAGTGAAAGACAATTGCTTGATGTGATGAATTTATAGAAAAGGGGTATTGTATTCAGAGGTTAGGTCTCTGAATTAACAGAAAGGGGAAAACCAAGTATAGTTAAAATTACTCCTAAAGAAGGAGTATGGGGATCAATATACCATGTCTCAGCAAGTCATCCAGTTTCTCTAGTTCAGCATAAGAAATATACATCTTTAAATACCATACTCACCATAACAAGGCTAGTTGCTCATATGCTGGGACATAAGGGCATTGTGGATTAATAGACCCCTTTTCACACTCTATTCAGTTCATAGATATTGGCGGACAGAATCTTTGGTTATATTGCTTTCTTTTCAGCATATATAATTAAAGTTGTGTAAGCTACATGTGTTTATGATACAACTTCACTCTAGATTCTATTCTATTATATTTAGGCATTATTTCCTTAAATCTATTAGAAGTGGGATTACTGTCATAATCTGGAGAAAAGTTTTACCATAAAGCAATTAATATTTAACATTTGTAGATGTAAGTTTGAGGAATTGTAAATTTATTCCATAGCATACTATAGGGGCATTAAAAATATTTGCAAAGAACATCGATTGCTAGTGACTCATTAAAAAAAGATCATAAGATATTGGGGAGCTCATTCTAAATTTTAACAAATATTTTTTAAACAATTGACAGTCACTCTTAGGTAGATGAAATCAGTATTTTAATTTTATTTGTTGTCGTTAGGAAAATGCCCTATTAGTGTCATAGGACTTTAAGATGCTGTTACAATTTCCTTACATATTACATAATACCTAGTGAAAAATATGTTAAATATGTATAAAATAAAATTAGTTATATTAATTTCTGTTTTATTTGGTGAAACACACAGACAAAAGTAACAATAAATGTTTTCTTCTGTTTCTCATAACTTGTGTCCTATGAGTCACTGCCATTCCAGCGGAGCTCTGGTCATTGATTAGAGATTCACCAGCTTAACTTGATAAATGATTTGCTCAAGTCTCCTGTATAAAAGGTCTATTCAGACTACTCAGACCTTGTAGATATTTAGCCACTAATGCCAAGATTATTGATGATAATCTTTGTCTTGTGGGTTAGCATGCATCATAATAACAGTATTTTGAAGCCTATTGTCAAATCAATTTATCTTACTTGTGGAATCATGTAAAGAAAATACCACTTCGTATTTAATATGATCCATGATTAGTTTGTTGTAAGTAAATTTTGAATGGTTTACAAATGAATTATCTTGATCTGGGAATGATGGATTTATTATAGTTTAATATACTGGTGAAAACATGTTAATACATTCTGTCATTTTGACAGTCTTTACTGTAAAACCTGGAACATTGAATAGACTGTTTTTCAGGAGACCCCAGACCTTTTTGACAAAGCCACAGTTTACTATGAACTTGTTCTGATGATAAGTTATGTAGTCATGGCAAGTGATTAGGAATTTGTTATTTTCCATATGAGAAATATAATGTATAAATGAATTTTTAAATAATTTTTCATTATATGGACTTTTTTATTGGGAGTAGTGTTTACATAAAATATGCCACATTCATTTACAGACTACAAACACACATCACAGATGTATATGTGCCAAAGTATAATAGCTATGAGCTTGGGTAGCCCTTAATATTTTTCAAATTTGAAACATTGTATCAATTATGGAACTGTAACTAATTACTAATTGAAGTTTACTGTTTAAAATGTATCACCAGAAATCTGAATATTTTATAGAGCCATTTCTTATTTTTGTAGCAGTGATTTTCAACTTTCTTCACACATTAAAGTCTTCTCTCTGAAGAAAAAGTTTTCTGAGACTCACCCTTAGAGATTCTGATGCAGTATACCTAGATTAGGGCTTAATTACTTAGATTTCTAAATTTTCATGGGCTGTTGATCTGAAGTCCACATTTGAGAATCCATGTTTTAGATAGACTTTTAAAGGCTACCAGAGAAAAACAACAGGTAACATTTAGAGGGAAACCAATTTGGATCTCAGCTGATCTTTCAATCCAGGCCCTCAAAGCTTAGAGGTCTTAGAATAATATATGCCAAGCTGTGAAAGAAAATGAATGCCAGCCAAGAATTCTATACCCAGCAAAATTAAGCTTCAGAATTGATGATGAAATAAAACCTTCCATGATAAAGAAAAGTTAAAAGAATTCACTAGAAAGCCTGTACTATAAACTATACCCAATAAGATATTTCATGAAGAAGAAATGAAAAATAAAAGTGAAAACCAGCAAAGGAGAAACTATAATAAAAGAACAGTGAATCAGTTGACAAACTAATTCAAATTAAAAACAAGAAATAAATCAAAATGATATGGAATAAAAATCATATCTCAATAATAGCACTGAATGTAAATGGCCTAAATTAATCAAACTAAAGACATAGACTTGAATTTTGGACTAAAAAACAAGATCAAGGTGCCAGCTTGCCCTATTGCCAGCACATTGCAGGTTCCTGAGCTGCCTGTTCCACTTTGCTTCTCCTCTCCTGGCAAGGCCCTGGGGACAAGAGCAAGAAGTGGGGACCATGTTCTGATGCAAACTAATGGCTCTCAACTACTACAATCCTTCTAGCTTCAACTGTAAAGATGAAACAGAATTTAGAAACTTTATTGTTTGGCTTGAATATCAGATGATTACTACACTACAAGATTAAAGACAGGTAATATTTTAATATTTATTTTTTAGTTATTGGTGGACACAACATCTTTGCTTGTATGTGGTGCTGAGGATCGAACCCAGGCCGCACGCATGCCAGGCGAGTGCGCTACCGCTTGAGCCACATCCCCAACCAAGAAACATCCACAGCAGTGACTATCCTGAGTACTTTGAAAAATATCTCAGAGATGTTAACTGTTCCTTCAAGATTCAGGATTGACAAGAAGCAATTGGTTGGCTTATTGGCTTTGCTATTAGACTTGAGTATGGAGATGATGCTGAAAAATACAAGGACTTGGTACCTGATAATGCAAAAAATATTGACAATTCAACTAAAAATGCAGAGGCATGGGTCAGTTTGGAAGTAAATAATCCTGACTTCAAGCTGGTGTGATGGCTTTGGCTAACCTTCAGATTCAGTATGGTGATAATTGCCTGGTAATGCTTGAGGCAATTAGCATTTGGGTTCAAGGATGCCTAACACATGATGCAGTTGCTAAAGCAAATCAAACAAAAGAGGGCTTGCCTATTGCTTTAGACAAATATATTCTTGGCTTTGACACAGAAGATGAAGTTCTTAATGAAGCTGCCAAGATTCTGTGATTGCTGCATATAGAAGAACTCAAAGAGCTACAGAAAAAAAAAATTGATGAAGCCATAGTAGCTGTTCAGGCAATTATTGTTGATCCAAAGACAGAGCATAGATTAGGGAAAGTTGGAAGATGAAGGATTTTAGCTTCTTACCTACTTAGTATAATTGGGAACCATGTACACTTCCAGCATGTGTTTGGAAATCAAATGTCACATTTTCAAGAGAAATTGACTATGTTCTAGAGATTTACCACCATTGTTTTTTTCCCTCTAAATTAAGCTTGAGAAAGTGGGGGAAAGAAAAAGACAGAACCCAACAATATGGTTTCTCCAAGAGACTCACCTCATAGGCAAAGACATCCACAGACTGAAGGTGAAAGGATGGGAAAAACAAAACATATCATATCTTATAAACAAGCTGGGGTTTCCATTCTCATATCAAATAAAGTAGACATTAAGCCAAAGTTAATCAGAAGGGACAAAAAAGGACATTTTGTACTGCTTAAGGAAATTATACATCAACAAGACATAACAATCATAAATATTTATGTCCCAAACAATGGACCATCTGCGTATATCAAATAAGCCCTTCTCAATTTCAAGAAGCAAATAGACCACAACACAATAATATTGGGTGACTTTAAAACACCTCTTTTACCACTAGATAGATCCTCTAAACAAAAATTAAATAAAGAAGCTATGGAACTAAAAAATACAATTAGTAATTTAGACTTAACAGACATGTATAGAATACTTTATTCATCAATGAGTGAATATACTTTCTTTTCAGTGGTACATGGATCTTTCTCTAAAATAGACCATATCTCAGGCCATAAAGCAACTCTTAACAAATACAAAAAAAATAGAGATAATACCTTGCATCCTATCAGATCATAATGGAATGAAAGTAGAAATCAATGATAATATAAAAAATAAAAGCTACCCTAACACCTGGAGACTAAATGATATGCTATTGAATGATGAAGGAATACCAGAAGAATCAAGGATGAAATAATAAAAAAATACTTACAGGTTAATGAGAATAGTGATACAGCATAGCAAAATCTCTGAGACACTATGAAGGCTATGTTAAGAGGAAAGTTCATTGCATTGAGCTCATTCATTAAAAGAATAGAAAGCCAACAAATAAATAACCTAAAATTATATCTCAAAGACCCCCAAAAAGAACAAATCAACACCAAAAGCAGTTAGAAGACATGAAATAATTGAAATCAGAGCTGCAATCAATGAAACTTAAACAAAAATAATCCAAAAAATTGACAAAACAAAAATTTACAAAACAAAAATCTGTGAAAAAAATCAATAAAATTGATAAATCCTTAGACAAGTGAACAATGAGAAAGAGAAAACTCAAATTACTCAAAGTAATTTGTGATGGAAATGGAACTATTATTACTGAAATACAGACCATAATCCGAACCTATTTTGAAAATTTATACTCTAATAAAATAGAAAATCTTGACGATATCAACAAAGTTCTAGGGACATATGACTTAAATAGAATCGGGAAGACACAGAAAATTTAAACAGATCAATTTCAAGCAATGAAATAAAAGATACCATCAAAAGCCTACCAATTAAGGAAAGCCAAGGACCAGATGGAATCTCAGCCAAGTTCTATAAGACCTTCAAAAAAGAATTAACTCCAATATTGCTCAAATTATTTCATGAAATAGAAAAAGAGGCAACCCTTCCAAACTCATTCTGTGAAGCTAGTATGAGCCTGATGCCAAAACAAGACAAAGACACATCAAGGAAAGAATATTTCAGACTAATATCCCTGAAGAACATCGATGTAAAAATCCTTAATAAAAAACTAGCAAATCACATACAAAAACATATTAAAAAGATAGTGCCTCAGAATCAAGTGGGATTTATCTCAGGGATGCAAGTTTTTTTCAATACATGGAAATCTATAAACGTACTTCATCACAAAAATAGACTTAAAGAGTCACATGATTATCTTAATGGAAGCAGAAGAAACATTTTACAAAATACAACATCTGTTCATATTCAAAACACTAGAAAAACTAGGAATAATAGTAATACACCTCAACATTGTAAAAGGTATATATGCTAAACCCAAGGCCAACATCATTCTGAATGGAAAAAAATTGAAAGCATTTCCTCTAAAAACTGGAACAAGACAGGGATGCCCTCTTCACCACTTTTATTCTAGCCAGAGCAATGAGACATGAGAAAGAAATTAAAGGGATACAAATAGGAAAAGAAGAACTCAAACTATTCCTATTTGCTGATGACATGATTCTATATTCAGAAGACCCAAAAAACTACAATAGAAAATTTTCAGAACTCTTAAATGAATTCAGCAAAATAGCAGGATATAAGATTAACACCCATAAATCGATTGTGGTCTTACACACCAATGATGACTCAAGTGAAAGGGAAATTAGGAAAACTATCCCATTCAATGTTACATCAAATAAAATAAAATATTTTTTTTATTTTATTGAAAACTACAGAACTATGAAAACTACAGGACACTAAAGAAAGAAATTCAAGAAGACCTTAGAAGATGGAAATATCTCCCATGTTCTTTGATAGAATTAATATTGTCGAAAGGGCCACACTATCAAAAGTGTTATACAGATTTAATGCAGTTTCTATTAAGGTTACAATGATATTCTTCATAGAAATAGAAAAAGCAGTCATGAAATTCATTCAGAAAAAATAGTGTCCCAGAATAGCCAAAGCAATCCTCATCAACAAAAGTCAAATAGGAGGCATCACAATACTAGACCTTAAATTATACTGAAGAGCTATAGTAACAAGAGCATGTTATTGGCACCAAAACAGACATGAAGACCACTGGTACAGAATAGAAGACACAAAGATAAACCCACATAAATATAGTTATCTCATACTAGAGAAAGTCACCATAAACATACATTGGAGAAAAGATAGGCTCTTCAACAAATGGTACTGGGAAAACTGGAAATTCATATGCACCAAAATGAAATTAAACCTCTCTCTCACCCTGCACAAAACTCAACTCAAAGAGGATCAAGGACCTAGGCTTTAGAACAGAGACCCTGTGCCTAACAGAAGAAAAAGTAGGTAGGCCCAATTCTCCATCATGTCAGCCTAGGAACCAAAGTCCTCAACAAGACTCCTAAAGCACAAGCAGTAAAATCAAGAATCAATAAATGGGATGAAATCAAACTAAAAAGCTTCCTCACAGAAAAGGAAACAATCAAGTACCTGAAGAAAGAGCTTACAGAATGAGAGAAAATCTTTGCCACCTGCATCTCAGATGGAGCATTAATCTCCAGGATATATGAAGGTCTCAAAAAACTTAACACCAAAAACAAAAACAAAAACAAAAAACCACAAATAGCCCAATTAATAAATGTGCAAAGGAATTGAACAGACACTTCACAGAAAATAAATAAGAATGATCAACAAATATATGAAAAAAATGTTCAACATCCATAGCAATTAGAGAAATGCAAATTAAAACTACACTGAAATTTCTTTTCACTCCAATCAAAATTGCAATTATCAAGAATACAAGTAACAATAAATGTTGGCAAAAAGACACACTCCTACATTGCTGGTGGGACTGCAAATTGGTGCAAGCACTCTGGAAAGCAGTATGGAGATTCCACAGAAAACTTGGAAAGGAATCACCATTTGATCCAGTTATCCCACTCATCAGTATTTACCCAAAAGACTTAAAATCAGCATGCTATAGTGATGTGGTCCCATCAATGTTCATAAAAGATCAATTCACCTTAGTTAAGCTATGAAACCAACATAGGTGAATGGATAGATAAATGGATAAAGAAAATGTGATACATATGCATAATGGAATATTACTCAACCATAAAGCTGAATGAAATTGTGGCATTTGCCAGCACATGGATGGAATTGGAGGCCATCATGCTAAGTGAAATAAGCCAATCCCAAAAAACTAAAGGCTGAATGGTCTCTTTGATATGTGGATACTGATTCACAATAGGCTGCAGGGAAGGAGGATTAGAGGTTATATAGATTGGACAGGGTAGGGAGGAAGTGAGAGTAGATGGCAATGGGAGAGACAATAGAATGAATCAGACGTAATTTTCCTGTGTTCATATATGAAAACACGACCAGTGTAACTCGATATCATGTACAACCACAAGAATGGGAAGTTATGCTCCATGTATGTAGGATATGTCAAAATATATTTTACTGTCATGTGTAACTAAAAAGAATAAATTTAAAAATCCATTCTTTATAGAAATGGAGGCAATATGTGCTTTCTCAGGTTTTTAAAGATCTGGTTCCAAACAATGGACACACACACACACATACACATTTGTATGTATAAGTATATAATATATTAAAATATTATACTATGTATTTTACATATAATTTATGTATGTAATATATTTTATATAAAATTATTTTTATACATTTACATATATTTTATATGATTAATATATGTAACACATAATTAATATATCATATAGAATAAATAATTTTTTATATACAATGCCTAAAATTTTAGTACATTTTATATATAATTAATGTATTATATATTATATAAATATTTCTATTACATAGTTATATTACATATTATGCATATTTTACACTTAATATACATATTTATATGTAATGTATGTATATTTATATGTATGTTTTTGTGTGTTTGTGTGTAAGTAATTAACAGCAGATATTAGGTTTTATTTTCTCTCCTTGCCCTCTGAATTGTGTTTATTTCCCTTAAGAGAAGAATTTATAACATTGGAAACTATATACTCTAAAACTAGGGGAGAAAAGAAGACACCTTTTTTAATGAGTTAAATTATCTGATTAATCTTTATAAATCACACAATATTTCTTTTCCCTAACCATTGAGTACCATTATGAAGTATATGTGATATGTTTCTCACTAAGTGAACTATACTGTGCAATTTTTTTTCTGTTATAGTTCAGCATTTTGCCATACTCAAAGGTTGTTATTTTGAGGTGGATTTTCATTGTGTGAAGTTTAGTTGTGGACAAGGGTAAAATAAAAGGTGTTCAAATGTCTGGTAGCATTTTTTGTTATTTATGATTTCAGATACGTTCTTTATTAGCTGAAAAAATAACATTAAATGATGCTATTTTAAAACTGGAACTGTTATTGTAATTACATGTTGAATTTACTGCTATTTTTGAAGCTATCCACATAGATAGAGACTACTGAATTAACTGGGGAGTCACTGGAATAATTTTTCCTATAACTAACACCTAACAAAGTGTACACTTAATAAATATTTGTTAAACAAATTAAATTTGGAGACTGGGCCCTTGAGATGATAGCTTACCAATCTTGTTATGAGATGCCAGGTAAGGAGGCAGAGCTTTTTTCATTAGTTATAATTTCAGCCTCTATGCTTAGTTCATCAGAATGCATAATGCTCATCCACCGATTTACAGGAGTGCTTCTTCATTACATATGGGTTGCACATCCTCTGGTACTCTGAGAGCTGAGCCTTTCCAAATTGTATTTAATGGTCTGGATTTGGGGTTGAAATTAAACTGGAATACACTAATGCCTAACACTGCTAATACTGCATCATCCCTATTTTTTTCCTCTTGTTTAGAATAACAACAAACAATATCAATGTATCTTGGTGGAAGTGCTTACTTTTTATTAATGTGGCTTTTAAAAAAGAGCTATATAATTCTGACAAATTAGGTTGGAATATTGCTGGTAATATATCCCTTGTATGGCCCCATCAGACTGATGCTCCTGTACTCATAATGCCTTTTCTTTGTATTGAAAAATCTTTCCCTGTCAGCCAAGGAAGTGTTAAAATCCGAAGTATAAAGAGATCTATCTTTTCTGTCCTTTATTCTGGGCCTCAAAGACATCCTTTGAAAATAACACTTTTTATTGTGAAAACATAGAATCTGAGCAGTCAAAATATGTAATAATGCTTCTTTATTTTGATATGTAGCATTTATTAGTTATGAGTATGATATATTCATCCAAACCAAAGACCAAATTGCATTTAAAAAAGCAAAACAGGGCTGGGGATGTGGTTCAAGCGGTAGCACACTCGCCTGGCATGCGTGCGGCCCAGGTTCGATCCTCAGCACCACATACAAACAAAGATGTTGTGTCTGCTGATAACTAAAAAAAAAAAAAAATTTTAAAATTAAAATTCTCTCTCTCTCTTTCTCTTAAAAAAATAAAAATAAAAAAGCAAAACAATGTACTCTCCAAAATAACAAACACCCCCCCATGTGCATCGTAATCAATTTTATAAATTAGCAGCTAACAAAATTTTATTCTTTTGACTATACTCAGCATGCATTTGTTGTGCTTATTTACTTTTAACTAAAATGATTTCTTCTTCATTTTTCTTTCATAATTTATTTTTAATTTTATCCCACTGAAAATTTGTTACATTGCCTCAAATCTGTTCGTGTATAGGAAGAATAAAAATAAAGTTAAAAAATTTAAAAGACATTCTTTATTCATACAGTATGTGCTTTCTAAAAAGCTTATATACTGTCCATGGTAGGTAGCATACTGCATTTAGTTTTCCATATATAAACTCTGTGTTAGAACTCTTTCTTAAGGTTCTATCTAGTGCCCTTATGTAATCTCTTAATTAACAGTATAAAACTTACCCCATCTCACTTAAACCTCCCTTCTTCATGTTCTAGATAGGAAATTATCAATCAATTGTCCATATCTTATCTTGGGCTATTTTTATTTGCCCAAAACCATGTTGGCCCACATGGTACTATACACAAAAAAATTTGAATTAGTTGCTAAATAATTGAAAATTAGAAATTGCCTATAAAATTTCTGATTTTGACTTTCTTTAAAAACCTAGAAGATGCAGACCTATGTATTTATTTGGCAAGAGTAATCTGTAGCCCAGTGGTACATGTTTCTTTGAGTTGGGACAAGAAGTCTCTTGTTCACTTCAGCCTATACTACTTTCTATTAGTTTGTAGCCATTGAGGTTAATGGTCAATTGACATTAGTACTTGTGTTGTTGTGACTGTTATAGATCTTTCTGCTTCACTAAAACTTATACTCTGGTCAGCATTTCTGGGCACCATTAGCAATTGTAAACTACTGTATAATGCATTTTTTGTTTCAAATATGATACTTGAAATTAATATTGTTTGTTTTTATTATTGTTTAGTTTTGGAATGTCTCCCAAAGCTTATGTGTTGAAGGCTTGTCCTCCAATGTACTAATGTCCAGAGGTTAAGCTTTTGGGAAGTGATTGGATCATGAAAACTTTAACCTCATTGGTGAATTATTCCATTTGATAGATTAATAATTAGAATGAACTACTGGGAAAATGTGGAAACTGTAGGTTTGTGGAGCATAATTGAAGGAAGCAAATTACTGGAGGTATGCACTTGAGGATTACATCCTGTCCCTGGCCCCTTCTCTGCTTCCCAGCTATCATGAGCTGAGTACCTTTACTTTGTCATTCCCTTCCTCCATTATGTTCTGCCTCACCTCAGGCCCAAAGCAATGGAAGTGTCTGACTACAGACTGAAGCCTCTGAAACAGGGAGAGCCAAAATATATGTTTCTCCCTTAGAATTGTTTTTCTCAGATATTTGTTATGAAAGAAAGAAAGAAAGAAAGAAAGGAAAGAAAGAAAGAAAGAAAGAGAGGAAGAAAGAAAGAGAGGAAGAAAGAAAGAAAGAGCTGCATGATTTTGAAGGCAATATCTCAGGGGAATCAATCTAATATTACGAATTTCAGGTTCCATAATCTGTAGAGAAGATATTTGGGGGTTAAGAATCTCTTTGGATGCATTGTCTTATTATGTACTTGGTAATCTGCCATCACTCTTTATGGTTTGACTCACTTGAATGCCCTGTCAGGTTGTCTTTATTCACTATTCACTCTAGTGTCTATCAAGGAGTGTGTACCCAGAGCTTCTGTCTTTCCACGTATTTATTCCTTACAAGGTCAGTAACTACAATAATACAGTATTGTGCCACAGTCTGGCTGGGCACAATTCAGGAGCCACTTGTCAAAAGAAACAAACTTTATTTTTAGAACCACACATGCCAAACAAAACAGCTCCTCAGGAAAAACCTTCAGAGCCCAACTGCCACCACCGGCTTCCCACAAGCCTCTCAACCTCCCCCACTCCTCCTGCTCTTGAGGCTGATTGGCTGCGTCATGTGGGCAGAGCCAAAAAAAGTCCCCCAATGAGCAGCTCCGTGGTCTGAAAGGGCGGGGAAACAGCCCAATGAGCATCATCGCAGAGGAGCCAATCAGTTGGCAGCTAGAAGTTTGCTGGGGCCGCTGTGAGCCAATCATCAACTGGGAGCTGGAAGTTTGCTGGCAGCTGGAAGTTTGCTAGGGCCCCTTAGGCTGTGGCT
Organism: Marmota marmota marmota; assembly: GCF_001458135.2. NCBI lineage: Eukaryota > Metazoa > Chordata > Mammalia > Rodentia > Sciuridae > Marmota > Marmota marmota. Next base: position 5,566,093 of record NW_025999862.1, read on the forward strand.
CTCAACATCTCCCCCTCTCTGTTGAAACAACAAGCATGTGCCTGCCTTAGGTTGTCCAATAGTTCATATGGTCCTTACCCATTATCGGATGAGCTGACCTCAAGGCGTCAGCCTCCTGTCTTAGGTTGGTACCATTGCAATTGGATCTTACCCGTCACTGACTACTGGTCCAGCATACAGCCACACCTGTGGATAGGTCTTTGTACCAGCGGGGGGATGAGGTTCTTTGCCTCACCTCTATTGGCCCCCAAATTTTAGCTGAACGACCATGACAAGCAGAAGGGAGGAAGACACACCAAGCCAATTGACGGCTCCTTTTGGAAAAATTGTACCACTGATGACATCATCAGCAAAAATACCCTAACACTACCACAAGTTGCTGCACCAACAGATAGTTCACAATGCATACAAGTGAGTTCACAATGCATACAAGTGATACATAGTCCAGGCAAGTTCTACAAGCAGTTCAGTGATGGCTATTGCAGAAGCTGTAGATTGGTTTTATCTTTGTCTTCACTGAAACTGGGATGAAGATAGGAATTCTGGCAATAATGGCTAAAGAAAAAATTATGTAACATTCCAGAAGGCACTAAAAGAAAACAATTTTCTTAACAATTTACATTATCTTTAAGAGAATTATTAAATATAATGAAAAGGAAAGGTGAAAGTAAACAAACAGATCTGTTAACCTTCTTTTGTGTTCACATATTAAAACAATCTTTAACAGCTGTTTACCCAATTAAATTAAACCATTTAAATCACGTGAATTAAAAAAAAATATTTGGATCCATTTTATCATGAGCGCTCATCATATATGATATATGGACATACATACATTCAAACATATAACACAAAACACAAGTGTGCACACATAATATAATACATACAACACATAACATTATAGTAAAGGCCTTATAACTTTTTACAGGTGAAATCTCCATTGCAATGTTTAAAAACTCTATAGTCAAAAAATAGAACTGATCAGCAAAACATTAACCTAGGTCTGTATGAGCTCAAAAAACAAAATAGAACTTCATGATATGGCAAAGGGCAATAATAAAATAGATATTGAAAAAAGCATCCTGGTTCTGTTGCAGATGTAAGAATAGCCAAACTGGAGTTTTGGATATCAGTTGTTATGGATTTGAGCCAAATCATCTTCTTTTTGGTCTGTAGAAATCGCTTTAGTTAATCTTTCTGGAATCCAAATCGGCTGCTGTTCTCCCTGTGGAAACACATAAACAGACTCCCGACTCCAGACAATCACTGGGTCAGGACCTTGGTTAATCTCTCTGGAATCCAAATCGGCTGCTGTTCTCCCTGTGGAAACACACAAACAGACCCCCGACTCCAGACAATTACTGGGTCAGGACCTTTCCATTGTCCTGTTAGAATATCCTTCCAAAGTACCTTGGGCTTATGTACATTTTTTGGACACATATGCCTTTCCGCAGCACTAAGTCCTGATGAATCCAAATTTAAAAAGTTTAGAGTAAAAAGGGTTATTTTAAGTTTATCTTTGGGGAATATATACCCCTTCCCAATTCCTTCTTTTTGCTTTAATAAGTACATTTTAATAGTTTGATGAGCTCTTTCAACTATGCCTTGTCCCTGTGGATTGTATGGGATTCCTGTTATATGAGTAATGCCAAATGTTGAGCAAAATTGTTTAAAAGAGGTAGAAGTATAACCAGGGGCATTATCTGTTTTTAACTGTTTTGGAACACCCACAGTGGCAAAATTTTGTAAGCAATGAGCTATAACATCTTTAGTTTTTTCTCCGGCATGAAGGGAGCCCATCAAAAATCCAGAAGAAGTATCAACTGTAACATGCAAATATTTTAATTTTCCAAATTCTGGCAAGTGTGTGACGTCCATCTGCCAAATATGGTTAGGTATCAATCCTCTAGGATTGACTCCAAGATTAACTTGTGGTAAAAAGGTCACACAATTTTGACATTGTTTTATTATTTGTCTAGCTTGTTCCTTAGTTATTTTAAAACGCTTTTGTAAAGTATTAGCATTGACATGGAACTTTTTATGAAAATTTATAGCTTCTTCTAGTGTAGAGAAAATATGTATGTCATGTGTAGTTTTATCTGCTAAATCATTGCCCAAACTAAGGGCTCCAGGCAATCCTGTATGTGCCCTGATATGTCCTATAAAGAATGGATCTTTTCTGTCCCAGATTAGACTTTGTATAGTGGAAAGCAAAGAGAAAACAGTAGAAGAAGGGGAAATCCTACCAGCATCTTCAAGAGATACTATAGCATTAACTACATACTGACTATCAGAAAATAAATTAAATACAGAATCTTTAAACATCACAAAAGCTTGTAAAACTGCATTAAGCTCTACCTTTTGAGCTGATTGTTTGGGTACTAAAAATGTAAAAGTTTGATCAGGGGTAACTACTGCTGCTGTACCATTATTTGACCCATCAGTGAATATATTTGGAGCATTCATGATAGGTGTTTTTCTTGTCATTTTTGGAAAAATTACAGGATGCAATGACCAAAAAGACAATAAAGGATTAGATGGTAAGTGGTTATCAAATGAAACATTAGATTTGCACATGATTATTGCCCAAGTATTTAACTCATTAGCTAACTCATCAATTTGATTCATAGTATATGGAGTAATAATTTTATTGGGAGAAATTCCAAACACTCCCTTTGCTGCTTTTATTCCTTTGAGTATTAATTGTCCTACAGCCTCAGGATACCTAGTAAGAATAGTGTTAGGAGAATAAGATAAATGTATCCATAATAATGGACCTTCTTGCCAAAATACTCCTGTAGGAATATTTTTTGTTGGTAGTACAATAAATAATAAAGGCAAACTTATATCAATTCTATCCAAATGCATATTTTCCATATATGTTTCAATGATTTTTAATGCCTTTCTTGCTTCAGGCGTTAACATTCGGGGTGAATTTGGATCTGATGGACCTTTTAGGATATCAAATAAAGGTCCCAACTCTCCTGTTGGTATACCTAAATAAGGCCTTATCCAATTTATGTCTCCTAATAACTTTTGAAAGTCATTAAGTGATTTGAGTTGATCTACTCGTATTTGAATTTTTGGTGGACGGACCATGGTTGAGGATAATAGAACTCCTAAATAATTAATTGGAAAATTTAATTGTACTTTATCTATTGCTATCTCTAGATTATAATTTTTTAATAAGTTTGTAAGTGTGGCATAACATTCTAGCAATGTGTTTTTATCTTTGTGTGCTAATAATACATCATCCATATAGTGAAATATTTGTAGTTCAGGATTTTGATTTCTAAGTGGCTGGATTACTTTGTTAACATAAATTTGACACATAGTTGGGCTGTTAGCCATCCCTTGAGGGAGTACTTTCCATTCATATCTCTGATCAGGACCTTCATGATTCAGTGCAGGGATAGTAAATGCAAAACGTGGACTATCCTCAGGATGAATTGGAATTGAAAAAAAACAATCTTTAATATCTATAACTAAAACATACCAGGTTTTTGGCAAAGCAGACAATTGAGGAATCCCTGATTGAGCAGGTCCCATAATAACCATCTCATTATTAATGGCTCTTAAATCTTGCAATAATCTCCATTTACCAGATTTCTTTTTGATGACAAAAATGGGAGTATTATGGGGAGATACAGAAGGTTGTATATGTCCTTCTGCTAATTGTTGTTTGACCAGGTCATGGGCTGCTTGTATCTTTTCTTTAGTCAGGGGCCACTGAGGAACCCATACTGGTCTTTCTGATTTCCAAGTAATTTTTATTGTCTCAGTGGCCCTTTCTGAAAATCCAACCCATGTCTGTCTGTTCCTTGATCTATTTGTATTGGTGCTGCTATACCTTGTTCTTGTTTTTCTAATCTTTTTCCTTTCCTAAAACCTTGTCTAGTCATAATAGTGGGTGCATTTTGGTTGATGTTATTTGTTAATGTCAAACCTAATTGATCTAGGACATCTCGTCCCCATAAATTTACGGGAAGATGATCCAATACATATGGCTGTATAGTTCCTTCACATCCTTCAGGATCCTTCCAATCTAATACCATTGCACTTCTATGGGGATTAGTCGCCACTCCTAGGCCTCGAAGCGTTTGAGTGGCTTGTTGTAATGGCCAATGTTTTGGCCATTCTTGACGAGAGATGATGCTAAGGTCTGCACCTGTATCCAGTAGCCCATTAAATTCATGTCCTTGAATATTTAGTTTTAGCATGGGGCGAGAATCTAAATTTAAAGAAAGCATAGCCCAATCTACACCTGTGGAGCCTAATCCCTTGGAACCTCTTTCTACAGTACGACTGGAAAATTTATCATGTAGGCTGGGTATTATTAGTAACTGTGCTATTCTATCTCCTGGTGAAATTACTGATATACCCTTTGGAGAACTGGCTATAATTTTTATTTCACCTTCATAATCGGGATCAATTACCCCAGGACTTATCATAAGTCCTTTTAGAGTAGAAGAGCTGCGTCCCAATAATAAGCCTACTGTTCCTTTGGGAAGAGGTCCTTTCACCCCTGTGGGAATGATTTGAACTCCCATCTCTGGAGTTAGTACTGCTCTGGCGGAGGCGCAGATGTCCAACCCTGCGCTCCCTCTGGTTTGTCTGATGAGGGATCTGATGGACAATGTGTCCTGGGCACTACCCTGATGGGGTTGCTGGGTTCCTCCAGTGCTCCGTATATTTGTGGTTTTGGGCCCCGGAGCATTGGGCCCCCCTGTCCATTTTTTGGCAATGGAGCCCGATGCCTTTCTCCACGATATCGTGGATAAACACCTGGTCCTTGTTCGTTTTTTGATAATGGAGTACCCTCTATGGTGGTTTGAGAACGGCATTCATTAGCCCAATGTCTCCCTCTACGGCATCGTGGGCAAATACCTGGTATTCTACTCCTTTGATACCTAGTTTTGTTAAACCCTCCTCCAATGGGGCAATTCCTTTTAAAATGTCCTGTTTGTTCACAATTGTAGCATGTTCTTGGCCTGGCATCTAAAGCCTGTTTTACTGCAGCTGCCACAATTTGCCCTTGTTCATTAATGTCTCTGGCATCTAAAGCCTGTTTTACTGCAGCTGCCACGACTTGCTCTTGTTCATTAATGTCTCTACATAATTTAATATATGTGTTTAAATCTTCATGTTTCCATGGTCTAATGATATCTCTGCACCAACGATTCGCTTGCTCATAAGCCAGGTGTTTTAGTAATGGCATTGCTTGTTCTGTATTCCCAAAAACTCTGGTAGCTGTTTGAATAAGCCTATCTACAAATTCAGCATAAGGTTCATTAGCTCCTTGTATTACCTTAGATAATTGACCTTGTAAACCTCCATGTCCTTGTAAAGTCTTCCATGCCTTAATTGCATCTGCAGCAATTTGTGCGTATACACCAGGATCATATGCAATTTGTTGCTGCTGATCCTCATAAGGTCCCTTTCCTAACAACATATCTAGATTTCTCTGAGGATAACCAGCTGCTGCATTTCGCCTAGCCGTCTCCTTGCAAAATTCCTCATTGGCAACCTTCCATAACAGGTATTGTCCTCCATTTAGCACAGCTTTACACATATTAGCCCAATCTGCTGGCGTCATGTTCAAGTTGTTAATGGATTCGACCATGCTTACAGTGAAGGGTGCTTGAGGACCATAGGTTGTTACAGCCTCTTTTAGCTGCTTCACTGTTTTGAAATTTAAAACTTGGTAAAATCGCTGCCCTCCTGCCTCAAATACAGGGCATGTTAATATTTGAGATCTTGTCTCAGGATCCCAACTATCAACTGCGGGGGTTGGGGACCTCCCAGCATATGGAGGTGGCCTTGTTGGTTGGACACTTACGCCCTCTGGTGATAGAAAGGTGTTAGTAGCAGTCTCCTGTTGTAACTTTCCCCCTGATGGCTTTTTCTGCTTTACACTTTCTTTCTCTGTCTGACTAGCTTGAGAGGCTTTCTCTTTTACTTGAATTTTTTCCTCTGTCTGACTAGCTCGAGAGGCCTTCTCTTTTACTTGAATTTTTTCCTCTGTCTGACTAGCTTGAGAGACCTTCTCTTTTACTTGAATATTTCTACTATAACTATAATACAACCCAAGAAGATAATGCCAAACAAAACTGAAACAGAATGAAACAAAAGTGGAACAGAAAATCATTATTATAGCCTTTCTATCCTCCTGAAATGTCCATCCATCCTTTCTCCCTATCTGTTCCTCAGATGTGAGTGGTTTTTCTTCCATCTTACACATCTCCAGGGACAGGCAACTTAAAACAAAGTGAAGCAAAACAAAAGAATAATCTTAAAATGGCTACCCATCCTCTCGCCCTGCCCTCAGGGGCGAGCAGTTTACCTTATCACTTACCCTCAGTCATTCCCATGCGGCCCACCAAATGCCACAGTCTGGCTTGGCACAATTCAGGAGCCACTTGTCAAAAGAAACGAACTTTATTTTTAGAACCACACAACCACACAGGCCAAACAAAACAGCTCCTCAGGAAAAACCTTCAGAGCCCAACTGCCACCACCGGCTTCCCACAAGCCTCTCAACCTCCCCCACTCCTCCTGCTCTTGAGGCTGATTGGCTGGGTCGCACGGGCAGAGCCAAAAAAAAGTCCCCCAATGAGCAGCTCCGTGGTCTGAAAGGGCGGGGAAACAGCCCAATGAGCATCACCACAGAGGAGCCAATCAGTTGGCAGCTAGAAGTTTGCTGGCAGCTGAAAGTTTGCTAGGGCCCCTTCGGCTGTGGCTCTCAACAGTATTGAGCCACTATTAACAAGTATGGTCAAAATTTCATTCAATGGTTGCCAAAGATAATCTGCAATGGGGAATATGACTTTATATGTAGATTTGTGGCAGAATGGAAAGTTCTGATGAACTATCATAAGTTGAAGAAATTGAGAAAAAATGGAGATTTAAGGTATTATTCAAGGAAATGCTTTGGTGGGAGTGTTTTAGTTCGCTTTTTCACTGCTGTGACTAAAAGACCAGACAAGAACAATTTCAGAGGAGGGAAAGTTTAGTTGGGGGCTCACAGTTTCAGAGGTCTCAATTCATAGATGGCTGACTCCATTGCTCTGGCTCAAGGTGAAGCTGAACATCATGGTAGAAGAGTGTGATGGAGGGGAACAGCTTACACAATGATCAGAAAGCTCAGAGAAAGACTAAGCTCAGGTCACCAAATTTATAGTCCAAAGGCTTGCCCCGAGGTACCCACCTCCTCCAGGCACACCCTAGGAGCCTATAGTTATCACTCAGTTAATCCCTTTCAGGGGATTAATTCTAATAACCCAATCATTTCACCTCTTAATATTCTTGCATTGTCTCACACATAAACATTAGGAGAATATCTACTATCTAAACCATAACAGGGAGTTTGGGAATCTTGTTTAGGGAATATTATTGATGTGGTAAAATTTGCAAGAGATGCATTGATAGTAGAGACCTTAAGAGAAATTCTTCCTGAAATATTTAAAATTGTGCTTCCTATTTGAAACTTAACATACAACAACGATCAATAAGCATGCCTCATTTATACTTCAAAGGTAAAATGTTGTGATTCACTTTCCCCAACATCAGTTCTTCCTTCATGTAGTTGAGTAACAACAAAAAACATTCTCTGTGTTTAGGAAAGACTTTTTGATATGCAACATAAAACAAGGATAACTTATCTTTGTACAATAAAGGAATCTCATCAGCCTTCATATTCCTATTGTATTCATCAAGAAAATGGGCAATAAACAAGATATATTTGTAAGAATAATATTTTATTTATTTATTCATTGCTTTTTTGTTTTGTAATTCTCATTGTCATGCAGGAGAGTCTCTTGAAATTTTGTCTTTTATTTTCAAGATCATGCTCAGTTTTCTTGGTTATTCCATTTGAGGATTAGAAAATAAATTATTTTGGTTTCAGAGGATTTTCAAATCCATATAATTTTCTCTTCCTCTGAAGTGCAGAATATTTTAAGATTCAGAAACCATATAGAAGAATATTGAAACTCTACTTTTCTTCCCCTTAAATTGCTGTTTGACCTTGCAGAGTCTGTGTATACCTTCAAATCAATATATATGTCTTGCCTTACTAAAGTGAGCTTATAGTCTAACATTATGTTGTCAAGTTAAGATGGTTGCTTCCTCTTGTTGTATAGGGTGATAAAAATGTTTGATCAACTTAGGTCATTAACTTGATTCAGGATGGAAATATAATATAGAATGGATTATGTAAATAAAAAATAATTTCATTGTAATTATCTGACATTTAAAAGATGGAATTGAGTGAAAGAAAGCCCATTAAATTTATTTTATCATTATGGACTCAATTTTGCGCAAAAAAGATCTTTTTGTGTATCGATCGTACAAAACTATGAATGCCTCTCATGCTTTTTCAAAGTTTTAGGCCTGATTCAGATTTTTTGGTTTTATCATGACAATCTCTTTTTTAGAGCAAATATATGGAGGATTCTTATTTTTATAAACACTATTTTGTTCTGAAATGCTGTAATTTGCATTGGGACATCATTATTTTTTGCTTGTCTGGAAACCTATGGGTGGGTACTTTTAGTATAATATAATCAAGGAACATTTTGAAATGTTCTTTAAAAATAAATATCATGTACCACATACCTGAAAGTATGCATTTATTCTCCTAGAGATGGAATTAAATTTGCTGATGCTTTAAAATACCAGCATGATTGATAGACTATTTACATGTGACCACCTGGTAATGCATTCTTATTCGCCACTTGTTTTCTCTTGCTAAAATTGTACTTAAATCACACTGCAAACTAACCCAGATACTAAAATATCTAGAAGGAAAAATTAACAGAACTGACATTTTCCAACTTTGAATTTTAGTTTTTAGATAGACAGTCCCAGACCTTCTAGAAAATCAATTAATTTGAGAGTCTAACAAAGGCTCCTTGTTTACTCAGTTACCTTAAATTTGTCTTTCACTCTGAGTGCTTGGCTTTATTAATGAGTTCTTTTGTTTATTTGCTTTTTGTTTTCTTAAATCTCTGTGTTAATGTGTCAGATGATGTAGGGAAAATTTATAACTCAAGCAATGTTTAAAGTCTAAGGTTTATTTTAACATTAAAATTCTGAAAGTATAAAAATTCTTATGAAATCATGGGTATGTTGATTTTCACACCTGGAATTTTCAAGTGGGCATATGTAGAAAGTAAAAATGTTGGATCAAATCTTTAAAACAAGCCAACTTACTCTTAGTGCTTTCCACAAATCTCCATACTGCCAATGGATTTATTTTGTAAAGCTGTATTGGAGATAATTTCATGTTTGCCTTACTATTTGATTTCATTCCATTTATTCTCGGTCCCAAACAGTCTAGAACTTTTACTTTTTTTATTTTCTGAAACTTGGAAGTATATCTATGATAGTTTTCAAATGGGAAAGTTTATACTATGGGTTAACATTCCCCATGGTAGAAAATATAAACAGTAGCAGAAAATGGTGCTCTAGCCTTACAAATATTACATATTACTATAGAAATAGTCCTGATTCTTATTCATTTTAATAGATGCATGATTTATGATGGAATTAGTGACATTTATATGTAATTTATATAGGTTCCAAGTTTTATTTGCCCCTTTCATTTTTCTTATTAGCACTATGCCTTAGATAAAATAGGTACTAAGAAAATATTTTGGGACAAGTGGATTGTAACTATTTTATATTTAGGTTTCTTAGTATGTGAGCAATAATTAAATAACTTGGAGTGTGGGGAGGATATGATATAATGCATGCTTCTATTGAGTGGTATTATGTTCTCTCTATTGTGAGAAGGAATTACTTTTATTTTTATTTTTTTTAAGTCTTGAGATCTTTAGTTTGGGGAAATTAACATGTAAAAGTTAATATCAGTGAAATCCTTCAGAACAGATAAAGTAGAGGTAAGGAAGGGATGCCCTTGTGAGCTTCATTGCCATCTGAGAGTATCCAGGAACTCCAGTGAATGGATGTTGGAGAGAAGTGAACGATACTGGGAAACTATTTAGAAAACTTCGAGATAAGACACCAGATAATCCCAGTGTGTTATTTGGGGAACCACACCTTTTTCCAAAAGTATCATTCAATATAGCAAGTCTTTGGTATGTAAAAATTTTCAGCAATATTTACTAACTTAGATAATTATTCTCTTGCATTATTCTTTTTTTCCAGCATTCTTTGACTATTCTTTTTTCATGAAGAGCTGTTTACTGGACAGATGCCTTCTTAGATATGTCCATTCTTGCCTGAAAGGCAATGACTATTTCAGTAGCTATTAGCATATTAAGAAAACTTGGGTAATTCCATCCACTTCACATTAATTTTCTTTTGTTGATTATTTGCTGTAATATGTTAAATAATTGCTCTTGAATGGGTCAAGAAAAGCAGTCATTCACCTGTTTTGATTGCTATAAATATCTCCGAAGTCATCCAAATGTGCCTCCATATTATTTACCACTCTTCTAAGCCATTAATAAATATATTGAACACCTGTGCTAGCACTGATCCCTAAGGCACCTCATTATTAACCTAATTGCACAGCTTCATGATATTTCATTTAACCTTGATTTTATTACCAAACTTTTTTCAAACCAAGACATTTCAAATTAATGATAAAACTTTACCTTTTATCCTGTGGTTGCTATGGCTTCATAATTGAATCTGCAAGTTTAAAAAATTCTGAATTAAATACCACTAGACATTAATTTTTCTTAAAAGTTCAAACAAGAAAAGTTATTTGCTTTTTTTTTTCCCCTCTCAGCTATCTTCTGAACTTCTTGTCTACCCACTTTTCCTTTCATTGTCTTCATCAACTGTTTTCAGTATGTTCTGGTGCAGAAGCAATAATTCTATAAACATAGTATTTTGATTTTGGATACAATTCTGTCTGTGAGTTCCAATTTCCCAATGCTATTTTATTGCTGTTACCTCCATCAAACTGTATGCAGGAAAGGAAAAATAAGAAGGAATTCATGTTAGATGAAACCTCTATACATCAGTGAAGTCATGGTAAGTGAAGAACTAGGTTTGCATCTTCTGGTTTAAATCAAGCTATGGAATACAGTTTTGTCTATAATGTTGGAGTTTAAGGACTCTGAAGACCACGTGGTTAAATTTCCCTTATTTTTTAGGTAAAGATGCAGAATATCAAAGGAGTGAGCTGGTCTTTAATGAAGGTCAAACTGATTAGACCCAGGGCTCTATGTTTTACTTTATTGTTAATTCACTGCAACCTTGCTTAGGTTTTAATGTTTTTCATCAAAGGTAAAATTTTCTGTTGCATTTATTCTGAATTTTGAGATGAGTTGCATTTTAGCCTCTTTTAGACCATCCCTCTACATCTAATTTATTTTTGTTTTAATCCCTAAAATGACTTTAATATAGTAATTTCAAAACAGATATTATTGAATGGATAAATAAATCTAACAAACTCAAATATATTTGTACCTACATACATGTATATATGGTGTATATATGTATATCTGTTGAACCCAGAGGTGTTCAATCACTGAGCTACATTCCTACCACTTTTTTAATATGTATATATAACTGACTTTCAGATGGTTAGATTTTAGGACCCTCAGATTTATGAGAGTTGGTTTTCTAAATAATGTTGAATTTTTCTATGATGTTGCTTGTTTGTTTCCTTTATATAAAATTTATCTAATGTGTACTTTGACTCTCAAGTGCAAATTCCCTCATAGCTATTTTTTTAACTATTTACCTAAAATACTTGCCTTATTTTACTTTTTTTGTTTTTTAGAGAGAGAGAAAATTTTTTAATATTTATTTATTTTTTTTTAGTTTTTGGTGGACACAACATCTTTGTTTTATTTTTTTTTTATGTGGTGTTGAGGATCGAACCCAGCGCCCTGCGCATGCCAGTCGAGCGCACCCTCACTACCGCTTGAGCCACACCCCCAGCCCCTTATTTTACTTTTGATGGTCACATTTCAAAAGTACTGAAATGCTCTGCATTGATATTGGAAGGTCACTACTTAAATCAAATGGTCAATGTTCTATCATGTGAATAAGTCACTTCTTCGAAGAATTTTAAATACTTTTGAGGTACATTATGTATTTCATGTTCATGATTCATCTGCTTTGGGGAAAAGTATTATTTCCTGGCTCATGTTCAAGTGCTATAATCTAAGACATGTTTGGTAAATTATTATACCACTGCAGCAAATGAAATTAATATGACCCCAGGAATTATACAAAGGGAATAGTTGGCTCATTTAGTAGGGGCTGGCTCATTGTTCTTTAACATGCTAAGGAAAAAGAGAAAGCATAATTATTATTAATTTATTTTTTTGCAAAATCCTTTCAAGCATATAAAACATATGGACATGTAATTTAAAAAAATAACGTAAGTGAACAACCAGGATTGAAATGCTGAATTTCTGTGTAGGTAATTTGAATATTTTGACCTGAGAAATGTTAGATGGAATGTTACTACAAAACAACTAAGGAATAATTTCTGGTTAAAGAGAATCTTTTTCTGCTTCTGAAATCTGAAGATCTAAGTTTTGGCTCCCTCTCATCCTTCTTAACTTTGTTCCCAATCATCGAATCCTTTAAAAGTATTAACATAAATCTGTTACTGAAAAAAGTAACATGTACAGCATACTTCTTGAATGTCTTTCTTTTATTTCCCTCATGGACATTTTCACAATTACCTGGGTGATGAGAATTGTCTTGTTTGCACTGTTGTTAGATTAATTGCTTCAAGGAGGCCTTTGTGTGAGGTATCCATAGATAGTGTTGACATATTCTTGAAGCAAGTCAAATATTGGAATAAAATTGGAGTCTGTAGCTTAGGGGCCTAAGTGATTCCAAGAGATAGGCCTGGACTTGGTGTAAAAGAATTGTGGAGGTTCTAAGCTAACCCAAACAGGATTCTCCAAAATAGTTCTAGGTCTTAGATATGTGATAACAATTTCTTGGATATCCACATTTCAACTTTCCCACATTCCAATCACTGCTTGGGGTTTCCTTTTTTAGGATTGATACAAAGCTGCCTTACATTTTACATGAGTCATGCTTCAACCTGAACCAAGATCTGAGATTTAAAAAAAAAAAAAAACAATTTAATTGCACATTTTCAGGGCTCATTCTTACCAGAGAAAAAGCATTACCTCTCCATGATAACCCAACCTTCAGTCCCTGCCCCCACATCTATCAACCATGGCACTGGTGATTTACTGGTAAGAATGTGTTATGTATTTTTTTCTTTTTCCACTGTGAGCTAATTTTTAATATTTATAATTGTTCATTTTTAGTTATATATTAGGATTCATTTTGACATTTAAAATATGATTAGAAATAAATTGCTGAAAGATCAGTAGAGTATAGGGAAGGGATTAGAGGGACAGAGGAGGAGAGGGAAAGGGGAAATACTGGGGACTGAATTAGAGCAAATTATATTCTATGATTTTATAATTATAGTATCTTGTGGATATAAATGATGGTGAGATTCACTGTAGTATCTTCATAAGTATAGATAGGAAAGTTAGGTCAAATTCATTCCACCATTCTTCCCTCATACCATCCCTCCTCCCTTCCCCTCAAAACCCTTTAACTACTACACTGATATTTTGATAGACACCCCCACACACACACCATTTTTTCCTTTCTTTCTCTTTCTGTCTTTAATCTTATTTTGGACTAGCTTCCACATACCACAGACAACATTTGACCTTTAACTTTTGGGGTTTCCTTTATTTCAGTTAGCACAATGTTCTTCAGTTTCATCAATTTACCAAATGCTGAAATTTCATTCTTCATGGCAGATTAAACCACGATTGTGTATACATACCACATTTTCCTTATCCATTCATCTGTTGAAGGGCACTTAGGTTGATTCTATAGCTTGAATTTTGTGAATTGAGCTGCTGCAAACATTGATGTTGCTGTATTACTATAGTATGGTGATTTTAGATCTTTTGGATATATACCGAGGACTGAGTTAGCTGGGTCATATGCTGGTTCCATTCCTAGTTTTGTGAGGAATCTCCATATTGCTTTCCATAGTGGTTGCACTAATTTGTAGTCTCACCATCAGTGTTATGTTTTAAGTATTTAAAATAGAAAAAAAAGAACCATCAATTCAAATTTCTTACTCAATTTTATATGTGTTGTTAGTTTTGTAGATACAAATTCATCCATATTTATAATATAACAAAATTTAATGGCAGCAGGTAAAATAAGAAAAACAATTACAGAGACTGCAAAATAAATATATATCTTCACTTAAACTAGATTTTTTCTTGTATTTTTATATTACCCAAGTTTATAAATTCATTTTACCCTATTTATTATGAAGACATTTCTGTTTTTACAAAGGTTGTGCTCTGAACAGAATTGAACTATAATTCAGAAATTTGACTCTGTATACTTAAAAAATATGAGTGTAGAGGCCTTATATCCCACAATTTTAAGTTAAATTTATTGGTTATAGATACATAGTTAGTATATTACATTGATTCCAATTCATTCTTTAATTTTCAAAGGAAGTTTGTGAATTAAGAATTAAAGCCTCAGTAACTTAGTGAGGCCCTGTCTCAAAAAAAAGAATAGCTGGGGATGTCACTCAGTGGCTAAGTGTCCCTGGATTCAATCCTTGGTACTTTATATATATATATGTATGTTTGTGTATGTGTGTGTGTAGTAATAGAGAACAGATTCCAACATTTTCCTCTTTTTTCTTCCATCTACCATCTGTTCTCTGACTTTAAGGAATCGGGGCACTAGTATGTTAATCTGAAGATGGGATTTGCATGTCAAGTTAAATTTATAATATTTTAAATTTGTCTTATTGCATGCTTCATAAATCTAGAAGTTAAAGTAAATAAGATATATTAAACAAGTTAAAGTCACACAAATTTATATGAAATGCTATATATGAATGAGTCCTTATATTGTTACAGATACAATACTTTATTTTCCCTGCCCAGGATATTTTTTATGAACTATGAACCATAGCTATTCATGGTGAAATTTTGGATAAATATTGGAAATATTTTAATTTTTAATCTCAATTTTGGTAATTTTTTTGTATTTAGTTCATAGTTTGTAAATATGGCATATAAAACCTATATATGCCAGAATTCGACTCAAATATTAGTTCTAATTCTCTGAATGTAATGGAAGGAAACACTTTATAATAGTAACATGAAAGGATATTAAGGATCTATTTCTATGGATAAACTTGGATATATTGAAAAAATATTGCCTCTTTAATTTGGGGCTGGATTGGAGGAGTAGATGGGAAGCTCAGAAAGATGTTCTTAGACTTGCAAGGAAGGTGGAGGAATTAATGTTTGAACATTTGTAGTTTATTATCTACAATGTATAATTTTCCTAAGTATTCATAAAATAAAATAAAATAACTTTAATAATAGAAAAAATAATTAACCACAATGATAATTGAAAGACTTTTAACATATTAAAAATATCTTTTTCAAAAATTGTTGAGAATTTTATTTTTAACCCTAGCTGTCTCTTTTGAACATACACTTTGTTAGACTCTTTAATCCAGCACATAAGAATATTTTTGTTAGTGAAAAAATGTCTTGAAATGTGAATACTACTTTGCTTAATGATCTTTATATAAGAGGAGTGTGCTTTATAAGTGTGTTTGTAAGCTTTTTTTCCCCTCTACCTGTAAATAAGTTGCAAATTAAGGAGCTGAAAACTTAAGGATGAGTCAAAGATGGGATAATGGAAGTGGGCATGATGCTAGAAAGAAAAAAAAATAGCATCCCAATGTTCAGATAATGTCACCATTGCAGTAGAATAAAAAATGCTTTAAAATAATGGCATTTTCAGTCTATTTCCTTACTTATACTTTTTACTTCTCCCTAAATAATTTTAGTTCACTTATTATAAAAGATATATGAAATAAAATTAACAAAAAGAATTAGAAAGAGGGAAATGGGAAAAATATCAAAAAGGAAAAGGCCAAGACATTGGTGGAAAGGTAACCTGGATTGAGTATAACTCAGCTCTGGATTCCTGAGTCTGTTACATGGCTCTAGTATTCGTTGGGAATAAATCCTAAACATTTCTCTGGGAATTTTTTTCTTGAAATACAATTCTTACATATTGTTCTAAAAATGATATTCTGTAACATGATGAATATTTTTCCTAATGTTATCTCCTATTAAATGTAGAAGTAAATTCTCAAAGACTTTTTCTTATATAGACTGAAGAACAAATTGAGGACAGAGTCTAATATATGTACAGTGTTATGTAGCAAATGGAAAAATCATTGAATGTCTACCAAAGATAAAATTGGTTATAGTGTTAGAAATGAAAAGTTCAAGGGAAATGTTCCTTTCTGCTGTAAAATTAAAAATGAGATGGAGTTTTCTTGCCTTGATTCCTAACCCTAAGAAGTCCTTCTCTCTGAAGTACAAATCTTTCTTTACCTGTTCTGTTTACCTCTTTCTTAGAAAGAAAACAAGGTAGAGTTGACCAAATGAGTGATGACAAATTTTAGTTGATATTGATTATATAAATGTATTCTGCATTGATATAAAGTCCATATTTCATCCTCTAGTTACATAAATTTAAGGTATGGATATATTCTACTGAGGGAAAAGACAGAAAAATTGAAAGGGAATATTAGACAAGGAAACAATTAAATTAAATTTAATTTAAACAATGTTTAAATTAAATTAAAACAATTTAATTAAACCCATGTCAAATGACAATTGATATTAAGGAAAAGCCTGGGGAAGAAGAAGTTTTTTTATGGAAAAATATGATTTTAGATCAGGTATGAAATAATGTAATTATAACTTATCTATAATATACTGAAGTGAGTGAAAAATGAAGGTATATTATCATAATTACCAGTTATAAATAAATCAGTTCATTATTTCCATTGAAAGAACACACTGACAACAACATCTATTCAATATGTGAATGATTCAGTTAATAGCTTTTCATGCCTCATTTCTGACACTTTTTTTAGAAGAATAAAAATACTGAAATGGATTGAAATATACTGTGCTGGAGTGATTTGTACATAATTTATTACTAACTGGTACTCTTATTTCTAAATGATGATTTTTTTCCCTCCCACAATGAAATAGCTTAAATACTAGAAGCTTCAGGGTTTGTTTTGATAAGAAACTTACCTTTTGGAAATTTCTTGATCAGTGATAGGTGAATAGCATGGACACTTTCCATGTATTAAAAAATCATACTGATATTCTGAAGAGATTGGTGTGTTGTCTGGGATACCTTGACTCTGGAGAGAGGTGGGAATGTCCTACAGTTGATTTCTTTTTATACTTCCATTCTTTATAGTAACCATATATAAACATACTCCAGTAGGTAACTTTCTGCCACATATGATTTGACAAAAACACACTTCAGATATTTTAAGTTTTTTTTAAGCAATTCTTATTAACAAGCTACTGAATCATTCTTAGAATGTCACACATACAGTCATGTAAAACCACGTCTTTGAGTATTCAAAGGAATCAGGAAGTCCTAAAACTAAGCTATAGGCAATGAACTGCTTTTATGAAAAGCATCAAAAGATGTTGGTGATGCAAATCAAGTCAAGGTGGCGCCTGGCACTTTGCCAGGAGGAGTGGTTTGTGAAGCAAAGCCAGCTAGCCATTAAGATGATGAGGATTCCTTATTGGCTGACTGCTGTATCTAGATGATGTTAATTGAGTTAAACTGTGTGTAATTAGTTAAGTATACATACCTCTGCTTCCCGGCAGAGAAGCGGCTCCTGCTACCTCGGGTGCCCGCTACTTTGAGTTCTTGCTCAGTTCCTGCTGAGTTCACTCTCAATAAAGTAGTTCCCGCTTCAACCTTCAAGTTGCTTGTCACCTCCCGGTTATTTGCCCAGCCGGACTTCGGCAAAAAGATCTTTCTAAAAAAAGAACCTCTGTGCCATACCTGAATTTTTTTTTAAGCTCTGAGATATTTGAGATATTTAGTGTATTGAAGAAAAATAAATATTTGCCTTGAAAAATTTGAACAGATATGTACTGAGTTAAATATAAGCTTATTTATGCTTTTTGGAGAGCTAATAGAACTTAATAATGTATAATTGGACAATTCATATCACAAGATAAATTAATGTAAGCTTTCCTTTTCCAATCTTGTCATCTTAATTGTGTTACCACATGTGTATGTCATATGTGAAATAAAACTTAGGAAGGAAGGAAGAAAACATAAAAATGGAGAAGAAAAATAAAGTAAGCAGAGTAAAGTATTACTTTTTTGTGATTTCTTTAGGTCCAGAAATTAAATATTCTTTTCTTACTCTCTCATCAATATCACCTGTGACCTGTCATAATGCATGGAGAATTTCAAGATATATTATCCTACATAATTCAAAAGAATAATGAATTATTCAGGTGAAGTCTTAACTCCTTGGAATTACCTCTTTATATGTGTACAGTATTAGCCCCAATTTAATTTTTAGCTTATCTTTGCCCTTTTACTTAGTTTCTTGTACTTTTCTATTTCATTGAATGTTTTTAAGGCAGGGTTTTTGGAGGAATGAATTTATAGGAAATCTAATATTCCATGGGTAAATCAAGAATAGTAATAAAATGTTGTCTGTCTTCTTGTGATCACTATTTTAAAATGTCTAATTATGCGTATTTTAATCCAAAACTTGTCATAGGTTCTTGGTAAATGGGGGAGGGGATGACAAACCTGAAAACGAGTGGTAGAGATCACCCAAGCTTGTATTTAAGCCAGCATTATAACCTGTGAATGTGGAAATTCCAACAGGCAGATGGAGAGCTCACAGCATTTCTCAAAGTCTTCCTGGAGACTGCCCAATAGTCCAGTTATTTGCCATCACCAGTATATCCTGCTCCACTTTTATTCCATTTACTAATGTAAATGTCAGTATTTCACACAAATCCTAGCAGTCCCCAATGCCTCATAAAATGAAAAGCACATTAATTTTTATTGTAAACTAATTGTAGTTTTCCAGACTGGATTTTGGTGTCTCTTTATTGGGATTCAAAAGAATGATTGCAAAACTTGAAAACATAAAAGCTGTTAAAACTTATATTGTAGTTAGTAATAAATTAGAGACCCAATGGGGTAGTACTTCAAAAATAACAAAGCAACAATAAGGATATTTTAGGTATTTAATAGAACTAGTTGTAATATAATGAATTCAGTTTTGTGGACTCAAATAGCATGGACCACAGTGTAGATAACTATCTAGAGTGAAAATTTTTGTGTGATTGAAAAACAATTGTTTAAATACAGTGAACATTCCATATTTGGGAATTCTGTTGGCTGCCTTTGCCATATTGTATACTCCCTATAATCCTCAAGAGTATTTCAGAACATTAGACAGAATTCCCTTGGCATTCAGTAAAATGGCAATATTCATGATGAGCTTTCTTCATGTTAGTATTGATATGTTATTAAATTCTAAAATTAAAATATATTCATTTTCATATATAGGAAGATCTGAAAATGATGACTTGATCTAGTTATTGAATTCATTAATTCTATTTTGGCTTGACTAAATGCAAGGCACATTCTTTAGTATTTAATAAAAAATTACCATAAGGCAAATAAACAATGGAATCCTTTGGGAGTAATGGTATCTTTAAAAGACAGGTGTTTCTTAAGGGGGAAAAAAACCCCCTTATTTAAAGAAGTAAAAAGGGCCAGGGATGTGATTCAGTGATACAGTACTTGCCTGGCATGTGAGAGGCCCTGGGTTTAATCCCCAGAATTGCAAAAAAATAAAAAATAAAATAAAGTAAAATGTTAATAATAATAAACACCTGCAGAATAACTGGGAATATTTATATATTAAGTGAACTTGCCACCTTACCAATTTTTTCACTTTCCTAATGAATCGTTTAATGGTAATGGAATAAAATACAAATACTCTCTACATATAATCTAATTTTCATTCACTGTAATAACAGTCTTATGTGTAACCAGTAGATGTTGAAAATTTAAATTGCAGAGGCTAATACATCCCTTTCACATTTTTTCACATATGCCCGATGTTAGAACTGCAGTATAGGCTATTTGGTATAGAATTTGCTTGTGGAATTTTACAAAATAAAACAAAAACTTGACAATCCATTATATTATTTACTTATTACTTTTTATTTATTTATTTTTCAAAATAAAATTGTACATGACCTGTATTTATCATGGAATGACTAAATTGAATATTTTTTATTTGAGGGTTGAATTTATAAATTTGTAGGAAGTAGTAATTAAAATTTTTTTTTCTGAACTTTAAAAACTGAGTCTATGTGGAGAAAATACCAGACTCAGAAACTTAGATTTCTTAGTTTTCAGAGCTAATAGTAGTAGAAATTTCAAATATCTCAGAGTTCTAATTAGGAGACAGGGATGGGGCCTGCTGGACAGGCAAGAGTTATGTGATTGGCAAACTTTAGAACACTGGGTCTCAAATACATTTAGTCTTTGAGATCATTTTTAGTTTTATTTCTGCAAAATTAATCGTTTTTTCTCCTTTATGTTACAACATCATGCAAAGATTTCACTTTTAGAAATATCACATCTATTCAATTTTAAGCATTTTTGTCTACTATTACAGTCCTTGGCATATTATAAGTTGAATAAATGAATAAATACTTGATTGAACTGAAAGCACCTAAATATTGTGACATATTATAAAAAATCATCATTATATAAAAGAAAAAGGACACTAAATTAATACTTGTGAATCTATTTGAATGTACTTTTCAAATAATAGCTTTATAGACAATTATCTGTAATTTTAAGGCAAAAATGATTCTACATATTGTTAAATATTGATATGTTTAGTCCAATTAAAATACATGTGAGTTCCAATGCTGGTCTTTTTTCTGTTACCTACACAGTTTGATCATGGTCTTTAATCATGTAATATTTTAGTTTATTTGTAAGATGTATCAATCAAAAATAACTTTTGTTTTTAAACATTAGAATAAAATTCTGATTAGTATTCACCAATACTTACCTCAAGAATAAAAGGTTGAAAAAAAAAAAGCTAAAGGCCATGTGTTAAATATGACACCAAATAGTTTCAGTAACATGTTTTTACTTGATACCAAACATCCTTTGACTGTAATTAGCTTCTAAGAAGTTGTTTAATTCACATAATTATTTTAAATTAATCGGGCTGCCTGGATCAATCTTTAAAATGGGTTATGATCATTTTATTAAAACTGGTTTACAACATTTTCCACAAAGAATCAATATTGTTTGCTTCCCAACCTTGTAAAAAAAGACAAAACACAATGGATAAAATAAGATTAATAAGAGAAACAAAGTTTGAAAAATGCAGAAAATATTTTACCTATATAAAAAGCTAAAAAATTTGCTACAGCCAGAAAAAAAAATTGTCTTTGGAATTTTAGGGAAACAAGACAAAAATTAAGCCTGATATTTTTTTTCCAGAGAAGCATGGGTCTGACAAATACTATTAGAATAACAGATGTTCATAAGTGAAAATATATTCTTCCTTTTCCTTCTTCATTACCCTTTCATCTTGATTTTGTGATCTAAATACTGCCAGTCTCAAGTTCTATCTCTGTTCCCATTTTTGCCCTGAGATATCCTCAACTCCCTAGGAAATTTGATTTTATTTTCTCATAATTGCTGTTTACAGGTATTAAATGTGTCTATTAGAATTTTTGTTTTTGTGGATGTCTTTTCTCTCTGTGAAGATTGAAAGCCTCTTGGGGACAAGGACTTAAAAATTCTTACTTTCTACGAAGAATATATTAGGTATACTGTAAACTCTAACCATTGTATTTATGATGTCTTAAGTTATTGCCTTAAATGAATAAACTTTAAAATTCAAGGTTGGGATCTAACAGGGGGCATTTAATGCACAGTTAGTAGGGGTCAGTTTGTCAGTATACCCATCACTTGATTTTGAATCCTTGTTCCACAATTTACTAGCTTTATGTTATATAATTACTTTCTGCATCCATTTCTTTATCTTTTTAAGGGGAAAACAATAGTACTCACTTCAATAATTAATGTGTGTCAATTACTTGGAAAAGTAAGCATTCAGTGTTAGTTGTTATAATTCTATATTAAAGTGATTGTTATCAAGTCAGTGTTTCTGGAAATAATTAAATATATAATCCTATGGTGGCAATTACAGAAGACAATCAGATGTATGAGGTCTGTCCTCAGTGAAATTGTAGGACAACAAAACCATGTTTTAATTATGGAAAATGATATTTATATTCTCAGCTGCAAGAAGGCATGCACTTAGTTTATCTGGAAACTATCAGATAAGTTAACAAGAAGTGACCTTAAACTACCTGTTTTCTATTACATAAAGGGTTATCTGGTAGAAGATTCTTTTTCCAATTGTTTTATGGTATTACCAAAACACCATATCAAACTCACACATTTTATATCATAAGTGGAGTTAAAGGCAGGGAAGAGTCAGTAAATGTTACAATTCAAGCCTTACATTGTTCTTCCACAAAATGATGAAGTAAGTATACAAAGGGTCATTCTGGAATACCCTTTTGTAAATATAGTATAGGTTGAAGAATTCAGATCTGAAGTTTGTTAAAGAAGAAGCTGGCAAGGAGTTTTGAAGAATGTCTCATACACTGAACTTAACATTCCATCAAATCCGAAGATGAAAAAAAAATGTTGATATCACAAGGATCTCAAGTTTTTCTCCAGATAGCATGTGGAGATATTTAATGTCTTTATCTAGATTTCTAGATAAAGGTGTAAGTATAGTCTGACCTAATATGAGCTGCTTGGCTCTTATCTCAAGGCAATAATTTCCTTTTTTAATAAATGAATATGAAGCAAGACCAAGAGATAATGAGCATTACAAGTGCCTAGGTCAAGACCAGCTGTAGAGGACTAAAAAAAAATCCACTTCCTGGCTCCCCACTGTGGTGGATATTCCTCCTTGATAATTGCCTTATGGCAGAGCAGAATGACAACAGAGACCAACTTTTCATCATGTTCTTATCAGACTGCTTAGGATACTATATTTATCGATCTGTAATTAAAAGCAAATATTTATGTAAAGCAGGAAGAACAAATGGAGTATATGTAAAATTACAATTTATTTCTTGATTTTGGATTTTTTACTAGATGTGTATGAATTAATGTAATTTACTTATATAGATGAAGCAAAATTTGGGAGTTTATAATTTGGGGGCTATTTCAAATTCAACCTTGAAAATATCATTTTGCATTTAGTTTTAAATTATTTCTGACTTTTAACAGTGATAGTTCTTGAACTAATTTTTATTCTTAATATTCTCTCTTTGGGATAATCAAAACTATCTGTGTATTTATATATCATTTATCTCATACATATTACTATCACAAATATACATTTGCTCTTACCTATCTAATGTCCATGCTGACCTTTACTGATTACATTTGATAACACAAATGTTATTCTAAAATTTGAGTCTTAGTTTTAACAATTACTTTCAGATTATCCAGTAATACTAAATCACATTTCCATCACTTACCTCTTGGTATGTGTAATATTTTGTCCTCTTCATTGTGTTTCACCAAATCTTCAACCCAGATATCAGGACCATCTTTATTATTCAGAATCATAATTATTCTAGCTATTTCAGGTAAAATTTTCCATTGTGCCAGGATGAGTAGATGTAGTGAAATTAGATTCATGGTGTTAGAATTATTGCTTTGCTAGATTTATTGTTTTAAATGTATGGCCTTGTTTATCACATTTACATTAGTGATTATTTTTAGTAGGCTTGACTTACAGAAATTTTTACTGACTTGAAATCCTGTATGTATTATAAATAAAAGTATGTTTCACATGTACACTTCATGTTCAGATAGTGGTGGAATATAATGTTAATGTAATTGTTCTTGACATTATTGAAATTTGTGCAGGTTCAGGGAGAAATAGAAGAGACAGCACAGTGGTTTAATAAAAAAGCTCTTGGAGACAATAACAGTTGAGAGTCAATTTAAGAATCATTTGTGAACAATTGAGACTGAAGAAAATTTATTTGAAGATGGAGTTTAAAAACAAGTTTTAAAAATGTATTTTATTTTGCCATCTTCACATGATGATAAAAAAGTTATAGTACCCTAACAAGAAAATGATATGTATTTTTAAAATTTAAATAATAATAATATGTTTTGAGTAGAACAAGCAGAGTTTGCATTGTTTCATAAAGGTTATCTTCCTGCCTTATTTATGTGGTATGCTTCTAGACATAATTTGTGAAAGTAACAATGCTCCCCCAAAATATTGCCATATAGAATCATTCTGCAACCCATGACATATTTTTTGCTGATTGACCGTGTGTGACTGTATATTATTAGTGTTTTTCTTCACTTAGTCATTTTTACTTAGTGACTTAATTGACCATTCATATAATTTTTGCTTCAGTTGCTGACCCCCTTTTGACCAGTTGAAGATTATATTATAGATAGTTACTTATATTTTAAGTTGTAAGTTTAAAAGAGGCTGAATGATTATAAATGAAAATAATTAATGAACATTTATTGTTTGAAGGGTTTTCTTTCAAATGTTCACTCTTTTTAGGAAACAGTGTATAAAAAAGAGACTAATGATCTTTCTTTTCATTAAGATATAAATTTGGGATTTTGAAGGAATTCTCTACATAGTATGAAATTTTTGTAATTTTTCCATTACAAAATAAACGCATATTCTTTTTCTCCTGTCTCCACTCCCTCCATTAAAACCATGAGCTGAGTTATATTGATTATGATCTTTTCTCACTTTTGAAAATGTGCTGTGGGGTGGTGATAATATACCTTTAGCATCTGGTAAATCTGGATTTGAATCCTCAATTCTACTTTATGAACATTGGTAAGTTGCTTACAACCATGATTCTTATTTTCCTCTTCTTTGAAGTGATGATTATACCACTTTACTAAGATGGGTTAAAAATGAGATGAGGAAAGCAAAGTGCCTGACATCATAGCTTAATTCTTTCCTGTCTCCTCCAGCTCTTAGGCTGTTCTATGACTATCCAAGGAAGTAACTAGCAAGCGAGTAATTAACTTGCCTATTTGAAGGCTGTTTTCAAATACGATTGTTCAAGGAGTTACTTGAGCACAATCTTTAAACAACAGTTTGTCAGAAAATAACCTGGGCATTGTATGTATAGTTTTCCTTTGTTTTGTAGTCCTCTAGTCAAGAAAAATGTTCAGCTAGGCTTAGAACCCCATATTCACATCGGTATAGTAAAGGAACAAGGATTAATTCTTTCATGTTAGGACAAAAAGCACTAGAATGACTTGGTTTGGAAAAGTAAATCCTTATTTAAGCAATATTATTATAAACTTAGCATGCATTGGTATCACCTGAGTAATGTGTTAGCAATTCATATTTGGGGTATTATCTCAGAGATTCTAATTCAGTAAATCTAGTATTTTTTCATGGCACTTAAGGTAATCTCAACCTCTTAATAATAACTTCAAGGATATGATGGATGATAAAAGCTTAAACAAATAAATGGGGGGGGGAACACCCGTTTGCTTTATCCATGTTGTCTTAAAACTATTTTCTCCATTAATCCAGATGAATTCAGTAAATATAAGTCTACTTCTATCTTATAATAAAATCTAATGGTTTGCCATGGAAAACCTTTAAAAATGACCCATCACTACTCTGGTATTTGTTTTTAAAATTTCAAGTTTCTTCTCCATTGCAGTAAAATGAAGCACCATTACTGATTGTCATTACTGATTGTAGTTAAATCAGAATTTTGAAAGTATTGTTCCTTGGCTGCTCTCTTTTTAGGGACAGCTATGGCAAGTTGAGGAGGTAAATGGAGTAGAAGAAGTTTTTGCTAGAAGACCAATTCATCCTCTGATTTTTTACTACAAAACAAACTCATCAGGATCTTGAGTTTTTTTTTTAACACATTAAGAGATTGTTAAACTACTACCCCTATGATAAACTGTTAAGAACTATATTATTATATCTGCTTTGGAGATTTCTCAATTTCTCTCTGAGACCAAATTTCTGCCAGTTCTATTATCTCTCCCTTAACTTGCTGTCATTTACTCATAATATCTGATTTTCTTTCTACCAGCTTTCTCACAGTTCACACCAGGTATCTGTTTTCATGCTTTCTGTTTCTTTATCTATTTTGAATCTTTACTTTAAGAGATAATATTGTCTTCCAGTCAGGAACATTTGAAAACAAATGTATTTTTACTTTTATAAATAGAGGTTTTATTTTAGAAAGTATTTTTGTAAAAAGATTTTACTGTTTCTAAGCAGTTTATGTAATCAGATCTGAGTTCAAATTGGGTTATGTCATTTGTCTTGAGTGTTAAATTTGGAATAGTTTTCTTCGCTTCCAAAAATATAATTTATGTTAAAAATTAGTATGTTTTTCTAGAACTTGAAAGAGGGAGTAGGAATAGAGACTTGACAAAAATGAAAAGATTAGTAAAATATTTGCATGTTAACACAGGTTTTAGCATCTATGCATTAGTTTGGATAAGTTATATTTCATTTTTATTGGAAAGAAAACAGAGAAATTTGTTTTCTATTATGACAGTTTTTAAAAATTTTGTTTCAAAAAGAATCTTGCCAAAACAAAAGAAGAAAAAACATACAGTCTTCCCTATCAACTCTGAATCAAACACGTGTTTAGTTGAACGTGTGTTCAACATGTGTATGTGTTCAACCTTGTGTTATGGATCTTTTTTACATCTACCCACACAATCTCAATTTAGACGGTTTTTAGTTTCTCTCCCTGTGCTTCTTGAATTTTTGTCTGCACCTTGGGGACTACCTACATCCACATTTTGGGAGTCACTGTTCTGCATATTTATAAATGATCTTATATATTGAGATATGTGACTTGCTATAGAATTTTATCGTGAGACACCAGAAAGAGTTCATTTAGCTCACGTATTATACAAACTGAAGGAACTGAGTTAAAGTAGAGATTATTAAACAACATGTCAAACTTTTTTTTTCTTTTATTCTATTCACTATCTTGGATGTTGTCAGCACTAATCAGAGAGAGAAAGCTTTCAGTTTAATGAAAGACTAATAGCCTGTGAAGTTTGAGAATGGTTAAAGTACATCAGTGATTAGCCCAGTGTTCATGGGTGAGGACTCAATTTCTTTGAGATTAATGTGTCTTCATAGGGTTGATATGAAGACAAAATGAGAAGGTTTGTGTGGTTTGGAAACCTCAAAACACAGCAAAACTTTATTGTTTACTGCAGCTGTTGCTGTTTTTGTAATCACATTGGGTCAAACTCTCCATTTTTCAACTCCAAACACAGGTAAACAGATTTTAGTTATTTAAATGATTGAGCAATAGATAGGAATGGAGACATCAATGGGAAGGGCAGGTACTTGGAGGAAATGGGAAATTATCAAATGGTGAAAAAGATAGTTTAGAATTAAAATTTTAGACACAAACTAACACAATTGCAAAGGGATAAAGATTCCAGACACCATCTATTCTAGCAGGTGTTTACCATTCCCCCCTCCCTCTTCCATGGCACAATAAACATGAAGCAAATAACCCAACATCTTTTTTTTTCTTTTCTTTTTAAAGACCCGTTTAATTTCAAATATGAGAAGTCTTAAAATTTTAGTTATTTGCCTTTAACTGTAGCTTAGGAACTTGGATGCTCAGAGCTTTCATCCCAAATTGATTTATTTATAGTTGCTTACTTTAGGTGAAATTAAATGTTTAAGAAAGTGGTTTGTTTCAGGAAATAAAAGCATACATTTGTAAGGCTCCTTGGAACCTTAAAATTTCTAAGTCATTTATCAATTTGAAACTGTCTGAAAATAGACTTGAAGTGCTTATTTACACAAACTAATTCTTTCTTTTGGATCTTTGCAAGGACAACTTCTAATGAACAACTTGGCAGATGACATTTTGATTTACATAATAAATAAAATTTTGCATTTGATTTCAGTCCCACAAATAAGAGATTTGTAGCCCTCTATAAATTTTGTGCAAAGCCAAATCTCAGCATAGGGGATTAAGAATGCTCAAAACAATACAATGTAAGGAAGTTAGATATTGGAAAAAAAATAAAGCTTAATTTGGGCTTAGAATGACAAAATTTTGATTAACAAATAATTTATGCAAAATATGTTACAAAATCTGATATGCTAAATATCAGGGGTTTCACGTTTAGTTACATTTAAATTAATAGTAGTTTATTTCTTCAAACCGTTACATCCCTTTTTTCTTTGATTTTGTGTATTTGCAAAAAAAAATTTTGCGCTACAATTTTAAGTTTATTTTTCTTGAAGTTGCTCTTCAATTTGTTGTGATAACCTGCATAAAACTAGATTTTGTAGATATGATTTCTTTGGAAAAGATAAAAAATTAAGTTTGACATTGATGCTTCTAATTATTTTCTTTGTTGCTTTGATTGTATTTGACCCCTGTTACACTGACATATATTCAATCTATTTTTGACATCATAAATATAAAATTACAATATAAAAAAGCATTTGTTCTAGTGCAACAGTAATTGAAACTTGCAGTTTTATATTTTTTTAAAAAAATACTCAAACACCAAAAAGAATGTGTGATTTTCATAGTAACAATGTTGTCAAACAATAATCTGTGTCAGGTAAACAACAGAAACAAGTTGATCATTCCAGCCTCTGAAATGTCAGGTTTTCTTAATTTGATTTGTATTTATAACACAGTTACATAATCAATATAGGACCTGGGTTGATATTCAATTACTCCCAGTTATTTTTTAGATAATTTGGAGGTGAATTCCATTATGGAGGACAATGTAAACAATTTGGAACATAATATGGATGTTTATAATCTAATTGAGTGATACATTTCTCCACCGTGGCTCACTTCTATATTGAATGAATTATAGATGTTTAAAATTGTCCCTCAGGAGCAGTGGATGTAGCACACAATGACAAAAATTTCATATTTTTCCTTTGAGAAGTCCCCAAAATAGTCTCAGAGTTCTAAATGAAAAGTTGTCTTAAGAACCAGGCACATTTTGCACTGACTGATGGTTATTTTTAGGTAAACCGCTTTGGGTTAATTAGAAGAAAAATTGCTACTGTACAGTTATTATGCTCTATTCCTCCCACCTTGGCCTGAAAATAATGAGATGTAACAAAAGTTTTTCTTTGTCACTGGCAGCTGCACCTTTTAAGTGTATCAAAGTCTGTTGCTGTGGTTACGGCCTTTGTTTCCCAGTGATGTCTTGTCCATACTTCTCCCCCCAACCCTTAACAATGGTTACTCAAAAGAATGAAATAATGAGTCATTCATTCGGAAATATGTTGTTAAAATATCCCTCTTTATCATTACATTTCACTGCTTAGAAACTAGGCTGTAATTCAAGGCAACAGTTAAATCTGAGAAGAACTGTTAAAAAAATCTTTTGATTTTTTTTTTTCATTTATAAGAAAAACCTGTCTATGTAATTGAAGAACCTCTTACAAGTCTGAACAATTAAATCCTTTTTGGTTAATGTATTATTTCTGGAACAAGTAGATAAAATTCTACGCAGTAAGCATGATAAAAATCGTGCATATTTTGCACAGCACAGAATTTTAGAGTCAAGGTTTCTGGGCACAAAAGCAGTAACAAAACAGTCCCTACAAAACTGAGTAACTTTGAATAACACAAGAAATAATTTTTGTTAATTTAAAATTTTAGAAACTGAAATGTGTAAAGTTTGTAAAGTAAAATGTAATTAAATTATGGTACTGTACATACCAGTTGTTTCTATAATTGAAACTTTACAATATGAAAAATACATTAGCTCTGTACAGTTTTTACACGTAGGTAGGATGAGTTTTGAAAAATCGATTCTTTTTTTTTTTCAGGGTCATACTCTTTAAGTCAAAAAAATACTGCACAACTTAGCTAATTACAAAGTGTAGACTTGAAACAATTCATGTCTTCTTTATTTCATGAATCAATCTTGATTTTTGTTTTATTTGAACAGGGGATTTTTGTTTTGTTTTGTTTTTCAGAGTCACAATGAACAGATCTTCCTCATTTTGTCCTTGAGGTTACAAAGTTTGGTAGCAACCCTTGGCCACCAGTCAGCTCAGTTAAGCCAGTGGCTGTTTATGGTCACTGATTCGGCCAGCTGTTGTGATTGTGCTCAGGTCCAGCTCAGTCTCTAGGTGTGTTTCCATCGTATCTTCCTGTGCATTCGTTTCAAAGGATTTATGAGAGAGAAGCTCATGATGCACCCCACAATAACTTATTGTGGGCTGGTCGTATGCCAGAAAGGTTGACACATTCATAGATAAAGGTATCTGGGGAAAAATGACATGAGAAAAGTCAGTTATAAAGAGACACACAACGTGAGGGGCAAGATATGGAGACTCAAGTGCTGACTTGACTAACCTCTACAATTACACCTGTGGCTCTAGTGTCCCTGCACTATCCTGCCTAATGCTCCTCCCTCTCATATTTTGAGCTCACAGAAACAGCTTTAATGTCTGGGTAAAGCTGTTCAGTGTTATCTGAATGTCCTACTGAAGAACATTCAGATAAATAAATAGCAGTATAAGTAGATATAAAAATGAATTAAAAAGCTCCTGCATCAGAGAAGTAAAAAAAAAAAAAAAATGTTTCCCCTACTTGGGGTAAATCTGTGGTTTTGGAACTAAGAAAGCTATTATTTGGTTACCTCTGATATTAGGATGCAAACAAACAAACAAAACAAAACAAACGAACAAAAAACAGTGACTCTCAAACTTTAGCATGCATGAACATCACCTCCCTCTTCTTCAATTACCTATTCCATTGTCCCCAAAAGGTTTGGGATAGGGCATTTTCATACAAGTTACCATATGAAATGGGTGCTGTTAATCCACATACTACACTTTGAGAACCATTGCAGAGGAGAATTTTCTAGTTAAGTCATTCTGGCTATTCTTATCCATAACTTTCATCACAAAGATTCCTTGAAACATTAATGCTATACTTTAGTTAATGTATTCAAATTAGGAACTGTAAGAACTCCCAAGGGAAATTGAAAACTCCTCTGTAAAGGTCTAAAAATCATCAAAAGATGATGCTGGTTTGAAAGAACCAGTAGAACAGGTGAGGAACTGACTCCATTGCTAATAAAAGAAAGCAAGATATAAGGATGTGAAGGAAAAAAGTCACATATGACTATTGTGAGCAGAAGGGAGACACGTTACAAACAACAGGTAGTCTTAGATGTAATTAGTTGTCAAAGTCTATAGATCATTCCCATTTTTTCTCCAATAACATAAATGCTTCTCCTAAAAAGTAAGTAACATTGAGGAACCTTCAACCTGATCTTGATTTAATATCCATCTTAGTTTAGATATTGTTTGCACGTCCTCCAAGACCTCATATGTTGATGTATTAAATGGGTGGAAACTTAATCTGACTATGGTATTTAGAGGTGGGGCTTTGAGAAGTTGATTAGGTTTAGATAAACTCATCAGGGTGGAGCCTGCAGGATTGAATCCCAATGACTTCATAAAATGAGGGAGCGAGAAGACACATATATACATATACATGTTCCCAGTCTCTTGCTGTGTGATGCCTTGTGCTTCCATGGGATTCTGGCAGCAAGATGGCCATCACCAGGTGAGAGCCCTCAATCTTACACCTTCAGAACCCTGAGCCAAACTAGACTTCTTTTCTTCATGATTCATCCAGTCTGTGGTACTGTATTACTGGCAACAGAAAATGAACTAATACAATATCCTAATTACTAATTCATGTTATTGGATTTCCTTTAATGAAAACTTGTTGAGTGAATGAATAAAATGCATTTCTGTTTGAGCACATCTAACTATATTTACCTTCTGATCTCAATTGAGATTAGAGCATAAAACTAAGGAAAATAGAATGTCTAGGTTCTATTCTTTTATTAATTGCTTCTTTATTCCCCCTTCCTTCTTCTCCATGATTAGAACCCTCAGCTTCTTCTCTTTTCATCCCTACCCTTTCAGCCACACTTATTTCTCCTTCAATAAAATTGCTTGAGAAACTATTTCCTTACTTTCTCTTCAGTATAAATATTCCCTTATATTGAGATTATCTATTTAATAAATGTATATCAATGTATCAAAAGTCCTTGGAAACAAAAGTGTAATGCAGTTCACCAAATGAAATTCCTGAGTAATTTTTCTATTTATGTAGAATTTTAAAATTTGAAGCATAAACTTGTCTGATATGTGAATAAAATACATTATAGCAATTTAAAGATGGTCAAGACAATTGAGAAATCATAAAGGTAATACTTAATAGTAAAATAGAATACTTCCATTTAAAATAAATAAGAATCTCTATTGTTACAGATGTAATAACTAAGATATTTTATCATGTAAAAGCAATTGTGCAGCATGAATGGATTTCAATTATAGGAGAGAATAAACATAGCTGGGCACATGAGTTTTACATTGGCCTCTGGGAAATCAATGCTCTGCAATGTGTTTTGGGTCATATATTTGTAGGGTTTTATATACTTGTTCTTATTTGTCATAGAAAATTATACATAACACATGCTAAATCTTTTCTGGCTTTCTTGGAATTAACTCTACTGTGAATGATTTATAATTTCTATCGTCACAATTTCTGAAAAATAATATGCCAAGATACTTTCTTCTATTTGTTTGTATACACATAATTTCTTGCTTGATTTAATATCTAGAGGCTGCTGATACCCAGAGCATAAGTCCTAATTTGAACCATATCAATTAAACAGTTTGCTATGAATGTCTACTAAAAAAAAATCTCACATATTTTCTTTAGAGGATTTCTTCTTGTTGAATATGTCTTATTTGGAAACACCATACTCATGCCTATATTGTTTCAATATATTTTTCACTTTTTTTGACATTTTGCTCTTTCCAAAATTGGGACAGTACTTACAAGCAGTATAGATGTTTAACATGTATTTTTTCTCTCATTTGAAAGTACATCTTAACAGTTGATGATAGTTACTATCAAAAAATAACAGAAAGGTGATTAGTAAGTAGAATTTAACAGCTAACCATATGGGAATAGAGCATGGATTTTTAAAAATTGACTTAAAATTATTTTGAAAATATAGGAGCTAGCATTGGATAGATACAAATGTGCATTTATAGGAGTACATGATATTGTATACATGTATATGTGTCATCTATATAGTAAGTACTAATGATTTCAAAACCATTCTATTAAGGTATGAGAAACACAAATTTTGTTGATACATTTGATAACTATAACAGATTTATGTTGTCTATATAAGCTATTTATAAATATAATATACGTACCTGTAAATATATATGTAATATAGCATATGTATACACACATATTAACATTTACAGATTTTTAAAATCGAGCTCAGATAAGTTTGCTGAATTATGATACTTTTTCATTGGCAATTTTATTGGAATGGTAAGATAATTTTCAGAGAGTATTTTGTTGGGTTTATACAAGTAATTTCTTTCCTAGTTTCTTATTTTTAAGTATTTTATATAGATGTGAATGGCAGGTTTATTCTTTAGTGACTAATCTGCTGAATAAAAATCTATTAAATCTGCACATGTGACACTATGATAATCAATATGTATAAACCAAATACTAGTGAATGAACCAAGTGTTTTACACATAGAATAAGATCAGTGATTTTCTTTTAAATCATAATTTCTTCCTACAAGTTACCATACATGATAATTCACCATATATTGAATTTAAGTATGATTGCTACAACATATATCAAAATATGTAGTGTACAAATAAATTTAATTTAAATTTAAGATCTAGTTTGTTTATTAATAAGATGAAACTTTTACCAAAAGACTACACTCTTTGAAATAATTATTATATTAGAATATTCCTGTAATATAAATTTGTATGTAATTGTAAGCATTGTAGTTTGGTTTTACAATTGAGTACATACAAAGTAATAAGTCCTAAATATAATAAATGTAAATGAAAATATGATATTATATAAATTTATGTGGGGAGGAATATTTTTGGCTCTAAATATAATGAAAAATTATATTTTTGTCAGAA
The DNA here is from genome assembly GCF_001458135.2 of Marmota marmota marmota. Taxonomy (NCBI): domain Eukaryota; kingdom Metazoa; phylum Chordata; class Mammalia; order Rodentia; family Sciuridae; genus Marmota; species Marmota marmota. The sequence goes on from NW_025999862.1 coordinate 5,600,103, forward strand.
AATTTTTTCCTCATAAACATATTACATGTACTTTTGTAATGACTTTCTTTCTCCATATCAACATCATAATAAATATTTAGTACTTTCTCAATGTGGGGTATTAGATTCTTAAATAAAGCAATTAAAGTAGAAAGTCAAATATAACATGTGCAAATTATTCCTCCTCAAGTAATAACACACCACTTGCTACCCCAAGTTTCAGTACTGTATGAGAGCTTTATTTTGGTTCTTACCATAAAAGGAAATTTATCTGCTCCTTTCAAATTATAGTCACTTGTTTGGAAACACTGCAGATGACAATTTGTGATATTTCCATTATTTGAAAAAAATTTGAATAGAAGGAAAACTGTTTATATTTCAAATAAACTATCTTAAATATTTGAATATTAAAATTTGCATATGATATATTTCACATCAGAAAAAAAAATTGATGCAGAGTTTTGGGCAATTACTGTGAATCCAGCAATTTTTTTTTTTTTGGATTCTATTGGGAGGACATATCCTTGCACAACAATGTGACTGATGGCTGGGTAGAGATGGAGAGGCTACCAGTTGGTATTAAATGCTGTGTGAAGCTTAGATGCAGTCCATGTAAATTCTACCTGTTACTAAGCCACAGCAAACACAGCATCCTCTTGTTCAGATAACCAAGTGGCCTTGGTTTTCTTTTCTCTTTTTAAACTAACCTGTTCTCTTTCCCACACCCCAGCCTCCCTTCCTTTGTCTCTCTCTCTCCCCCTCTATTTTTAAATTGATCTATTATATGCTTTTCAATATGGTTAAGGTGTTCAACAATACAGTCCTAGTTTCTACTTATTATTCCAATTTGGACAATATAACTTCGTAAAGAAAATAAGCAGTGACCCTATGTGCCTAAAATGATTAGATTGGTTCCAGAAGGGGCAGTAGGAGATTTAAACCTAATAAGGCTACTGCCTCCCCAAAACTTTTTATTTTAAGACTCTTTTTTAAAAATTGGTATATTGTAATTATACATAAGAGTGGAATTCATTGTGCCATATAGATACAGGTACATAATATGGTTTGATCAATCTCATTTCTCAGTACTTTCCCTTCCCATTTTTCTTCCCCAGATCTGCTTGCCTTATGCCAGTGATCTTCCTTTATTGTTATTATTATTTTAACTAGTCTATTTTATATGTGTGTGTGTGTGTGTGTGTGTGTGTATATATACACACACACGCATACATGTGTGTGTATGTGTATGTGTGTGTGTGTGGTTCACTTTGGTGTATTTGTACATATACATGGACCTAGCATACTTGATAGATTTCATTCCCCAGTACTCCCCCTTGCCATTCTCTCTTCCCTTCCTCTCACTCCTCATCTTCACCTCTTTGTCTTCCTTGTATTTTTGTGAGAGCCCCCCTTTCTTTCTCTTTCTTCCCAGACCTTTCTTTAGAATCTTCTATTTAAAGTATCCATAGAATCCTCTTGTCCCGCCTTTCTGAGAGAGAACAGTTTCTTTCAGTGTTCTTTTACCTGATAAACTTTTACATATAATTACTCATGGCTTCCTTTAATTCTAAGTCACTGTTTTCCAGTTGAGATAATTATTCTTGAAGCATAACTCATACAGTTTCAGGAATGTGGAAACTTGCTCTCTAGAAAACATTATCATTTGACACATTTTAATGCATTATCATAAGCATTTGAGCTAAGAAATATGCTATTCTAATTATAAGAGGTAGTAGCTGACCCATTACTTAGGAAAATTCTCTTGGGAAAAATTTTGATATGCTTAAATAGTAATATCTTGATGTCAATGACATTTGCTAGTACTAGTTTTTCAGTAGGTGTTTCAACATCAATAATATGTACCTTTCTTATAAAAATTATAGTTAAATAAAAATAAACAAGTATTAATGATTTTCCCCATTCATATATAATGTTTAAGCTAAGTATATGATTATAAAGGGAAAGAATAGTTTTTTAAAGTTTCCAATTTGTGATTAAATAAAAGCAATTATTAACCTTATATTCACTGTATAAATAATAATATCTATATATATTTATAAAATATGTGTATATATATATGAACCTGTATGTGTATTTCTCATATTGAATTAGTTGGTTAGCAGTTCCTCAAGCATATGTTATTTCTGGATATAGTTTTTAGTAAGTATAAATACTCATACTACTAATTATCTTTGAAAAGAATGCCATGATGTCCCCCCATTTCACAGATAAATCTAGCATTTATCTAAGGCCAAATATTATCTAGTAAGAATTCTACTTCTCTCCATTGATGAAAGGATTTTTCTGCTTTTTTTTCTTTTTTATTATCTTTTTAAAAAATGTTTAAATTATACATGGACACCATATCTTTATTTTGTTTATTTATTTTTATGTGGTGCTGAGGATCAAACCTAGGGTCTCTCACGTGTGAGGCATGGTGGGCTAGAGAATAATTATAGTGTTTTTGTGTATAAGGACATCAATATCCACACATATGTGTTGTGTGCTGATTGGCTGATTCTACCAACTATACTATTCATCCTCCGTGGGTGTAAAATGAAATATCCATTTTTTTTGTTTAAAAGTAATGTTGTTATTTTCCTGATTTATTGGTGAAAGTCAACACTTCTGGGAAGTGATTCAATATTTACTTTTATAGACTCTCCCACAGAGATAATATATTTTACTTTGAAACTGATTTATTTGTTTGAAGAGCAATCTATCTCCTAGAAAACTTTAGCATTCTAATGGTTAATTGGTGTGTGTACAATAGACACTTGGATCATTAATTTTAATTATCTTGATTCTATGAGTAAATTATTTAAAAAACATTTCCAAGAAGAACTTAAGAGGCTGAATTGATGTTATCTATGTTAAAAACATTTAAAAAGCCTAACTTGAAAATTCTTTAAAGTATTTTAAAATTCTTAGATGTAATTCAAGACTTAATATTAACTTTTGGTATTTTCTGCAGAGCTAAGTTACCTTTCTGGGATCACAAGTACAGAGTAATAAAAAAGGCAGGAAATTGATGTGAATTTGAAAAATTTCAAGTGTCTGTAGTTTGAGAAAAAGGTGAAAGAAAACATTGTTTGTAGAAACATAATAATTCTACTAGTGCTTTTTGTGTGAAAAGTACATTATATAGTTAATTCCCCCAGGGTTAAAACACAGAGAGAAAAAATAAATTAAGAGTTCCATTTGAAAGGTCATAGTTCTTATAACAAAATGTATTTAGAATAAAAATAGAATTCTGGACTTTAGCAGTTTTATGTGTCTTTACAAATTTGTACCTTAGTAGTCCCCTCATTCCATCTAAGTAATGGGTGAATCATAAACTGAAGGTGTCTTTATCTTTGCAATTAAAAAAATTAAACATTTAAATGATGTGGCAACTGTGAATGTGCTTTTTTGCTTTATAAAACATTTTGCTTCTATTTCAGTTTTTCAATAAGAAATCAATAGGAATTAATTATATGAATTGTTTGCATAGATTTAAAATGTGTCTATAATATGAAATAGAAATATTTATTCATGAATTTATTCACTCATTCCTTCAATGGAGATTTGCTGAATGCCTTCTTTGATCTCTGGTATTGTGCTAGAAACTGAGGCCAGTCCAAGTCCTTGTTCTTAAGAGAGGTCTTTATGTAAAAAGAGCATTTTTCTTTTTTGCAATTGACATCTCTCAATTTTCCATCGATTCATGTACTTACTCACTTATCCATCTACCCACACATTTTTGTTTCTGTTCTCTAATAATCAAGGTAGTTCCTTATTCTGTTTTTATGATATTTATATTTTTAAGATCCACCTCTGACACTTTTATTTGTACTTATGTTTTCTCTCATATTAGACCATAATGTTTTTGAATGCCAGAATCTATTACTAACTATATTTCTCCATGCTTTATATTGTCTTACATGCTTCTTTAAACTTAGTAAAAAACTACTTGACTGAATGGAGTTAGAGTAAGCGATATTTTGCATAGATAGGGAAGAAATTGAAATTTTTTTTCCCCGGGATGACTATGCTTTACGGGAACCATATGACTGAGATTATCTGTTAAAGTGTCATTATGTAAAGATCCAGGCCATGATTACTAGATTAGAGGTGGGGGGCTAAAATAATTAGCAAAATTCTACAGTAATAATAAAGCATGTAGCATTGTTCAATCTCAATGTTTGATATTCTTCTTTATTTTTTATTTTAAAACTATTTTTATTAAAAATTTTTCTTTATTTAAAAATTGGTTTAATACCTTTTATTATGAAAAGTACTAATTATATATTTGAAATATGAAAAACTTTGTAAAGGAATACTAAGAATGAAATAATCACTTCAGAATGTTATGTCTATATTTTATTCTTCAATGCCTTTCACATCTGCATTTTTCAAATTCTTTAGTGCTTCCTAGAAGTGCTGCTCATGATCTCCAGGAGTTTGACACATCTGCCAAATTAGCTTTCCCAGTAATGGACTCTGCCCTGGACTCTTCTGTGTCAATCTCTGTTTTATTTTTGTAATGCTAGAGAAAGTGATGTCCCTCTCTTCTCAGGCAAAGCAAAATGCTGTGTTCATTTACATGCAAATCTTTCTGCACAGCCCAGTGCCTGCTAAATTGGCACTGTTGCCAGGTAAAATGATGAGACCCAAATTGAGACTATGACTCAAAGGCTTCACTAATCTTGGTGCTGTGTTTCCAAATCTGTTTCTTCATACTGCCGTGCAATGAGGTGCTGTAGCTAATCAGTTTGAAAGCATCATTCTTTTTCTTCCCCACGAGGCCTGGAAAATGTAGTTACAGTTGTTCACTCAAGGGTGTTATAATAATGATACAGCAGTTGAGTTTTTTTTTTGTCTAGATTTAGTATATGTCTCTAAGAATGTAACAACCAGGTTTTAGAAACTCCAAACAACAAATAACAGTTTTTGATACTGTTTTATAAGTGACTGGAAAAGATCTGTATCTGACTGATAGGGTGTTTTAGTCTCATAGAGCAGCTCTATATGTGATTTCCCTGAACAATTGTATGTGTTTGGTATTCTCTCATGACTTTTAATAACCCTATTGCTTTCCAAGAGCCTTTTCCCTCTGCTCTAGTTTACAGTAGTCTCAACATTCCTCACAAAACAGACCATTTCTAGAGACCTTGTCCTGTTTGGCTGGACTTGATATTCCAACTTCCTTAGAAATTTCCATTCCTGACTAGAACCTAGAAAAGAGCATTTTAGAATTCACTGAAACCTAGTGGCTATCCTCCTGTTGGACAGGCTGCCCTAATTAAACTGAATTATAATGTTTGAGATCATTCCAATATTATAGTGGACTGTGCCTGTAGTCCCAACTATTCCAGAGGGTGAGGTGGATTGCTGAGGATTGCTTGAGCCCAGGAGTTGGGAGCCAGCTTGGGCAAAACAATGAGATCCTATCTCTCTCTCTCTTTTTTTTTTTTTACATTTTTTATTAGTTGCTCAAAACATTACAATGATCTTGACATATCATACATTTGATTCAAGTGGGGTGACTGTAAAACTAATGAGATCCTATCTCTTAAAATAAAACAAAACACCTCAAACAAGCCTATAAATGACAGAATTTCTTATTGATCAGCATTGTATTTCTCTTCCGTTTTATTATTAAATTACTTCAGATTCTGAATGAAATTATCACCCAACTAAAGGAGGTGATATTCTACATATATCTGCCAATTTTGCATAAAACTTCCACTCTCATTTTAGACCAAATTATATTTTCTTTTTGAAGAGTCCTCAGATGAATTTGATTCTGTAAGGATGAACTACTGCAGTGAATTTCTTCTGAATTTTTATTTATATACACATGAGTGTGAAATAATAATAATAATATTTCTTCCATCCATCAATCTACTTTTCTATTCATGCATATTCATATCCATTTATCCACTGTTGGCTACTTTAGGGATCCTAAATAAACAAACCCAATTCTCTAGCCTTACATGCTAGCAGTTGTAAAATATTATTTTTTTCTGGTGGGTGGAAGTATGTGTAGGATACAAAGGGAGTAGAGGAAAGACTTTCTGACATTTCTGTGAGGCTTTATGTTGCTGTACCATGCACGAGCTTTCCACTTTCATCTGATTTATATGTTGATTTTATTTCATTGATTTCAATCTTGTGAAATTGAAATTCCATAGAGATTAAGGATTTCAGAGCTTGTGCAGCTTCTATATTAGTGAAATTTTGAAAGTTCTTGTTAGTGGAAAGACTGGCAGGGAGCAGAAAGACTTTAAATGTGAGGTGTTAGTTCTTAATGGTCTATCTTGTTTCATTAATAATGTAATTATTTGTTTTCAATTGGAGGTTCATATTAGTTATCAAATGCAATTTTCAAAAACCAAAATGATTTAGGCCACATTTGGACAGTAAAACTGAAGCCCGAGGTTGCACAACAATCCTCAGTATCATCAGATGCTTTACTTGGAGAATGTTTCTCAGTATCATCAGGTACCTTACTTGGAGAATGTTCCAGCTCATTTTAACAAGGCTTGACATTCAGTGATCTACAGGGTACAGATATGAGGGAGTTATATAAGAATTATAATTGTGTAAAAACTTTCAATTGATTTCCTTATTGTTAGATCATATAATTTATAGTGCTATTTAGTAATCTGAATGCTATAAGATCAGTGATGAAGAAAAGGATGAACTATAATTTTTAACATATATGGTACACTAGTTAGATTCTGTATGGGATATAGACTTCTTTCAAAGTTTAATCTTTTTTAGGGATATTAAGCATTTCTCATTCTACTTAACTCTGTTATTTAAGTATCTACCATGAAAGTGTCAAAGTATCATTTGTTATCAAAGCAATAAGATCAGAAAGGAACAACTGATCATGAGTCTTGCAAAAATATGTGATTAAGGAAATCAAATGTAAGGATTAGACAATGCAATCTAAGGCATCAAAATCACTATTTTCTCATGCTAAAGATGTTCTTGCTTGAATAATAGAATAATAAACAATGTTTAAATTAATCAATCTTTTAATATCTGTTTCTCCATCTCAGATTTAATTTTAACATATATTAATAGTGTTCTGATATTCTATGAGGTAACACAAAATTATGCAATTAGATAATGATTAGTGACCTTTTCCCAGTAGAAACATCTTTGGTATTTTTTTTTCTATTCCCCTTCTTCACCAATAAATATTTGTGGAATACTCACTCTGGTCACAGAATTGTGCCAAATGTTTGAGGACAACTTAAAAAACAATAGATATGAGGGTAGAGTGCCTACTGTGTCTGAGAGGGTATCATTTATTCTCATTCAGGATATGAGAATACAAAGTTGAAAAACAATAAGTAATCTTGAGACTAGTTATGAGTATAGGTGAAAAGGGAGAATGCTTTTAGTTTATCATGTTTTTTCTAACTTAGAAGGAAACCCTGGACTCCTGATTCTACCCTCTACCTGAGAAATGTGACCAAATTAAGGCAACTCTTCCTTGAACTGGCATTGTTGATCCTGGAAACGGATTAAATTCTCAACAGAATTAATCATGTCCTTCTTTCTTCCTAAGAGAAAACTTAATTGACTTTTCTTACCTTTATTATTGTTTCTTTATACTTTTTTATTTGCTTCAGTTATTTACATTTTAATACAATATTTGTAGCTTTTGGAAGTAAATGAAACTCTTGAAAATATATAACTGGAACAATTCCAAATGCCTTATGGAGAGAGTTAATGTATTTTGAATGGCTTGTTTATTTTAATGGTTTCTTAATTTTTTTTATTAAGAGACATGAAATTGGGACACATATAAGTTACAGGGCAGGGGGAAGTCACACAGTTGCTCAATAAATACACTGGATTCTTATTGTTGAATTGCAGTCACTATGTAGTATCTGAATAATTCTTATCTCCTGAACATGAAGAACATACAAATTTTAATAATTAAGAACATTTCACATGTACATCCAGTGCTAAAAGTATAAGAGCATTGTCACAATGTTTTTCTGAGGTAGAAAAGTAACACATGAGGTAGAGTCATTCTATTTTAGGAATGGGAGTGGAATGAAAAATAGGGCTCTACTTTTTTAGCATTGAGATCATATTTCCTAGTTGTGAAAAGAACATTGAAGAAAGTGCTGAGCTTATTTCTTAATCATTCTATTAACTGATTCATCCTCACATTGTGTTCAGTGAAAAGGTATCTATGTGCCTTATATTTGCATCATAGTGCTAAGACTATATCTTAGACCCCTTCTTTCTAGTTGAGGACATTAGCACCATGGTTTTGCAGAAAGGAAGAATCTTTCTCTTAGAAATTAGATAGATCCTGGGCCCGGTGCTATGGCACATGCCTGTAATCCCAGCAATTTGGGAGGCGGAGGCAGGATGATTGCAAGTTCAAAGCCAGCCTCAGCAATTTAGCGAGGCCCTAAGCAACTCAGTGAGACCCTGTCTCTAATAAAATACAAAATAGGGCTAGGGATGTGGTTCAGTGGTCGAGTGCCCTTGAGTTCAATCCCTGGTACTACCGCCCCCCACCCCCCCAAAAAAAAAAAAAAAAAAAAAACACACAGAACGTAGATAGACTCCGGTAATTTAGAGGGATTCAAAGTTAATGAAGTTTAATAATGCAGGAGTCTTTATACTAATATGCTTAGTGTTTCCCTGATCTTGTCTTTTCTCACCCTTAGGTGAACATGTACTTTATCATCAGAACAAACAGGTAGCTTCACATGACTATAGCAGAATTGCCTGCCTGGTTCAGCACTCTGTTTAAACTCCTCATGAGCACATAATATCATTGATGTAGTTAATATAGGAGGTGAATGGCTCCTATTCAAAAAAATCTGGTCTGTATCTTGACTCAAAATATTGTGGTCTATCTCCTACCTAGTTTACAGCATACCTACCAGTCCCAAGGCTAATACCTAATCTTTAAGATTTCTTTCAACACTGAAATTCTGAAATTCTCTGTGCTAATGTAGAATCGGCATTTTATCTTAAAAAAAATAAAAGTACACATTTTTAGGAGGAAAGGCCCTTCCTGGAAACCATACATTCCTGTATCTTTCCTACAAGGAATTCTTTTCTGTGATCCAGCTGCATTATCCATAGACTCAGTGTCTCCCTAAGAGGCCTGTGGGGTAATTAGGAATCTGTAGGCAAAAAAGCATTTCTCAACTTCATAGTGTAGTAAATGCATTCCTAAAGACAGGGGTTTTGATTGTAGCCCTTTTCAAAATCTGCTTGGGGGTTTAGGGTTTTAAATGTATGCCATGAGTGATATTGATTAAGCATTTTCTGCCTTGCCCATTAGCTCTCCCTTCTGCTCAGTGCTGTAGTGAAATCACGATTTGTGCCATGGAAATCACTGAGGCAATAAATCCAGCACTTATGACTTCAATACATTATTGAGAAGAAAGCACAGATGGACTACAAGGGAGTGAGCAGTTGTTCAAACTATCTAATATATTTTATAATTAATAAGTACAACAGGGGAAATGAACAACAAATGAAAGGGTAGCCAATCTAATTTTAACTAAAATGCAGTATAAAATTATCTGGTTTATAATATTTAAAAATTCTAGCATAGGTATTTAAAATTTTGATTTTAAAATGATTTAAAAATTTATATTTAAAAACATAACATAGGTGTTTTTCTCTCTTGAACACCAGCTGAGTTTCAGGAATGGTTCTAAGTACTGGTGATTAAAAGATAATTGAAACATGGTTCTTATCTTCAAGAAACAATCAGTTTTCAAGAGTAATCCATGCATATAACCATAAATGTGAGTAAGCTCAGCCTTTATCAGGGTTAGGCATTAGCTCCAGAAGAAGATTCCATCAGCTTTATTAGGCTGGGGTCAGGAAATCCTTAGGGAGGAGATTCTTAAGCTGAGTCTTGAAGGAAGACTAGGAACTCACTTGAAGGGAAACAAAAAGAATACTGAGGGATAGGCACAGTAGATGAAACAGCATGGGTGGTCAGGAAACTAGAACTAATCAAAATGGCAGGAGCAAAGGGTGCATATAGTGGAGCAGTGAAGTCATACATACAGGTTACAGAAATATAGCAAAATGGTAGGTGTGAGATGATGAGGGCCTGAGGTCAGGTGCTAGCAATGGGGATGGAAAGAAGGGTCAGTCTCTTATCACTTACTAGATAGGTGACCTTGGGCCAATTAACTTCTCTGAGTCACAATTTTGCCATCTGTTAAAAGAATATAATAATCTCCACCTTAATGTTTTGTTGTTAGTTCTGGAGATGATATGTGTGTTCCTTGGAATAGTAAATTATCAATAAGTGAAAGAGATGATTATAATATTGTTGCTGATTGATTGAAACACTCCATCATGTCTGCGTTCATTTTCTACACAGTTCACTGCTTGTTATTCTCATATCACTGTTCGGTATGTAGCTGAAATGAGCTCAGAGAATTAAGCATTTTTTAAATGCTCTGCCAACAGTCATTTATTCAATAATTATTACTGTTGCCACATTAATCTATATTTGAGATGCAATCAAATTGAAGTGTTCAAAATTTATAAGCTCTGCCTGTCAGAACTAAAGGAGGAAGAGAGAAACATTTGGACATTATTAGAGTTATTAGTTATTAACGGAAAGTATCATAGTTTCAATGTTATGCGTCCAACTAAATATAAGGGACTCACTATTCTAATTCTAGTATAGGATACTGATTTACTGTTTAGCTTCAGGCAAGTTACTTTACCTTTTATGTATGCTTCTATAAGATGAGCAAGAGGATGCCTACTGAATAGACTTAGGCATAAGAATGTTAAGTAATGGGGCTGGGGTTGTAGCTTAGCGGTTGAGTGCTTGCCTCACATGTGTGAGGCTCTAGGTTCGCTCCTCAGCACCACATAAAATGAATAAATAAATAATAATAAAAAGACAAAAGATATTTTGTCCACCTATAACTGAAAAAAAAAAGAATGTTATGTAATAAAAAAACTTTCCTCTCTGAGGAGAAAAATAACTCATGTCAGCAGATTTTGTTGATGTTGGGACTTAACAAAGCAATTCAAATGGGAATTATATACATAGTTTAGTTTTTCATTAACATCAGTTTCTTCAAATATATTCCTGACTTCCAAAACTTTGTTCCATACCTCAATAAATTATTAACCTCAATAAATTATTAACAGCAAAATCTTTATGAAAATTAGAAATTAACCTCCTGATGCTTCTCTTTCCACCCACATATAGATGCTCTAATATAAATAGAAAAACAGAATTTTAAAACTATTATCTTATGATGAGATATGTTTATCTCCCTGATTATCACAGATGCTTGAGAGCAACTAGTTTTTTTTCTATTGCCTTTCCTGGTCATCAGGAGATATTTATGAATTTATTGGCTTCCTTGTGACTTTTTAAACCTAGATATAAAACTTTAACCTAGATTGTACATCTCCCGGATCTGTTTAGGTCTTGCCCTAGTGCTGTGATCCTTCTATACCTCTGGCGGAGAGTCGGCAGCAAGCCGAGTCATGGACATTGGTATCTGTGTTTATAGTGGATTCTTAAATTCCTAGGACTCTTCTTCTTGTTCTATAAAGCACAGTTTCTTATGCACAGCCTGTGCTCATAAATCAACCTCACATAGATCTCCACACAAAAAATATTGCCAGTAGAGCATCAACAAAACCAAACGAGGAATGCAAATCTTGTCTGTAAAACTTATAAATATGGATTATATCTTGTCCTCCCAGATATTATGAATTATTTGTGGCTTTAAATTCATGGTGTAGGTTCTACTCTAAGTGTCTCAGAAATTATCTCCAAATTTCAGAAAACTTTTAATGGAGACTAAATTATATCAGTGTACTATGTCACCTAATCAAATAAAATGTTCTTTTGTATTTCATTGGCATTTTTTCTCTCTCTCATAATTACTTGTGACCTGCTAGACTTCCCCTAAATTTTGAGGATTTTGCTATTAAGAAGGCATTAGAAAAAAAATTTATGAACCACAATATAATTTTCTTGACTCTCTTTTCCTAAGTAATTTAAGGGAGTAACATTTTCTTCATCTCTCCCTCCATTGCTTCTCATGCTGGCTTTTTCCTCCCTCATTTCCCTACAGATCAAATGCTCTCACACACAAACTCTGGAGCAACTGTGCTTTAGAGCTGTTGACATTGTACAGTGGCCAGTTAATAGGCACTTTAGTGATAGAGGTTTGGGAGTACACATGCATCTTTCCAGGACTTGGATTTGCACTAGAAAGTCATTTTTAATGTCACATTTGAGAATGTTTACTGAACTCAAGAAAAAAAAGTCTAAGAATAATGTTTTTTCATTTGGGAGTTTTCAAGATTCCTTGTGAAATCATTGTTACCATGAGAAAAAACTATAAAACCAACTAAAGTTTGGATAATTTGTATAGACTTAGTCCAAGTGTGACCCTGGTCTTTGATCTAATATATATCTTACTAGCTCACAATTATCCAAACTAACAGATAGTTATATATCAAATGGAACTTTGTAAACTCTTAATGAGTTGTCTTATAAATTCTTTCTCTTCTCTCTCTTCCTCCTTCCCTTTCTGCACTCCTCCCCCTTATTAATTCATTCAATAAGTTGTGTGTGTATATATAGACAACACAATATGTATGTATATTCAGTAAATGTATATATATATATATATACACACACACACACACACACATATAACAGGTATGTATGTATATATATTACAATTATTTACTGAGGTGTGTGTGTGTGTGTGTGTGTGTTTGCGCGCTTCAGTCTGAGGTAAAAAGTACAAAGGATAGGAGATGGGCAAGGGACTGTAAGTCCAGAATGTCTGAATCAGAAACTATAAGGAAGGTACATCATGAAGGGGTGGGACAAGGGAATTGGCTTGAGATGAAACCCAAAAGGTCATCAGGGATACTCATTCCTAGTAGGCCATTTTATGAAATTTAAGAGATTTTAAAGGACCTGGATTTTATCATAAAGCTCTTGGAAGCCAAGAGTAGGAGAGTGACATGAGCTGATTTGCATTTTCAAAAATACTGTTCTAGAGAACTAAGTTCTCCAGAATGCATATTTGCGAAGCCATTAGGAGGCTAGTGAAAGATCCATGGGAGAAGCAAGATACAGTGTGTACAGGGCCAGTGGTCATGGGGGTAGAGGAAATTTAACAGGTTTCAGGGGTGCTGGAGTGGAGGGATAGGGTTTGGCAAAGATTACAAATGGGGGTGACTGGAGAAGATCTTGTAAAATATTTAGATTTCTGGATATACAAATGCCCTAATCTTAGGGGTATTCTCTGAAACAGGGTACACAACAAGGGACACAGGTTAATAGTGATTTGGCTGCGAGTTTGGTGTTTGACATAATAGAAATGAAGAGATTTTGACAGCCTAGTGGAAATATTGGGGAGGTATTTAGTTTAATTCTGGAGCACAAAAAAGAGGTCTGAGCCAGAGGAATAAGAATGATAATCAGAGGATATGTCAAATGATTTCATTGTAATACAATGATTTTCTGAAGGTGAGCTCATCATTCCTTTTTAAACATTTTTCCTAGTTTATGTTGTAATTTTGTTAGTTATACCCTTACCAAAATTTGCAAATCTAGTATCTGGTACTGTATTTGATTATCAGGAATTTTTTTCCCATTCAATATTGCTTTAATGCATCATTTATCTTTTAGTTGAATGTAACATGATCATGAAATATGACATTTGGATTTTATCTTCTTTTTGAAACACCCTTGATTTTGAAGGTCAGACTTCAATGAATTTGGCTTGGTTTACAAATAGAAGAGATTTGCATCCTGTTAGAGTCCTAGAAATGGGTTCTTGGAGATAAGGCTGTGTTCATCTTTCTACCCCTGCCTCTATAATTGTGGATTGTGATGTAGGTGGACTTTTCTTATCTTCTGTACCCTAACCAGCAAAGATCTTGAACAAGTCACCAGCCTTATTGGCCCTTAGTCCTCATATCTTGTGGAAAGAATTTCACTAACATCATCCTTAACATCATCATCATTTTGGCATTAAACATCTATGAAAAGGTAGCATTAACCTTAGGAAAATAGGGATAAAGATGAGGGAGGGCATTTACTCAAAATGTTGGAAAAGTTTAGCTCTCTGGAGGAATTGAATCATATCAGGATATGATAATAGGGAGTTTATAACATCCTTTCTCCCATCTTTCTACAAGTACTTAAAGACTGTTAAATTGTTGCTAAAAATGTTAAATGGAGGTGAGTAACATTTCCAGAGGCAATAAGTAGTGCTACATTTTACTGGCAAATTTTATCTTTCTTTTTTGGAAAAAAGATAGAGGTTTTATAAAAATGGAGAAAAAGGAAATTGCATGTGCAAATGTAAAACACCATCTGTGCTTCTGGATCTGGTCCATGCTCCACACCTTCGGTGAAAGAAATCCTTGATTGAAAGCTCAGATTTTGCTGGCTAGTTGTAAAAGCTTCCTGTGTTGCTTATCGTGCATTTTAAAAATAGATGGCTTTGAATGTGTGAGTTAATTTTTAGCCCCATTTGCTCAGGCCTCCTAATTCAGGAAGCATGCTTTTAGTGAACCCACAGTTCCATTCATATTCAACGCAATTAATAGTAATGAGCACTTACAAGGTGCCAGGCAACAGATTGTGCACTCTGCATTAGGTCAATCTTTGGGATGTTTGTAAATAGCTTACTTTTTCTCCTAGTGGCAGGTTGGACCTATCTAGTTTCTTGGACTGGAGAGCCTCATCTGTATTTCACTTTGAGGAAATATTAAACATTGGCAGAACAGCAAGCATGCAGTCTCATGAAGTTAGAGAAATGTGTCATATATCCAACTTCACCTTTCTTGTCTCCTTCCCACTTAAATAGTGGCAGGTATCCAAGTCAACTCAGCTCACTTTCCCCTCACCATAAATTTAAGTAGATTATGGATTGTCTAACTCTTCCTAATCTTTTCTCTAAATGTGGAATGAAATACTTGTTTTAAATTTAGACCATTAGTTTTCTTACTTACAGGTAAAGGGGGCTTTGCTTTCTCAATTTAAGATTTCTCTTATTTTTTTCTTTAAATATTTTAACATTTTAAATAATATCTATTTGCAGATAAATTTCTAGAAGCAAAACAAAACAACCATATTTATAGCCTCTTCTTTAAATCCAAATTATTACAAGTGTACCTGCATTGTTTAGACATCAATAGCTCTGAGAAACAAATACAGAATTAGAAGCTCAAAGTAGCCAGTCACCTCAAGTGCCAAATGTTATCATAAGCACCTGAATGAAAAAGGGTCAGTTACATATATATTTGGTTCTTATAGAAGAGAGAGTTAGAGAGCTACATATTTTCAGAATTAAGTCTGCTTGTTTAATATTGACCATTTTAATAAGTAGCTTGACTCTTCTTCTCCCTCTCCTGTCTCTCAAAGCTTTAGTATTAAGAATGTGATTTTTAGTATATATATATATTGAACTGTCATAAGAGAGAATCTATACACATTTTCTGAGTATGTATCAGGGTAAGTATATGTCTTGCCCCCCTGCCTAAGTGTCTTCCTAACACCAGCTGGTATCATAAAAAGGTCAAGGGAAGCAAACACATCCAGAACTCTTGCTGGTCCCAACTCCTCACCAAGCCTACTCTATGTGTCCGGGTTATGAAGCTTAGAGCTCTGGAGAGAAATGGGGAGGAGAGGAGGAAATGCCACCATAAGAATGTTTATCATTCTTTTGTTCTTATCAGAATCTGTTCTTGGGAAGAAGGGAAAGAGGGGGCCTTGACCTTGTGTCTTCATCCTTAAACCCATGTGCTAATTCATGCATGTATTCTGCCTCTCTCTCTTTCACGCACATGTAAAAGGATGGTCTGTGCTTTTAGAAGAACGTTCTCTCTAGCTAAATTTTTTTGATAAGAATTTAAAATTATTACTTGGCACTATTTTGGCAATGCGGTATATATAGTCGTGTAAACTTATTGTCTGCATCTGAATCAAGAAAGTCTCTGCCATTAATTACATTTTTATATTGGTCAAAAATCACATAAATTATTCAAGTTAACTCATGTATAAAATGTGATAGAATTGTGAGGATGAACTAAAGTAATTTGTTAAAAAGACTTTGAAAAACATAACATGTTCTTTTCATTATGTTTGGCATTTTTCATGAGCTGTTTTAAATCTTGGAAATATTCATTTATTTTTTCTTATCTAAGTTTTGTATAGTTACATATTTATCTTTGATTATATACTTTTTGTGCTTTTCTTCATAGGATTTTAAAAACAGCCCATCAAATATCAAATAATTTCCTTTGTATCTGTATTAATTTTTACATGATTTTATTTTTTTTCCTTAATTGGGCTTAAGCAGCATTCAGAATATTTGTTTTTATTTTCAAAATAAGAGAGGCATTAACAAAGGGAGTATTTCCTGTGGATAGTGATCAGAATGGCAAAGAATTTAAGCATGAAAAATAAATTTAGAATGTGTTGATAGTTAGCCTGGAAGAAAAAAGACTTGGAGGGAGAATTCTTCAAATAGATGAGGAAATGTGGAATGAATGTGAGTAAATACTTCTGCTGATTCATATTTCAAAATTAAGACAATGAGAAGAAAATACAGGAAATCCATTTTGTTTTAATATAAAAGTTTTAAAAACCAATGAGAACTATTAAAATATAATGGTTTTTCACTTCAGGTAGGTCATAGAAATTTAATTTTTTTGTTGCAGTACTTAGAATGACACAAATGAATTAGCTGTAGTTCCTAGAGCTGTGAAAACAGCAAGAACCAAATGTTCTACAATTTCAGAAGGGAATACCATTCTATGGCTGCTGCTGATTGTCATTTTTCCTTCCCCTGAGGGCATTTGCTGATTCTTTGTGCAGTCTGAGGATTGAACTTGGCCTAGCCTGAAGCTGTTTTGGGACTAAGAAAAACCAGCACAACTTTTAGTGATTATTTAATGCTAAGATGCAAATGGAGATTGAGGAATCTTGAACACAGTCAGCTTTCTTTATGGGATGCTTGCTGTGTTCTGAGGCTGCACAGGAAGCTGGAAGATTAGTATGAATGCTTCTTCAAGGCAAAATGAAAATCTCAGCTGACTTTTGGTAGGAAACAAAGTTGACAGTAGGGAGACACTAAACTCAAACACAAGGCTGAACTCTTCTTGAAAACATTTGTCAAATTTTTTTCTGTTTGGGCCCAATGATAAGCAAATAAGCTGAAAACTTCTAAAAGTACCTTTTTTTTACTCTTTCAGGGTTGAGAAGATAAAGATATACAAGGTTTTCAATAAAAATCCAGGGAGTGCCATGGCTTAGGAATAGAGAAAAACAAGAGGCAGGTGACATGCTAAAACTGAAACCTAGGTCCCAACCTAGTTGAAAAGAGAACCCTGATCTTGTGGAAGATAACATCATTTGGAAAGTCTGTGACTCTTCTATATATGATTTCTGTCATATAATAAAAGGATAATTTCATATACAAGTAGGTGAAACAAAAAAATATACATTTGAAACAGACAAGTAGAATATCCAGATATTATAGGAAACTGACAATGACTTCAAAATATCTGTGATTAGATGATATGTTCTAGGTAATAAAAAGAAGATGCACCAAAGAAATGAATGAATAGAAAGTTTTATAAGGGATTGGGGATACATTAAAGAGAGAGAGAGAGAGAGAGAGAGAGAGAGAGAGAGAGAGAGAGAGAGATTGATTTTGCTCCTGAACTGAAAAAGAAAATCTATTTGAAATATAACAGTTTGGATCATTAGAATGTTAGGTTAGTGAACTAGAAATTCCCAAAATGAAACATAGGGAAAAAATTCAAGTAGTGTATTAAAGGCATTCAAGTTATACAAAAAAGTGTTTAAATATATGTAAAGTTGAAGCTTTTGAGGAGATGATAGAACACATGGGGGCAGGGATACATTATTTGAAGAGTTGAAGCGAGAAATTTTCCAAAATTTTAGAATTATTTCTACATACAGACTCAAGAAGCTTAGCAAAACCAAGGCAGGATAAAAATAAACATTCATAAATACATAATGGTAAAACCAAATCAAAGGGATCTTAAAGGAAGTCAACAAAAAAGAATTCAGACCTTCAAAGATCAAAAATCAGAGTGAGAACTGACTTCATTGAAAGCAAGATCACTAATGTAATGTTGAATGTTGAGAGAAAATAACTGTCAACCTACAGGTTTGTAACTAGTAAAAATGTATCCTTCAAAAATACAGAAACAACAGTATTTTCTGATCAAAAAGAAAAAAAAATACCCAAACCTAAACCAAGCTCCAGAACAACTCAAATTTAAGAACAAAACAAAAACTGAAGAAATTCATCACTATGGGGTCTGCACTAAAAAGGAATACTAAAGGAAGTTTATATAAGTAGAAGAATGATAATAAAGAGAATCATGGAAATATTGAAGCTATTGAAAAATTCTGGAGATTGTAAATATATGTTAAATATAAATGATCCTTAACTAAATTAAACAACGAGTCAGGATGCTTTTAATACATAAGGAACAAACAATATATAACATCAATAACATAAAAAGCAAGAAAACACAAAGGAAATTTAAAACTTATATGGCATAAAAATATTGGGAAGACAAGTAAAAGTAATAATTACATTATATTGAACCAATTCAAGAATGCATGTTGTGAAGCACAATGTATACACATATGGAAATGTCCCAGAAATCCATTAATCTGCAGAATTTATATGAGTTAACTCAAATTTTTAAAAGAATGCATGTTGTAATTCTTTGGTTAAACACTGGCAGAGTAGTAAAAAACTATAGCTGACATGTTAATAGAAAGAAATAAATGAATATTTGATTGATTAGTATAGAGAAGATAAGTTATGAGAGAAAAAGAATATATAGAATACAACTAGAAGAATGGAAAATAGAGGAAACCAGTAGAAAGTTGTGTAGACAAGAATTTTTTTAATCAGAACTCAAAACCCACTAACCATAAACAAACAAAGAAACAAACAAACAAATAAATAAATAAATGACTTTATACTAAAACTAAGAACTTTTGTTCATCAAAAGTTAAGTTCATCACCATTAAGGGAATGAAAGGAGATTTACAGAGTGGGAGAAGATATTCTCAATACATATATTTGACACATGTGACACATAGATTATATAATGAACTACAGAATAAAAGAGTAAGGGCAATAAAATGGAAAAATAGACAAAAGTCTTGAACAGACAATTCACATAAGAGAATATTCAAATTATGTGTGTGTGTGTGTGTGTGTGTGTGTGTGTAAACACACACACATATCCAGCTGTATTGGTCACCATATTAATGAAAATTAAATCAAATCTTGATAATACCATTATTCTCTAGAATGGCTAAAATGAGAAGGAAAATGTTACATATTGGTCAAGGATGTAGAGAAACTGGAATTCTTTTTATCTACTTGTAAGTATATAAACTGAAATAACTGGAATAAACTCTTTGGAAAAATTTTGGCCGTATCTACAATACATATCCTTTAACCCACAAATCCTATTTCTAGGTGTGCATGCAGGAAAATATGTGTTTGTGTGTATAAATGTGTGTATGCCAAAAGATATATTAGAATGTTCAAAGCACTCCACTTTTAATATTACCAAAAAGAAATACCCATCAATGGAATAAAAAGTAAATTAATTGGAATAGCCACACAGTGGACCATTATACAATTATAGGAATAGAGTGAATATCAACCACATATAAGAAGAGTGACTCTCACAAACATAATATTGAAAGAAAGAGGTCAAACACAACAGGGTATGTTCTGAATGATTATACACAGTTCAGAAATAGAAATAATCTATGTATTTAAAAGTCAGTATAGTGGTTACTCTTCTAAGGGGCTGGGTGGGGCAAAGTAGGTTTCTGTATTGCTTGTAATATCTGTTTCTTAGTTTAGATATGGTTTACACAGATGTGTTATGAATATTCACCATCATGATATATGTATTTTTCTATATATATCCGATACTTTGAAAACAAGTATAATGAGCTATCTTTTGAGTTAATAAGCTTCTTATTCCCATAAATATTCAAGCAAAGGGGTTGAGTAATTACCTGTAAAGAAAACTTTTGAAGGGATTTCTGCATTGGGGTAAAATAATACATAATCAGATGATATTTCAAAATCTTTCAAATTTGAGATTCCCTGATTTTTAAATAACAGACATAATTTGAACATCCATCTATATACTTCTTCCTTTTACTAATTGAGTTTGAGACAATAGCCTACTTTTCCTGTTGGCAGTTTACCTGCTATTCCCTTTTAAATTCACACAATTTCTTAACCATCTACCTCTCAATGGCAAACCTGATGGATTTTTTTTTGTCTTTTACTGATGTATTTGAGCCAGGTGCTGATAAAAACACATTTTTATAGATATTCTTCCCTTAGATTTCCTGACATCTCTCTTCTTTTCCTCTTGTCTCTGACTCTGTCTCTCTCTCTTTTTGATCATGCCTGAAATGTAAAGTCTCTCCAAAGTTCTATTCTTAGTCTTCTCACACCATAAGATTCTTCATATGATTTTAACCACTCCTAAGTCATCAGTCACTGTACTCACCTGTTATCAGCTTCTAAATCTTAGAACTCTCTCCAAGGTTCTAGGCTTACATAATCAACTCCTTAATAGATCCATCTGTACATTTTCTAACTTAACATGTGCAAACTTATCTTCTATCTTTTCCTAAAACTTGTTGTGTCACTTTTTATATCTGTCAGATTGGGGGCTTTCAACCCTTCTATTTCCTCTCTTTTCCTCATCCCAGTCCAATCGTTGCTACATCTAAAAAAATCCTTCTTTCTTTACATTATATATTCTTCCCCTCTTCTCTAATCTGTTTTCCACTGCTTCAGTTTAGTTTGGGCCTCATTATTTTTCTAAATTGTTTTCAAAAGTATCTGTCTTCTAATTTTATTTTCAGGCAATACCTTCTAACAATGACGCCAGCATTGGCTGCTCTTACTAGGGTATTCCTTCTTCAGTCCTTGTCTTAGAGAACAAGTATTCATCTGAGACTTGGTGAAAAGTTGTTTTCTTTATGAAGCCAGAAGTGACCTTTACCCAAACTCTTAACCAAAATTGACAACTCCTTCCTGTGTGCCCCCAGTTCAGAAATAGAACTAATAAGCATTTATCTCATTTCATTGCATTTATTTGTGAGACTGGGAGTATGTCTTATTTATCCTGTTATATTCAGCACACAAATAGGCCTAGGTTGAATGAAAAAAATGAAGAATGAGATATTACATGAATGAATGAATAGGAGAATTGAACTCAGTCTAAATCTGTTTTTTTTTTTTCCAGTTTCCTGTTTTGAATCACCTAACAACTCATTAACAATAGTGTCTCTTGGCCATTACCCTAGATAGTCTCTAGAAAAAGGGTGAGGAGATTCTTTTTACATTAAGTAAGTTTAGGAACTATTGGATTTAACTATTGTCTTAATTACATATTTTCAAGTAATAATTAGGCACTTGTTTCATGCACATGTGTCTTATCTGAGGCACATAAAAATTTGGTGAAAAATCACTGGTCTTAAAATGAATTATGGAAATGTTATAGGGACCAAGCAACTATCTTTGAAGCAATTTGTAAGAAATCAAATGAACATAATCAAATGATTTGGGCAAGAGGGAGTTATAACTTTTTTGCTTTGTATATGGACTATTGCTCAATGACTATTAAGTGAATGTTATTCAATCCAAGGGATTATTGAATTATTTCATTTATTGTCAACTGGTTGCAAAACATACAGACAAATATGTAATTTTGCATACATACTTTAAAATATTTTCACTTCTGTGATAGGTAGCTTGCTAAAGCATATTGTAATGCTTGTGTCTTATGTGGTGTTTATTCTCAATTCAGGAATGCATAATGATTTTCTGGAAAAACTATGCACTCAGATCATACACATATTCTCAAAGCATCTTCATTCAGAAGTGCGTGCCATTCAATGGCACACAATAGTCTGTAAAAACAGAATTTTCACCCTATTAAGTTAAGGGACAGGATTTATTTTAAAGAGAGTGTTTGTTATTTAGTCCATAGTAGAGAGTCTATGGTGCTACTTTAAACCTACTATCTGAAGGAACATGTGTAACAAATGTAGGAAGAAAATTCTAAATTTGGAATAGAAGACATTTGGTGTCAATTATAAGTATTATTATAGGTAAGGATTAGAACTGTTATTTTAATTCTTGGTATTGGTTTTACAAGGCATTCATTTAGTATTTTAAGCATATAAATTTTAGATATTCCATTGAGATTTTTGAATGCAGATCCATCTGAATTAAGTGGACTAAATCAGAAGATCTCTAAGAAAAAAAACTGCTTATAAGTTCCATTTCAAAAATAATTCTCATTTTTAGGCCCCAAAATATGACAATAAATTAAGTAATTCGAATACCACAAATTATATTACATTTACTCTTGCTTTGCATTTTTATGGCATTATTGTTAAGCCTTACATCTGGCCTATTTGTATGTACACTTGCTAGTTCAGTGGCTTTAATTTATCTTGATATTTTACTGTTAGGTAGCTCTTAACTCTGCTTATATACTGTTGTGACTTATTGCTTGTAGCATTTTTATGTGGATAACGTTTCTAAATTCCAATTTTATGAGTGACTAGTTTGTTGTATAATGTGATTCACATCAAGTCAGTAGAATTCTTAAATTCATGAGGTTATAACCTCAAATTTACACTTGAAACTCCTGGTAGATTGTATTTTTTCTTTAATCAAGGTATTCCCTAATGTAATAATAAAATTAGAGGCCTAATTTTTCCTGTATTATAGAAATCTTATGTACGGCATTAATCATTTGTGCCATGTAATAACTAACATGAATTTCTTGTTCTACATGTCCAGACTACAGGGTTTGTGGATAAAATTCTTAATTCCTAAAAAAATCATACTTTCTACTTGTCTCCAGCTTTTACTTGTCTCAATCTTAACTTACGCTCTAGTCAGTATCAAATTAATAAAGAACTCTCTGTCCAAAGAAATCCTCCCCTCTGGGTTCCTTGTGTTACTTTACCATTCCCCTTCATGTTGAAATTAAAGGTAGATTTTAAAAATATTTTATTATTTATTTGCAGTTTCCTCTATTAATGGTAAGCTAGAGAGATTTACCTAGGTACTATATAACATTTAATATTTTTATTTACATATAAAAGATTTCCAAAATGAGAAATTAAAGAGTAGAAGGCAAGGAGGAAAAGGGATGATATTTGTTTCAAGTTGAGAAAACCACATTTGGGGTTTTATTATTTGGAGATTTAGGGTTTAAGGGTACTTACAACAATTACAAGTATAGACTTGACTTGTAATGGCTTGGTGTATGTATATAAGATATACTTTTTTTTTTTGCTAAGAATTTCATAGTTAACCCTATATCTTAGAGAATAAATACATGGTTTCAGCAATATCAGCAATGTGCTGCAGTGAAAAGAGAACCAGTGATGGTATTAAAACTAAGCTCACTCATGATAACTTAGGATGGTTGAGAGAACTAAAAGTTTTCCACAAACCCTAAAGATCCTCATAGACCATCAATTTTCTAAAATAAGGAATCATTATTACTAATAATATTTCATCAAAACATGGCAATTATAAGTGACATTTATCTATATTCTTGATGGCATTTTTTTTTTAATGAGTAGCAGCCTGCTTATGGGGATACTTTTTTTTGATATTTAACTTTTTAATATTCCTGGTTTATTTAAGACACTACTAAGTCATACAAAGACAAACCCCAAATCTCATTGGTTTAACATAAGTTGAACATAAGAACTTTCATATAGCATTCCAATAATACAAAATTAGCATTCTTTGTCAGTAAGCACCTTTCTGCTTTGTCATTCATAGATATGCCTCCTTCCCCTCTGGCTCAGCTTTCTTCTAGAACCTTGTGTTGTTTGCCCATGAATAGAGAAAGGGCATAAAGGACCTGGCATGGGAGATTTCTATGGTTCAAGACTAGAAATATGCCATATCACTTATCTCATGTTCGAATGTAGTCATATAGCCATTTCTAACTGAAGGAAGGCTAGGAAATAGACTTTCTGTGAGCTCAGGAAGATAATGAGCAGCTTTGGTTAACAGGTAGCTAATACCATCTGCTTTAATACTTTTCAATATTTCTTTTCGTTTTTGGGGAGCCACAAGATTAGAATAATCTCTACCTTTATATAAAGTAATGAGAAACAATCAATGTCCTTAAATTGCTTTATGAGGTTTTATAAAACTCATTTTCATGATATATTTTTATTCTCATCACAACTTTTAAGATAGGGGTTATTAATCTCAAGTTTCAGGTGATGAAGCAGAGATCAAATGATTTGCCAAGGCCTTAGAGCTGAAACAATGTCAACTTGGATTAGAAATTGTCTTCTGAAATGCATTCCTTATCTTTCCTTCTAGTCAAAACAATTATTACATTTTTTTTCGGGTGTGAGAAGGGGCAGTAATGACTTGAACCATCTACCTTGTATTATGGGATCATGGTAATTGTTTTGTTTTGTGCATGTAACATGTTCATTTGTGCTTTATGAGACTTGCCAGGTAGAGTTATGGGTATTGGTGGAATATGGAAACTGGAAATTATATGTCTCAGTTACAACTCCATGGTAGTTTTATTTGCAGTTATATTCCTTTTCTTTATTGAAAGTCATTCCTGCCTCTTTCTTGGCTGAAAGCTACGTGTGGATATATATACATGAATTTTCCAGAGAATTCATCTTGCCCTGTGGTTTAAAGGAAGTCAAAATATATTATGAATGTAAAACAAAAGTAATATTTAAATTGCTATCAACTTTCATACCTAACTCTAGAATACTATACACAGCTTCTAATAAACTTCTCAAACACATCTTATTATAAATGAAATCCTGATTCTCCAGGTAAATTAAATAAAGCTTAAGAAATATATTTCTTTCTCTTGTGTGAATTACTTTATTGACATGAATAGAAATTAAAACACAAACTGCTGATTAAGGGAAACAAGCCAAAATTACTATATTTTGATTAGAGATGTTGTAGATAATTACAATCAATAAAGCTCCTATATTTAATTGTATGAAAATATTGACTAATAATTGAGAATATATGAATGACACAAAA
The DNA here is from genome assembly GCF_001458135.2 of Marmota marmota marmota. Lineage (NCBI taxonomy): Eukaryota > Metazoa > Chordata > Mammalia > Rodentia > Sciuridae > Marmota > Marmota marmota. The sequence goes on from NW_025999862.1 coordinate 5,625,248, forward strand.
TTAATGTGAAATTAAATATCTTCCAGTTCTTAAAAAATAATTAATTCAGAATATCCTAATTTCATGAAATTTCTAATTTTAATCATACTAGTACTAGCAATAAATGTTTGCATATTTATTTATAGACTTTATAAGGATATGGATCTCATAGAAAATTAAACTGAACCTAACTAGAATGCTAATTTATAGTGTATCTTTGAATTCAAGGTAGATTCAGTAATACATGACTTTTTAGAGATTATAGGATACAATCATATGAAATTTTAACAAGGCAGATGCCAGAATGATAAAAAATAAAAGTGTTTATCATACTCATGAAAAAAGGGAAAATATAGAAAACATGTTTGGGAAGATGACCCAAAGGCTACAGAGTTGTGAACTATTAAATGAAATGTTGAAATATCAAATGTACTGTATCTGTTTTTGCTAATGCATACATGCATAGAAGGAAGTAACTGTAGAGTTCCATATTTCAGGCTGTTATTTTGGTGTATTAATATGTGTGTACACAGTAATAAATTCACATTAATATACATTGTTATAATATATGTAAAATATTGATAGAAAAATATCATCATATCAGTTCTATTCTAGAGGACTCCAGTGTTTTAGACTGTTTGAAAGCATGATCCATCTAGATTTTTTTTTTATATTTTTAAGATGGGTAGGACTCAAAACCTTAAGATATCTTCTAGCCCTAGCAACCTTTCAATAGAAATTCCTAGTGCCACTAACCTTGTAAGATTTTATGTAGAATGTAGGCCACATTCATTGACTGGAAAGTCATATTAGGTGCCTGGATATTTATTCTTAGAAGTAACATTGTGCAGTGGGTAAAGCAATGCCATATTCATGATTCAAAACTCAGGCAGACATTGACTAGTCATAATCCTTTCACTGGTGCTACTTTACATCTCCCTAACAATGATAGCCTTCCCACATTGAGACTTGGTGGCTTCTCTGTCACTTGCCTGTTCCTACCAATTAGAGTGATCCCTGAAGGTGCCTTTCTCCTGGAAGTTAGAGTACTCATACTGTTTGCTTTAGTGGATCTAGTTCATTGATTGAGACCCCTAAGTTTTCCAAGCTGCAAATATTTATCATTTTCTACTTTATTTAGTAAGACTCCAAATTTTGTCCTGTAAAGCTACTATTGTTTCCCCAAACCATATAATGGAAGAAATAAAACTTAATGTAGCTTTAAAGACTGGATATGTAATTTGTATCAGAGTTATTATGAAGCACTTTTTACTGTGTAGTTTTGTGTAGAGCATCCACACTTTTTAGCTGTCTTCTTGGCAAACTTGTGTTAAAATAAGTCTTTCAGAGAGCCTGGTAATGAGTTCTTATTGGACATACTGCATTTTCAGGGTTTAGTTGGGAAAATAGGAATCACTATTAATATTTAAAGCCAGAAGTAGTTAACTTAAGGAAATTAGGTGCTTACATAGCATTGGAAAGCTAAGAGATAGTTACCAGAGAAAACTCCCATTACCTCTTAGCAGACTAGAAAACTGCAAAAATCACAGGAAACTGCTACTGATCTTGGCTACCTGGGCACTGAAGTTGGTCATTTTCAGAATGCCTGAAGCCCACACAAACTTCACATCTGACACCTGCCTGCCAGCCATTGTTGGAGTAAAATTATTTTTTTCTTCTTCTCTACTTTCTAAATCTCTTGAACATGTTACTCATTAGCAAAAGCAAATCTGGAACTCTGTTGGTGAGAATTTCTGTAAGTATAGCTTCCAGGCAATGCATGGGAAAATGTTATGAAGGGGTAGGGATAATGCTGAATAGATGAAGCAATTCAGAATTTTGGCATTCTGTTGCACTCACCTAAACATATTTCTCTACATTCTTTAATATTTTGTATTCTCAATTGCCTGCCTTAATGTTCTATACTTATATACATACTTTGCAAACAGAAAGAATTGATAGTAAAATAGCAAAGTAAGAAGACTTACTTTGCTATTAAAACACTATCCCATTCCAAGGGATAGTGTTTTAAAATCTTCTGTATATTTAAGAGATAATGCTAAAATATGTGTTATTCTATCATTGATATTCAGCATCCATTTCAGTCCTCTGCAGATTATTGCTTTAAGGAATACCACTGCTAGTGTGTACAGAATAAAAGATACCTTCAATCAGTTCCTCCCTCCCTCCCTCCCTTCCTTCCTTCCTTCCTTCCACAGGAGTTGATGTCCTGTATGTTATAGTTAAAAATATGGGCTTTGGATAACTTTCACTATTTGTGTGACTCTGTAATCAATTACTCCATGGGTTTTTAACTTCCTTATCTACAAAATGAGGATACATATAGCATCCATCTATCTCAACCTTTGTTATGTGACCAAATACAATAACGCATGTAAAAAGTGGTTGCCATAAGTGGATTCCAAATACATTTTCTCTTTACTTTCTATCAGTTCTATAAAGCTCCTAAGATGATTTTTTTAAATGCTGCATAAAATTTTATTATATTTTTTTCTAAGACGTGGCACCAATTTCTTAAAACCCTGCATGAATCCAAAACATCATTGCATAATAAAGACTGGTTTCCTTATCCATAATCTTAAATATTCTCCTACTGACCTGCATATCTACTAATGAGGAATTTGTTTTTTAATGAAGATATCAATTGCAATTAAGGATTAAACAAGAATGCATCAAAAGTCTTAGGAACAAAGGTACATGTTGGAATATGCACACCACTACTGAGATATTATTTCTCTTGCATTAGCACTTTATGTTGAACAGATGTGAAGGCAAGTACAAAGAATCAATTCTGTTGAAACTTCATGTTTCTTTTACTTAAACACTGTTGCAATTTTAAATGAATATAGTTTTCCTGGTACCAATTATTTCTATTCTTTTCAATATGCAAGTGAAGGGACTAAAGAAGTATAATCTACATTCCAAGGGATAGTGTTGAAAAAAGATAAATATTAAATTCTGAGTGCTTTGGGAAAAAGAAGGAGAGAAAAATAAAAAGGGAAGAAGGAATCAACAGTAAAAGACCTTTGATATCACAAATAAAAATTGCTGATGAAACAAACTTTCCTAATTTTTAACTAATGGTGTCATCATATGGATTAAATCTTTGTGTAGCAATATGTAACTAATGCAGTTATCCTCCTTAGGGAGCAAAAGAAGGATGCTTATCTATTGTTTAGGAGAGCTAAAGATAAAATTTTTCCATTTAGTTCAGTTTCTCTGAGTCTTGGTAGAGATTAATATGCCATGTACCATAGAGGAGACAAGGTGATAACTCTCTTACAGCTCTTATTTTTCACTCTCCTTCTTCTCCCCAAATCATTTACTTCTGGGCTTTAGGTTTTCACAGGTTTAATAGAATCCATTTTTTAAGTAGATTCAGATAGAATTATTCTGGATTATCATGCATGGTGTAGGTGAGTCTTTGAAATTATTTTGACAGTTCATGTTAGAGTTTCTTTTGTTCATTTTCATGGCTTTAGTTTGTTGCACTAGTTGAGACAAGCTAGTCTATGGTATCCCACTTAAAATATAAAAATTAAAAACGCAAGGTAAATGACTTAATACAACTAGTTTATTTATTGTCCATGTCATATGGACACCCCCATTTAGAATGAGGGACCTAATTGTAAATGACTATTCCATAGTCACTCAAGGACCAAGGCTGACAGAGGCTCCACAATTTTCTAGATATATTATCTGGAATGATTTGCCATAGAGAGGAAGAAAAGGCAAAGAACCTATGGCATAAGAACAGAAACTAGCCAAGCACACATGGTCTTTTTGCTGCCTTAATCTAGCATGAACACACAGCCCCTCCACTGGTGGCCTATACTAAATTTGTTACTTGGTGCTGCCCAACTACAACGGAACTGGGAAATGTAGAAGACCAAGTGGAATATTTCTGCTACATTTGGAATCTTTTGTAAAAATCATATGTACTTGACTGTATATTAAAATTTCATAAAGGTACTTCAGTACTGGAACATATTTGCATATATACATCATATCATCAATTTAGTCACTTGGCAATTAATTGAGTATATTTACTAACACTTCTTATTTAAAAAAGTATTAGTGCTAATTTTGTACTTCCTAACAAATCTGAAAAATTTTAAGAAATCTTCTATTTTTCATTGTCTCTTGTAGCACTTAAAATATTTGTCATATGTTGATTGCAAAGATAAAGACATACAGGAGATTTTCTATACAAATATGCATTAGTATTAAGTCAAGTCAGGGCTTGTTAATTTTGATTTTTTCTTCCCCTGGCACTGGGGATTAAACCCAGGGCCTTGTACATGCTAGGCAAGTGCTCTACTACTGAGTTATATCTAGCCCATGACCTCTTAATTTTGAGACAGATATATATATATATATATATATATATATATATATATATATATATATATGTGTGTNTTTTTTTTTTTTTTTTTTTTTTTTGCAATTGACCAACATTTCTCAATTTTTTGGTGGGGCTATTGAATTCAGGGGCACTAGGCCACTGAGCCACATCCCCAGCCATAATTTATATTCTGTTTATAGACAGGGTCTCATTGAGCTGCTAAGCACCACACTGTTGCTGAGGTTGGCTTTGAACTCATGATTCTCCTGCCTCAGCCTCAAGAGCCAATGGGATTATAGGCATGTGCCACTGTGCCTGGCCAACATTTCTCAATTCTTCATTTTCTATTTTCTTAAAACTGCTTGGTCTTAAAATATTATTTTGCTCTTGCTGAAGTAGACATCATTATTATTTTTAAAGCTTTTCTTCACTGTTTAACATGATATTACTTCATTTGGAGCATTCATCAATATTCCATGTTTATTGTAAAGTGGTGATTTGGTTCATTAATCTTATAACTATTATAATGTAAGCAACTTGAAGGTAGAGTATGTTTCTTCACGTCATTTTGAAAAGTGTATGTTATGTTACCTTGCCACTAAATTCTTAAATTAGATTTAATGTAGACCAAAATAATTATGGCTAAAAGATTAGATTCTCAGACTAAGTGGAATTATTTGCATATATTATATTATTTATCAATGCTTCATGAGAAATAACCCTCTCTCAGCAGGCAGCATTAACAGAATTGAAAGACTGAAGGAGGATGAATGAGTATTTCAATCATGATAAAAATAGTTCTTTGCTTTTGTATAATGATTTATGGTTTATAAATCCTTTGATACAGCAGAGAAGAAGGCAGGTTTTGTACTTCTATTTTCATTTCATGGTCATGAAAATTGATCATGTGTCTAAGAATCATTGGAGGTTAGCTTGGAACTCAGTTTTTCTGATGACCCTTGCAAAAACAGAATAGCTTGCACTACTTGCAAAAATACTGTGGTCACCCTTCATACTTATACCTTAGAATATTCCCTAATCTTGTCATAAGTGTTCTTTGTGCCCAAGACACAGCAAAAAGGGGGCCTTACAGGATGGTGGAGGCTGAGAATGCTGAGAATGATATCCTGTTGAGGAGGAGTTTAGTTCAGAGACCATATGATCCAATCACCCTGTCCTGAGTAAAATGAAGTTTGGTCCAAATATGTCTTTTAAAATGCTGTAATTTACTTCAAATGTTGTTTACTCTTTCTTTACAGCTATTGTTTGAAAGTAGTGACTTAGAAACAGAAATCGTGTCTATGGTTACATTAAAAAATGATAAAAAATTTCTAGTGAGGACCAATGCAAGAATGAAAGACTATATTTGATAAAAGCCTAAAATAAACATTTTTAACGAATATGTTACAACAGATAAAGAATAAATGTGTTATCTGCATAATCCCAGAATGACTTTATAAGTTATCATAGTGTGGTTTGGGGGGTATTTGTGATGTGCTATGACTAGAAACAGGCATGAATATGTTACTGCATTTGATACAATAGTTAAGCAACATTGTCTTACAAGTAAAGATTAATTAGAAGGCTATGACAAGGTCTTAATTACACTGTAGTTTCCTGGATTTTCATCTGATAAAAAGGGCTTCAAGTGATTTCTTATCTTTCCTGCTGTCTATAATTCTAAAATTAGAAAGTGATTTCTGTGATGTAAGCATTGCTTTCTTTAAAGTCCTCTTGGTCAAAGATCTGTTGTGGAGTAGATTATGGACTGTTACACTCTGGCTTAAATGTTTAGTGGTTACTTTCCTTAAGGGATAGAAAAACAAGACTGAGACAGTGTGAAAGAATTGCTATTCAAAAGAATAATGAGACACTCAAATAGTGGAGGAGAGAGCTAAAAAGGAACTCAGTGAGGTCTTGGCAGTAGAATAGTGATCAGAATGAGGTTGAAGCCTGGTTCATCAACCTCACAACTTTACTGAGAGCACATCTTGAGGTAAACCAGCCTGTATTCCTGGGCTAATATTCTCAGCTTTAAATAAGAAGGTAATCCTGCCTTCTTTTGTGACAAAAATGAATGAACTCGAAGGACATTAAGTCAAATAAGCCAGACACAGAATGGAAAATACTGTGTGATTTCACCTATATTTAAAAGTACTTTTAAAAGACAAGTACATAGAAACAGAGTAAAATGGTGGTTACCAGGGGTAGAGGAGTCTGTGAGGAACACAGAAAGATGTTAGACAAATGGAACAAACTTGCACTTGTAAGACAAATAAGTTCTAGAAACCTAATATATAGCACAGTCGCTATAGTAAATAACTTAGTGTATACTTGAAATATGCTCAGAGAGTAGATCTTAAATATTCTTACCAAATATACACACAAAAATTTAACTATGTGAAGAGACGGATATGTTAATTAGATTGTGGTAGTCATTTCACAGCTTATTTGTATATCAAAAAATCACATGTACACCCTGAATATATAAAGTTTTTACTTGTCAATTATACCCCAGTAGAGGTGGGAAAAAAAGATTCTTTGCAATTGAAAGACAGTGTTTACATTAGCTAACTTTTCTAACCAGTTATCAAGTAGAGAAGAAGCCAGTCCAACAAGAGGCAGAGTTAATAATGCAGTGCTTAGTGACTGTGACTAATTAGAGAACTTAATTAAGCTGTCAAGAAAGAATAAAGATAATCACTCTCATTCAGTTCCCACTCTTTGTACCCAGGAACATGAGCAAATCCATTTTCTCCCAGGCCACCACATGATCCTTGCTTTTTCACTTGATATTGATGTAACCTTATGTGCACCTTCCTGAGATGATCCATTATACAAGTAAATGACAAGCTTTGTCTTTTGTTTCATTCTTCTGTACCAGTTTTATTCATATCATAGTTATCTGTCATATAAAATATTTGAATATCCTACTTTAATCATAATTTATTACCATGACAGTCTAATAGTTATTATTTTGTTATTGTTAATGTTAATTCTTAATAATAACAGAAATACAAATGCTGACATTAATTGGGCTAATCATATCATTGTTATCTCCTGAAATGTCATAAGCATTTGCAATTGGTAAAAATAATTCCTTATTAGCTATGCTAGTAACCTTACATGTATATTCACATTCAGTCTAGCAACTACCTGGTGAGACAGGTTTTCTTAAGCCTGTTGTCCAGATGGAAATGCTGAGGAGAGAGAATTTAAATATGTATATGATATCAAGTAGCTAAAAAAGGGGTGACACTGGAGTGTGTACATAATTCCATTTAACTTTGCTTTGTTAGATATTCATGATTTGTAATTATTAATTATTTATCCAGGATTTAGCTAATTACTAGATTATTTAGCCTGGTGTGTGTGTGTGTGTGTGTGTGTGTGTTTATTGATTTCAAGTAGCAGTATTTTTGCTTATGGGAAAAATAATTTCATAAATATATAGCTGAGAAAAATCTTGTTACATTTTAATATTAGCTAATTACCAAACAGGAATGTATAGGTTACATATTTACTCACTAGAGAGTTTCAAGGCAAACAATGAGTGAGAATATGGGACAGTTTCAGTGGAAAGCATTCTCTTGGCTGTAAGAACTGTTCTAGGGCAAACCATTAGGATATCTTTTAGCATCGAATGAATGAATGCATTTGTGTTTGTTTCATGTTCTTTGTATACCTTTGAACTGAAGATAATTTCTCATGAAGTAATTTGTATCATTTGAACTCTAAGATTTTATAATGTATAAACAGATCTCTATTTTCCAACTATGCAGAAAATGTATTGGTAAAAAAATTGTATATTATTTATTTATTTATTTATTTATTGGTTTGATTATGTACACTTCTTAAAAATCATTGATTGAAAATTATATTTTTTGTGTGGGAGGAGAAATTTCCATTTTGTCCATTTTTATCAGCACTTAATTTGTAATACCTTTATATTCATCCTTAGTAATATGGATGTTCTAGAAAATTTGTGAATTTTCTTTGATGCTATTCAAATTTGTAGTTACAGAGGTGCTTCACAGATACATATCAAGAGTGGATCTTGGTAGCATGGGGCCTGAAACTTATACAATTAGGGGGATTTATATTCAGAAAAACAATACAAAATTGTGAACACAAAATTAGCAACAAAAGTGGGTGGTAGTAACATTTCTGTAATCTGCTCTTACACTGGGAAAAACTAGCAATGATTTTATACAAAAATAATTGCAAACTATAGAAAGATAGCCCCCTACCCAAATTAAAGGAATCCCAAATACATTCCTCTTAACTATGTCCCAGTGGGTTCTTGAATTGCAAGTTATACATTGACCATATTTTAGGGCCATTTTTGAGACTCAGTTAATCAACTCTGTGATATCTGCTCCATGCATTGGAGACAGTACCTGCTTTAGGCTATAGGGAGGTTAAACTTTTATTTTTTCAGAGGACATAAAAACAGGACAACGTTTTTTCCAATACCTTATAGCATTCTTCTATCCTCCCCTCAACAATATAACACATACATATGGTGGCAATAGAACATAAGAGATAAGGTGAGAGTACAGTATCCTTGAGAAAAAACATGTTAATATGTTAAAAACATGTAAATAAAACTGAAACTATTCCTTTTTGACTAGAATCCCCTGTCAATAACTAAATCCTTATTCATGTTTTGTGTGGTGGCTATTCACAATGGCAGTTTATCATTAGTGATATAGAAGTTGTTGGGAACACTTAAGATACCCCTAATATCTTTATGACTTTTAAGAACCTTTGACCTATATCTCTCTTCTTCTGCTCACTGTTAGCTCTGAGATCTGAAATTCCTAGGCCTCACTCCCTTAAGAATACCAGCAAATTCTATAAAGAACAAAGCCTATGGTAAGTGATATCCCATTCATTTTTTCTGAAGCATTGTCTGTCTTCAGAATATTGGATTGATTATATTTTGTGTCATGTTAAATTTTTATTGCTCTGAAAAATTCTGTAACATCTTTGCCTGCTCACGGCTTTGTCTCCTTTCCAGCTCTGCAATCTTCCTTTTTATTATCTTACTACTTTGAGTCAAAACAATCCCTCTTTGTTCTCCTAATATTTTTCTGAATATAATTATTGAATAAATATTAATATTCCCTTAATATTTTAATGGGAACTACGAAAGGTTCGGTATGTGTTTCTGTTCATTCTTGGTTCCCATATTCATAATTCAACTATTCTTTTTTAATTTTCTCCCCATGAAATTTAAGCTTTATTGTTTGTTTGTTTGTTTGTTTGTTTGTTTGTGGTGCTGGGGATTGAACCCAGGGCCTTGTGCATGTGAGGCAAGCACTCTACCAACTGAGTTATATCCCTAGCCCTTAAGTAAATTTTTTTCCCTTGAAAACTTTATGGAAAACTGTAAACAGCTCTAATACTTGTACTAATGATGACATCTATGGAAGAAAAAAACACATTCTATGCTGGGTGCTGCATTTTATATGGATAGTATGGATATTTGAGACTCAAAGAGCCTGTGCAACTGTCTTAAAGATAAACAGGTAAGAAGTGGTGAAGCTGTGATTTGTACTTAGGCTTGCTGGCTCCAAAACATGCACTATTTTCACTTCTTCTTATTTGATAAGATAAAAAAATTGTAATGTCCTGGTAAATAAATCACATTATAACAAGGTCAGTAATATTTTTGAAAGTTTTCTTGTAAGTTAAAGCACTTCATGTATTCTAGACTTAACATTATATTGAAAGTCATTTTTCATATTCCATACAGTCCCTATAGCACACTAGAAGGATCTCTTAGAAAATGTCATACTCTCTACCTTATAATACTCAAATGTAGAATCCATGCACAGTTCAGATTATTGGGCTGGCATCAGGAACAGAGATCCCTATCCCCAAAGCCACCAGAGAATTGAAAAGTATTTCAACTTAATGGAAACAGGGGTGAGTGTTGCCAAACATTATTCTTAAAGGATATCCTATCTATCTGTGACATAATTTCTCTGCATCTCACCAGCTGGGAATACTTCATATTATTGAACCCAGAAGGAAGAGTAGTAAGAAAGGATTTAGTCATATAAGCATTGCCCTCTTCTATTAGATAAACTACAAGGTATTAGTAACTTATCATTTACTTTAAAATGAACTTATTGAACTTATATTGTTTTGAGGGAAGGAATTCATGCTATAATAAGGCAGGAGGCCAGAGATTGAAGAAGCATTTCAGATTTCTTGGTAGATCATTGGTGATCTTGCTGTCCTCATCAGTCACTTAACACTGCACAATAAGAAAATTTTAGGGGCTGGGTTGTAGCTCAGTGGCAGAGTGCTTGCCTCACATGTGTGAGGCACTGGGTTTGATTCTTAACACATCATATAAGTAAATAAACAAAAGTCCATCGACAACTAAAAAAAATATTTTTAAAAAAGAAAATTTAGTGTTAAAGTAATCTATAGGTTACATCTCTGTTTTGTTAAATTTCAATCCGTTTATCCTACATATTTTTTACTGATGTTCTTGAGTAAATTTGTATATCTCAACTTTGGTGGAAAATGATATTATTGGAGTACATACTATCATTTATGAAATTTTGTTGTAACTAGGAATTGCTTTTACTGATCTTGAAATTCTTTGGAATTATCAATATCATCTTATGTGGGTGTGTAGAATTACAAAAGGGGTCATTAGTACACCTGCTTACTCTTGAAGCTGAAAATATTAAGTGCCTGGAATTTATAAAGAAAAACAAAATTAAGGAAACTGGTGATTGTTTTAGAGATACTCAGCCATGTGAGAAGGAGTTAGTTTCTAGGATGAATTGATGGCATAATGTCATTAAGAAATGTTAGCTAAATTCTCTTTGACCATTTGAAAAACAGTCATTAGATAGTTCTTTCTAGCCAATGCCATTCAAAAATTCATGTTCATTTAAATGTGTGGCCTCCAGACTTTGTTTTGTCTTTAAAAGTTTAATTTCAGTGGGAACATAAGTTAATTCCATCTTGCAATTCTTTCAACAGAGTTCTTTTGAAGTCCTCCCCCATTTGCATACCACCCTTTATTCTCCTCTTGTTTTGCTCTTTGAAGATTACTATTTAATTTTTAAAAGATATTTTTGGTGGAATACTGACTGATAGCAAGTCATCTAAAAGTAATCTAAAATTCTTACATTTGGCTATGAGTATATTATAGAAATGTTCTCTAATCTTGCCAGATAATAATAATTACTGGACATATATTTTAAAAATTCAGTTCCTTATATCCTGCCTCATGTTAGTCAAATCATATTTTTCAAAGAATAACCAAATATGATTGTATTTCTACAAAGTTTTTATAATGGATGTATTTAGAAAACACTGCAGCATAGTATTCAGTTGGTCTTATTTCCTATTTTACAACTATTTGTGTGAAAATTGAATAAACTTGAGTATTCTAAGAGATAGTTGGTTCCTAGAAAACAGAGTATTATGAGAAAGTAATTGTTTTAGTGTTATAAAGAATTATTACAAAATTCCTCATGTGTTAGAGGATGGCATAGCTGTATCATTTTGTATTTGTCATGGAATAAATTTTGAAACTTGCCCTAAAATTTATTTTTCTTTACATGATAATTCACAATTTAAAGACATAGTCAGTGATAAGCAACTCAGTGAGACCCTATCTCTAAATAAAATAAAGGGCTGGGGATGTGGTTCAGAGGTTGAGTGCCCCTGAGTTCAATCCCTGTTACCAAAAAAAGAAAAAAGAAAGAAAAAGAAAAGACGTAGTCAATTTAAACATAAGTATACACAATTAAGTATAATGAACACAATTTTGAAGTGAATGTTTTATCAAAAAAGTACTGTTGTTGCATTATATTTATAATTTATGAAACTTGCATCTAGGACTAATATAAACATTTTTTTAAATGGCAAGAGCAAAATATTAGAAAGGATTTGTAAATTATTTTTTGCAGTAGCAAAATTTGTTGGCTGGCATATTACACCATTATATGAAAACCTGAGAAGCATGATAATTAAATACAATTTGAATATTATTAAAATAGTAATTCAGTGGCTTTTGATACATAATGTAAAATTATACCTGTTGTTCAAAAGTGAAGTTTGGTGATATCTAGAAAAACCTAATCATCTAACTTTTTATTTTAAAAAGTAGCTAATAAAGAAAATATGGTTAATATTTACGTATTTACTTATCAGTACTAGAGATTGAACTCAGGGGCATTCTACCACTGAGCTACACCCTGTCCTTTGTTATTTTCTTGTTTTTTGAGATACAGTCTTCTTAATTTGCCCTGGCTTGTCTTGAATTGCCACCTCCCCTGCCCTCCAGAGTCACTGAGATTATAGGAATATACTATTATGCTCAGCAAGATGAATAACTTTAGTTTTATGTAATATTAATTTTTTTATGGAAAGATAACTTTTAATTACAGATGATAGAAAAAAAAAGTATATGTGGGAGGGGTGGGGAGCTGGGGAGCTCTGTACTGGGAGCCCTGAAATGTAGATTCTAGTTCATACTGCCATTTACTACTTGTGTAATTTAGTTGTTAGCTCACCTTTGTTGCCCTTCCTACTTTCTTTCCATCCTCTTAACGGAGAGGCCTTTAGCATTAGGGCCCATAATGAAACAGTTTGGATAATGCCACAGACTGGGGAAAAGGGATCTATTAGTAAAGAAGTAAAGAAATTTATGATGATGCTTTCTCTATTGGTCCTCATGTGCCCTCTGCTGTGATGTTTTGGGCTATAGAATTGCAAGAGTACAGCTTGGATGAAAAGGTTTTAGGATGAAGAGAGGCCAGCCTAATTGAGCTGAGAGGACAGATAGCAAGGTATTGGTCGCTTAGGGCTTTTAGACAGAGTAGTGAATGAACGTGAAGGGTTCTTCTATGTTAGCCCGCCTTGACCATTTACACAAAGCAGGAGGAGACAGTGATTGGCAGTCGAAATCTTCTCAGGAATTGGAAACATTGACTATTTGGCTGGTGTATCCCTTTTCATATACTCTGAGAACTCAAATACAATGTTAGATGCCTAGATAGGATGTGTGATATGCCAAGAAAACTTCAATACTTATAACAATGTGAGCTGGTTTCTTGATCTAAACATTAGACTTACAGTGTTCCTCCAAATAAAATTGCATTAAAAATGTATTTGTAAAAAAAAAAATATCTGTAGACCACAATACCTGCAACTTCACTCCTCTTATGTATAGATGCATAAGGAAATTGGATGGCATTCTTTGGTAGATGAACTGTTAAAGTGTATAAGAGAAAATAGATAAAATATCTTTTGGTGGCCATTGACTTCCCTTTTCCCTAGATTGCTACAGATAAGCCATAGAGTAAATTTGTGAAGACATTTAAGAGCAGGTACAAGAGATTAGATGTTTTTGAGACTGCTAGACTGGGAAAAACATTTAGAGATAGTTTAGTTCAACTTCTACATTTTACAGAGATAGACTGAAAACGCTTAAGAATAAGTCACCCTGGTAATGAGATCCCATTCCTATGAGTGTAATTTCTCCACTATGATTTTGGCTTTGTGGCATTGCTTGTGCCCCCCATCTTTTTATTGCTTAATTTGTATCCATAAATATTTTATCTCCCTGTGTTGTAATGTTCTTGAAAACAGAAATTGTGTCTTATATTTCTTTGTAACTGTTCTGAGAGTTCAATAAATAAATGTTTGTTGTTATTGTGGGGGTTGATTTGTGGGAAATACTCCTCTACCTTTGTAAATAGTGCGATTTGTGCTGTCACCTAGGCAAAGAATAGTTGTAGGCATGTAAATAATCCAGATGACACTTTGCATATACATTTTAAAATATTAAAATAACAGAATAGATGGAATCATTGAATAAAAAATCAGCATCAATCACAACCTACCCCATTTTTAATAAGTCAAAATTTCAAGTGGGTAATTTGATGCAAGTGGTCACTTCTGTTTCAGTCTGAGAGGCAGTCAATAAATTCCTTTTGCTGTTACTCACCAAAGTAGTTTAAATTCCATGCAGGACATGAGTCTGGGGAATCACATCAGCCTTAGCGTACAAAAGAGCCTGGAGAGAAGGCAGAACAATATCTCCCTAGCTACTGAGGGAGGGTGGTCTTACAGTTCGCTGTAGGAACTTGCAGGCTAAATTTAATTCTCTGAGTTAGAGCTTGCTGCTTAACTCCCTGTCTGTTCTGCAATCTAAACTGAAGGTGCACTTTTTTTTTTTCCTTTTCCAATATTAAGTCATTTGGAGAAATCTGATACTCATTTTCAAATTGCATCAGCTTAGCTCATGATACATTTTACTTTCTATAAATTTCAGTTGCAAAAAGAAAAAAAAAGCCTAATATTCAAGAAAGGGAGGGGAGGAGGCCTAGAATATATAAATTGTTGATATTTGGCAAATCAGTTACTGTGTTGGTTTGATATGCAAATAAAGGGTAATGCTTCCTTCTTATCTGCATTGCAGATTCTTCCAGACATGTTCTGCATGCATTCTGCATGCAGTATGTGCAGCAGAGCATCATAGCTTAGTGCAAGGACTCTGGGCAGTGGAAACCAGAGGGAGGAAATGTATATTGATTTTATTTCTTTAAAATTATGTGAAATTTGTGCATGCTTAGTCACATTCAATGAGTTGCTAAGATCAGAATATACTAATTTATATTATAAATGGATATTGTATTAAATAGTGGATTTAAGGGCAAGTTATATTACTCATAATTCTGAACACATTTAGGAATTTCTAAATAACAAAAACAGTATATGCTGAGAATAATAACATGCTTCAATACAAAGGTGTGTATATGTAATACTTATTAAATATTATATATATATATATTTTATAAGTATTACATATACTTTTTATTCAATCCTGAGAATTGAATCCAGGGCCTTGCACATGCTAGGCACATGCTTTATCACTGTGCTATACCTGCAGTCCAATTTTTAACTTTGCACTGTGAAGTCCTATTTGATAAAAACTGTGCAGTTTAAATTTTTTTCCATGTAGATTGAGGTTGAATAGGCAGTTTTTTATGTAGAGTAATATGTGCTGTTTAGTTTTTTGTTCTGTTATATGAAAACAACCCAGTGAAATAAATCCTTGAAATATTATTATCTAGACATTGGTGGAATTAATTATTCATAAACTAAGTAAATTTCTTAGTAGGAAACAGACAAATGCCTAGAGTCAAGGATATATTTTAATTATAGAATAATTATACTGATAGTTGTGTGTGCCTTATAGATTCAATTTATATTTTGTGCATCATTCATAAATAACTGCTTATTGGGTGATGGGGTTAAGATTTGACACTCTTTCCTTGTCATTGGAATTTTGTTGCACTCTTACCAATAGCTGAATTGTGAGACCTAGTATCTCTTCAGGTGCAATTTACATAATCAGTGTGGGAATAAGTGGCCCCTATTTCCTGTTTCTACCTCCATCATTTTTTTTGTCCTCCTTTTCTCTAAATGATGCCACCTCATTTGGTAGACTAGCATTATTCTACATAGGGTGGTTACTCATCTTAAAGCTCCATAAACCACAAGTTATAAATTTTATTCTTCTCATTGGTTGTTTTTAAGATAAGAAGGGTACAAAATTCCATTTATGATCATATTTTTTGATACAAAATATTCTACTATTTAAAAAGGAATTTGAATTAAATAATAACTACGGATACTAGTCATATGAGCAAAACTTCAGCAGGATGATAAAGGTTTGATAAAGGAGGACAAATACTTTACAACATAATAAAATAAGCTACCAGAAAAACAGTGAAGTGCCTTATTACTATTAATGAAATGATACCATGCTTGGAATTAATACTTTCAATTATTATCTATTTTCTGTTGTCTACTTTGTTCATGTTGTCATATACTGTTTTTGATATTTGATTCTGGAAACTTATTATTAAGAGCTGCACAAGGTATTCTGCAGCTCTTACAGTAAAAACTGCTCTAATTTTCAAAGGAATGACTGATTTTTCATTCTTTGAATGTTGATGTGTTATTTGTCCTCAAGATATTTTAAAATTTTCCCTTGATTAGTAATTTGTGATATATTAGGGAGCTAAGGAACTTTTTCTGTTTTTCCAGATTGCCTTATTATTGCATTTGTACTTTTCAGTGAATGAAAATCATTCTTTATATTGATTTTAAGTACATATAGAATGAGGGGTTTCCTTGGTATTGATCATCTTGCAGAAAACCTATTTACATATCTTGGTTTTGTTAAGTGGAATAAGACACATTTAGAAAGAGCAGAGCAGAATATTTTTTTCATATGTGGAAGCTGGAGCAAATGAGAGGAAGGTGGGGGAACTCCATGAAAATAGAAGGGAAATCAGTGCGGTTAAGGAAAGGGGATCTATGAGGAAGGAGGAGGAATAGGAAGAGGGAAGAAAGGTGGAATGAAATTGACCAAATTATCCTACATTCATATGTGAATACACTACAATGAATTATACAGTTATGTATATCTATAAAGTACCAATTAACGAAATAATAAACAAACAGAAGGAAAGTCAGTAGAGTAGGGAAAGGAGAGCAGGGGAAAGGAGAAGGGCAGGGGAAAAAGAATTACTGGGGACTGAAGTGGAGCAAATTATATTCCATGCATGTATGGTTATATCAAAATGAACCCCTGTATTATGCAACACTATAATGTACTCAGAAAAACATTTAAAATAATATTATTAGATACAAATCACATGCAAAATCACATAGACTGTATTTTAGATGTGAAAAATTGCTTCCTTGTTTATATAAATGCTTTTCCATGAGTAGTGTCGTCTTGGTTAATCTTATGTTTTCTGTTGTTTGTTCTCCTTGGAAATGGCAGGCAATAAATATAGGTAGGGAATAGAAGATAGTGAAGGGAATATGTTTCTTTTTAAAAAATCAGGCACTGTATTTTATTTTATTTTTTGCTCTAGAGCACATAAGCCTGATTAGAAAAATAGTTGCTTAAGATAATAAATTGCTAAAGTTTTATTTCTAGAAAAAGCACATACCTTACTTTTCTCAACAATCTATTATTTTCCTTTCCATAATTGCTTTCCCACTTTAGATAGCTCATCTGATAACTTTAAGATTTTCTTTCTACATCTGGGAATGTTAGGGCTTATTTATTTATTTATTTATTTATTTATTTTTAAACAGATGACACTGACCCGATAGTGGAAGATTGTTCAAAGCTTTTATTTTGAGGAGAAGGTGTTATCATGGAGAGAAGGAATAAAAAGAAAGTCACCTTTGAATGGAAGAAAAGGGAATATTAATCAATTAGAATAGCTTCTATGCTGATTTTAGCATTCGAGAGCTTATAGATATTTATTTCATGAACATTTTGGAACTCTTATTAGCAACTTGTTGAATTTTTTGCACTTTTTATTGTCATAGAGCTTAAAATGGAGAAGGGGGAAAAATACAAAAACTGGATTTCAATAGACAAGCAGCCAAATGAGAAGGGCAAATCTTTCTGCTCCTTTCCCCCTTGTGCCAAGCAGCTTAAATATATTTAGTAATACTTTTGCTTTTGCTTTCTCTCAAACAAATTAATACATTTAAGCATTTCCAGGTCAACTTCTTTCCTTTATGTTTTGTTTTTGTTTTGGGGTATAGAGATTGAACTCGGGGTGCTTAAACACTGAGCCACATCCCCCACCATTATTCATTTCAATTTCACTTAGTTGCTGAAGGCCTCTCTAAAGTTGCTGAGCCTGGCTTTGAACTTTCGATCCTCCTGCTTCAGCCTCCCAAGCTAGTGGGATTATAGGCACAAGCCATTTTACCTGGCTTCTTTATGTTCTTTTAAGTATTTGTAGTACTATAATTTATTTATTTTTGCTTTTCATCTTTTCTCCTTAGAGTTAACTTAACTCTAAATGAATAAACACTACCTAAGTCTCCTTAGGATCCCAGCAATTACCAAAATGAGAGGAGCTTTCTTTCATCTCATTGATTGATATCTTTCATTATAAGCATTTTACCCATCTTGAGCCTCTACTAATCTAATAATACACACAAATGTTTTTAAAAAGTTTCAGAAGAAAGAAATAGAGACATGGTACTAGAGATTCTGTCCTTGTAAAGAAAAGAATATACGTATGAGCATTTTGTTTCCATTGACCTCTGTCTAAATTCCATCTTTGCACAAGCAGAAACAAGAAGTCAGATACAGGCAAGGTTTCTGGACTCAGTATCGCCCAGTGATACAATGTTTATAAATACCAGACCAGTCTTTTTCTTCCTTTTGTCCTAATTTTGTAATTATTTCTTCCTTACACAATCTTGTCTTTCTTGCCTCCTTCAAATTGTCAATAAAAAAGGAGATAGTGCCCAAGTTGTCTTTGGGCTCTTGATTCTCATCTACTCACCTAAGAAAGCCCATTAAATACTAAGTGATGATACTGTCTAAGATTTATTGAGCACTTAGTAAGCTCAGACATTATACTAAGCATTTTAAAAATATTTGCTCCTTATAATGACCCTAGCAAGTTAAAAAAATTATTTTACCCATTTTACATTTCAGGAAACTGACAGTAGGATTGAATTAGTAGTAGGTTGCGGGGGATGGGGGGTTGACTCTGATGCTGACCCTCTAAACACTACTCCCTGTTATAACATGTGGTCACACTCACAATTTTGACTTCTTCCTGTTCCATAACCACTTCTACTTCCAGGGTGTTTAGATTCCATATCCAATGTCTCATTTCCATTGTCATCAACCCAGTTTTGAGTCTCTGCCAAACTGCATTAGTTTGATAATTCTCTTGAGCTTCTTGCTTGATTCTTGATTCTGATCACCCACCCCAATTCCTCTTTTCAGATATCTCTAAAATTAGATGCTGATAGCAAAAGATATTGGCCAGTGGGATGAAAGAAAAACATGTTCCTTCTCCTTCCAGGTATTACATTTTGCCTCTAGGAAGAGACTCTGCTAGTGTGTCTTAACTTGGAGGAAATGAAAGTTAGTATAGATTGGAAGTCCTACATATTGAGAATCCCTGGCTAAGTTAGTTCAAAGTAGAGATAACTGAGTGTTAAAACATATTTTTTTACATCTACTTTTGGATGCTGAAACTTGAAACCTGTCAGATTTATGGTAGCAACAAAACTCTAAGATGAGGTTATATATGGTAAATTAAGGAGAAAAAGGGCACACAATAGGTTAGGAAGATGAACAGAGTCTCAGAATTGAAGCCCTATTAGCTCTTTTATAGATCTATATTCTAACATGAAATAGAGGTGGTTATGTTGATAACAGAGGCCAGGTTCCCTATCCTGAGATTAAATTGTTTATCTTAATATACAATAACCTCATCGTTGTGTTACATAAAACAATCTAAATTTTGTTCTATTTCTTTCTCTATTTTATGTAATAGCACACTTCTATTATAGAAATTTGATGCATACAACATTATGGCAGGTGGGTATGGTTTAGAGGAAAGAAAAAAAAAGTCTGATCTACTCAAAACTGCATTTTTTTTTTTTTTACCAGTAAATCTTTACACAGTATAAGATGTAGTAGAACAGATTTAAGGAAAAATCACTGGATTAGTAGCCAGGAGGCCTTCACTAGAACTATCAGTATATATCAATATAGAATGTGTCATTGAAACTGTCTGGGGCTATTTCTCCTCTGTTGAAAAGAGAACATTTGATGATCTCTGAGATTCCTGCCAATTCCAATGTCTTGCAGTTTTTCAAAGGTAGATCACAACCCCCTTGTGGTCAAGGAAGGATTCTTGGGAATCCTTCACAAAGTAGGAGTACAATAAATGTTGGTAGAGTGATTTGAAAAACTAATGAGGCATTAAATCCAGGGAAGGGAATATATCACAATATTTACTACATCTAAGAGTTAACTAGTTAGCATTATATGTATATATAGCATATGTATTTAGTGTTTACATATTTGAAATTGACAAATTTTCTAAGAGCTGTGCTTTGGGGAATGGAGAGGAGAAATTGAACATTTATTGAGCATCTTCTAGATGTGATCAGGCATTGGAAAAGGTGCTTTGGTTTTCAAATCATACATAATTTTCATAGCTTTCTAGTGAGGTAAGTCCAATTATCCTTGTTTGTTCAATGAAGAAATAGAGGCTCTGAGAAAATAACAAACTTATCTGAGTTCATAAAACTACAAAGTGAAAGAGCTGAGGTTGCTGAGAATTAGATTCAATTCTTTTTCTTTTTTTTCTCTAAAGACCATGATCATTCCTTTGTACTATGCTGAGTCATGATTTTTACTGTGCAAAATTGCTATTATTATTACTTTTCCCTTATAACAGCCCATGATAGCTTTTTATAAAATTGATGTAAGTCATTAGAAACAGAAGTCTGCTTTCATGTTAACTTTACAAAGTTAATGTGATGTAAGCTGTGTTAACCAAGAATATGAAAAAAATATGACTCTGGGCCAGAGAGAAAGCTATCATTTCTCATAATGATCACTTAGAGATTAGCTCAGTGTGGAATTTGGGAAACTTTCTAGATAGAATCAAAGATTTATGATCTTTCAAATATTGCATTTTGCCTTTTATCTTTAGACAATACATTTTGACTCCTTTTGTCCTTATTTTTTTATTTTTTGTACTAGGAATTGAACCCAGGGGCACTTATTCACTGAGCTACATCCCCAGCCCTTTTTATTTTTTATTTTGAAACAGGGTCTTGCTAAGTTGCTGAGGCTAGCTTTGAAATTTTGATCCTCCTGCCTTAGCCTCCCAAGCCACACTATGTATCTCCACACTTGGCACCATTTGTCCTTTTCTTAAAAGCAGGTTTTTCTTTTCTTTCTTTTTTTTTTTTTTTTGACAAGTTAGTGCTGCTTTGTATTCCAATATCACAGTGCTAGATGATTTAAAAATTCTATAAGAAATAAACAATAGTTTAATATTTTTGAAATAAAACCCTTCCCTTTAAATTGTAAAATAAAGTAAGAAAATTCTGTGAGTTATGCAAGATCAAATGGATTTCTGATATTCTTGCATGTGAAGTTGCCTACAAGTACATTGCAGCCTATTGAGCACTTAGAACTACAATGGATAGAGTTTTAGGCCATAGAAAAAAATTCTCCCCTTGTAAAATTCACAAGTTAAGTGAGACAGGTCAAAGAGATTAAAATAGTGTTTTCTTTCTTATATTTGAACTGCTTTGAAAAATTCAGATTAGAATTCAGACTTATGCTTCAGATATTCCTCAGTTTTTAAATGAAAAAGAAAAAAACTTTCTCTTTAGATTACTTTTGCACTAAAATTCCCAATTGTCTCCATACTTGGAGAAATACCTACAAAACAGAATGTATTTATTTATTGTTTACCTCTTTTACATATATTACCAAAAGTATATGGAGTTGTGTACAAAACAGAATGTTGGTTTTATGGACATAAACAGAGAAAGCAGTTTCTACTCTTTCTCAATTAACCTGTACTATTGAGTTTGCGCACATAAAACCCAGTCATACTGACTGTCAGCAAGAATGAAGCACAAATAAATTATTATTGAAAAGACTGATTTCTTTTACCTGCGCTTCTCTGTTACTCTACCAGTTGTTGCTCTTCTACAGGGGAACCTAAATGCTCAGTTTTCAATTTATTTGGCTTCATCATGTCTTACAGCCAAATACATTCAAATTTGTCCCAAGATGTATAGTTAAACTCTACAGCTCATTCTCCTTTACTACCTCCCAACACACATTTCCATTGGAACTAAGGGTCTTAATTCAATTTATTCTCTAACCACTGAAAACAGGTGCTACAGCCTTCTTTGTTTCTGAATCAAAAACAAAAACAAAAACAACAACAACAAAAAAAACCAACAACACGTCATTCTTATTCCTTTCCTTACAGTACTTGAATTTGATGACCACTTTTCTTTTCCTTTGATGTTTTCTTGATTCTTATTTTCCTCTGGCCTACTTGTCCTTTCCTTTATCCCTTCTCTTCCATGTCTTTTTTTCTCCTCCAAGCTCCTGTCAGTACTGAGTATTCCTCAGGGCCTTGCTCTTCATCTTTTCTTATGTTACATGTTCTTCTTGAAACTATTTGGTTCACTGCCACACTATAACTGTGTCTTATATACCCATGCCTCTAAATACTTCTGTAGCTGAACTCCATACTAAAAATCTAGAAGATATGGAAAACTCAACTTAAGTCACATGATATTCCTTTTACTTCCCGATGATGATGTCATTCAATTGCTTTCTCAAGCCATGAACATGGACATCAAATATGGTTTTCATTCATATCTCATGTCCAACTGATAGCTCTGTCCATTTTGCTTCTTAAAAACAGCCCTCTCCAATTCTTCATCATAGGGCTTCCCAATTTGGTTCAGGACCTCATTGCTTCTTACCTGCACTATTACCACCATCCTCTAATTGACATCTCGACAGTCAATTTGTTGGTCTTAATATGTTCCTACTATGCATTTTAGAATTTCTGTTGTAAAATGCTTTCTTGTTCTCCTTTCCTAGTTTCTTCCTGTTGGTGTAAAATAGTCTAAATTCTTTTTAGCACATATGCCTTTTTGTCTCTCAATCTTATCTCTTACCACATCTCTTGTGGCTTCACATGTACTTTAAAGTCATCTTCATCCTTATCTAACTACTGTGTTTACAAAAGGTATCTTCTTGTGTCCCCCTCACAAACACTTTTTGTCCTTCAACAGAAACATTATCTTCTCCATGACCTGATCCTGATGCTGATGGGGAGAAATAATCATTCCAATTTTATCTCCATGGTCTTCTATTAGCTTTAGCACTTTATTGTGATTCTTTGGTTGTCTTTCTCTCCCTAGTAGATATTAAGCTTCAGGAGGGTACAATATTATGTTATTCACCTATGAGTAATCAAGGTCTAATCACACATTAAGAACTCAGTTATTGAGAGAACTGAAAGAATTGTTGAATGAATGGGTATATGTAAATTTAATCACTTGGAGATATTAGATAGTCAAAAGCTCTAGTCTGAAAATGGCAATACAACTAGCATTTAATTTCCATAGGTTTTATGATTCATTAGTTTCTATTCTTATTTTCTAAATTTTGTCTGGAAACTGTTTCAAGAATGCAGAAAGAGGGAACCAGAAGAAAGTTTTCAGCATACAGGAATTGATGGTGATTACTTTTTCTATATACATTTTGGTGATGTATGTAAAAGAGGTAAACAATAAATACTACTGGATGTTCAGATAAATTTGACATCCAAAAAAGAACTTCTTTTATTTACAATAACAACACAGATAGCATTAAGTTTCCTTGGGCAGCCTGGGGAGTCTTAACTTGCCATAAAGCAAAACTTAACTTGCCATAAAGTAGGCTCACATTCAAGTGCTAGCTCATCACATCTTAGCAAATCTTTGATTCACTTTTGTGCTGTCTATTTGTTCTGGCAGAACATACTCAGGGACCATTATTGGCTAAATTCCCTAGTTTTCCTTCAGACTTGTATAATTGTGTACTGTCATTTTCTATTTACTTCTCACCATCCAACTGACACACCTTGAGTGTCTCTATGGTGCAAATTAATATGATTTAAGTGCTTTAATTGTGTTTATAGAAGATCTACTTTTAGTAAAAGTGAAAACATAAAATTTTTATAATATTTATCTTCTGTGGTTTATATATTTCTCTCTTCAAAAGGATTGTAAGCTCCTTGAGGGCTCAATCTATGTCATCTCATCCTTTTCATTACAGTTGTTCAATGAACATTTGCTAGATTGAATTAATGTGTGCTTTTATTTAACACTGTGTGGGATATTATATGAAAGAACATGATTTCTAATTTTACATTGAACTTCCAGGATGCATTTTTCTTACCATCTTGGTTGATCCTTTTATCACTACATTTACTAAAACTTCTTAAGGGTCTTAAGTTTGCATCCATCAATGTCATCATTTTAATGATGACAACACACAGTTTCTTTAGTCAATCTGGGAAAAAAATCTATCTGGTGTTTTCAGAAGAATCTATAAAAATAAGGGAGGCAGGTGGGAGAAAGTGAATGTCACAGAGGGACAGAAACAAACTGCTGGCTTGTTATTTTTATTGTATTTACAAATCAAATTTGTGATGGTAAGTGGGACACCTTGCATTGATAATGTTTGACATTTGTACATTGGCTTCCATTATCAACTGGGGAACAGCACAGTATTTACCAAGTTACTAATAATGGTTTTTCATCCCAAAATTTTATGCTATTTATCTGTAAGAAAATGTGTGCAGACTTTAAAACATCTTATGGGAAATCCTTAGGATCAGATGTGGACCAAGAAAATGTCAAGTTCACAGAGAACACTTGTGTCCTCAGAACATTAAAGGGCACTCTTAGAGCTTGTTTCCCTTCATTTAACATTCACATTTTTGGCATGAGGTAGGGCTGAATGATGCTATTGTTATAACATACACTGTTAAAATGATGGCTGAACTTATTATACTACTTAAAAAATGGTGAATGGGCAAGGAGTGTTACCAGCCCTCTGCTTCAATAGCACATGGAGGACAGGGTGACATTCCTGAGGCACTGGCAATCCCTGGGCATCTAGTATGACAGTAGTGTGATGGCTGACTTGAAGGTTCTAGGACATAGCTCTTCATACTGAGACCACAGTTATTCAAATTAATCTCTAATAGTCCTGGATAAATGAATATGTATATTCATTTATATAATACATTAGTAATCAATAATAATCTTTTAAACAAAGTAGTAGTGATTTCTGAAGCAGTAGACCAACCACTACTTGCTCATTTAAGATTTCCAGGTTTACTAATTAAAACAAATTTTAAAAATATGATTTACATACAAAAAAGATTAAAAAAAGATTTCCAGGTTTATTTTGGGATAGATTCCTTTTTTGTTGTTTTTGTTGTTACTTGGGATTGAACCCAGGGGTGCTTAAGCACTTAAGCATATCTCTACCCCCCATCTCTGTTTTCAAGACAGGGCCTCACTAAATTGTTGAGGCTGGCTTTGAACTCTCAATTTTCCTGCCTTAGCCTCCAGAGCCGTTGGGATTACAACCACATACCTGGTTTAGATTCTTCATTCTGGTTTACTTGACTGTTTACATTGTACCAGTGTTTTTACATGATTGTTAATTTTTCTGGACTCCTTACTAGTTATTTCTAACAAATATTATGTGTCAAAAAGTCTTCTAGGGGCTGGGGTTATAAAAGCTCAGTGGTAGAGCACTTGCCTCACACGTTCAAGTCCCTGGGTTCGATCCTCAGCACCACATATGAATAAATAAAGTTATTGTGTCCAACTACAACTACAAAAAAATAAATACTTTTTAAAAAGTCTTCTAATAATTAATATGCTTCACTCTTGTTGAAGAGAGACATAATTTTTTAGTTACTATATAGAATTCATTTGAAGTTGTGAACATGTACCTATAGGAGCAGGATTTTCTAATGCAAGGCTCTATGAATGAATAACCTGTTTTAGCATTTATGTTAACTGGAAATATAATTTCATAAGGTATAATATTCAGGATTTCTAACAGCTGCTATACTCTCCTATACATCTGCTAGGTTGGTATAACCTGTAATTTTCCTCTGGTTAAAATTTGCAAAGTTGTAATTTTGGTTATAATGTTAAGTATGGTAATAGTATAGCTTATGGTTTCATAATAACCTCAGTGAGTCATTCGTTAATGTGTTATTGGACAGAAAAATGACAGGTAGAAATTTCACAACAATGAAGGAGAACATATCTGCTGATCTAGCAACTTCTTGAATCCTTTCTATCCAGAATTTTCCACTTTTTGAGATTTCAATTCTTGATTATACCTGAAAAATTAATTCAACTTTGCATCTTTTCAATTTCAGGATATTTAGGATTCATGATGTAAGTTATCAGGACTTTCCTAGGTAATTGTTTCCTTTCTACTAAATTTACGTGTACTAAATCATTACATAGTATATAAAGAAATACTGATATTCAATTTTATACATCTACTTTTTGGGGGGGCGGGTACTGGAGATTGAACTCAGGGGCACTCAACCACTGAGCCACATCCCCAACCCTTTTTGTATTTTATTTAGAGACACCTTCCCACTGAGTTGCTTAGTGTCCTCGCTATTGCTGAGACAGACTTTGAACTCACTATCCTCCTGCCTCCCAATACATTTACTTTTAAAGTCTTTAAATATCAGAGAAAATAGACATTAAAAATACCTCATATTGAAACCTCAGTTCTGACAATGAACTGGCTAATGATTTTGGACAATTAACCTTCTCAAACTTTTTGTCAACTTATAAAATAATACAGAATTTTCATAAGCAATTCTTGATTGTCAAGTACTTGGTGAAAGATGTGATAACAAAAACATACTAGATACTATTTATATGTGTATATATGTTCTGCAAATCATTGGGCTTACATTAGTTTTATAATCCATTTAAATCTCCATGATGTCAGAATGTATACTAACATTATTTTCATAAATAAGTTGTGCTTTCAGAGCTGACACAGTAGGCTGGGATTTTCTAATTGCTGGGCACATGATTTTATCTTTTTGTGACTGGGATTTTTTTTTTTTTTTTGGTAGAACTGCTGCCTCTCTCTCTAGGAAATTATATTGATATGTGGTCACTTGTTTTAGTCAACTAAAATATTCAAAGCACATCGAAGTGACTACATTTAAAGTATTGGAAGAAATAATTTCATAATATATTTTAGTTCTAGAAGATTTTTGTTTTTGGATAACTAATTAGCAACAATAAAATATACATGTAATGTCTTTTTAATTCAGAATTATTTAAAGTAATCTCAAAACTCTATATATTTAATGATTTACTTTGAAAACTTATTCTTATATGCTTAATATAAATACTGTTAGCAAAGCTAACTAATCCTATTGATTTTGTCACTATAAGTAGACATTGTCAACAATATCATAAGACATAAAATCCCTTAGGGTTTCTGTGAATGTTTTCCTTTCTGTCTATTCATTTAAATCTCCTTTAAGAGTAACTCTTTCTCTGCCCACCACTCAAATATTGGTATCCCTAGAGTTCTGTCATTTGACCTTTTTAAAAATATCTATCATGCCCTCTGGATTTTCATAATAACAGCTAGCAACTTAGTATAGTTTATGTTTCAAGATGTCCTAAGGTGAACTTAATAACTGTAACCACAATCCATGTAGTTGTTCAAGTTAAAAAACTGGCAGATATTTTTGATTCCTCCCACTTTCACACCACCCACATCTATTTAGTCATAAAGTCCTATCAATACTCCATTCTAAAAATGGATTATAACTTTCTACTTAGTTCTTCACCCTCTGTTAATGTCTTAGTTCAGGTTTTCATCATTTTTCACAGCTTTCTAGTTCAAATATATTCAATCATGCTTCATTCACATCTCTTTTACACATTGCTCTAACTGAAATGCAGGTGTAATTATCTCTCTCCTAACCATCTTATATAGTTTCCCTTACCTAAAAGATAAAGAAAAGTTCTGTTAATAACTAATAAGTGTCTCTCCTACTTCAAAGATATTTGAGGTTATGGGTCATATTTTTGCTTTTTCTATATATTATTTTTGTTTTGCATATCCATGACTGGTACACTGAAGGAGCTAAATATGGTTTTTCTATGTAAATGAATGAAGAAAAATAATGCCATAAAAGTAGGCATTATCTCTAAAGCACCAATTTTTGCTAACATTTATTGGTAAATACATTATTTGCTAATAATGTCATTAGAATAAATAATACATAAATGTCTTTGGAAAATCACAAATAACTATTAGTTTAAATGTGTAGATATCTTTCTACTTGTTTATGAGTCAAATGCAGACCTTACCACAGCTTCATCCAATTAACTACTTCATTTCCTCCTTCACTACCCTCCAGCCGTTCAATCTCCTCTCCTGCTGGCCCATAAACCTCCAAGACCTTGAGGTTTTGCACTTGATGTTTTTACCCTCTACCTGGGGTATCTTCCCTCACTGAATGACTTATTCTCTTTGGGTCTTTTATCAGATGCCATCTCCTATTTAAAACTATAACCTTCCCTCCTCTTTTCTACTTTATTTTTTCCATAGTACTATTGGTATCCGAAGTATAATATATTTTGATTTTATCTTATGTATTATATTCTTTTGATTCACTCTTTTATCTCTAGAATTTAAAACAGATAATATTTATTGAATAAAGGAATCAGTGAATAAGTATAGCCTCTATATTTATTCTTCACATAGAATGCTCTTAAATATAAAACACCCAAATTATACAAAGAAATTTACAGTGAAGAATATCTGTAATAAGATGAATAAAATAGAAATAAGGTCATGACTGAAGAGGAGAAAGAAACAAGCATGATTGCTCCACTAATGTGCGAGTGCTCTAATTCTGTATCAAAGTTTTCTTTGAACTTTCTTTTCTTCAAAAAAGAACAGCAAGAGAAATTACTTAGTTCTAGGTTTCAGAAAAGAAGAAAGTAGAACAAAATTTTCAAGAAAAAATAGGAAATATAGAAAATTTGAATAGTTTCTTTGTAAAATGTTTTTGTCCACTTCTTCCCTCCCTCCCTCCCTCCCTCCCTCCCTCCCTTCCTTCCTTCCTTCCTTCCTTCCTTCCTTCCTCTCTTTCTTTCTTTTCTACTGAAGGGAGCACTTAGACAGTGACTAAGCCACATCCCCAGCCTTTTTAAAAATTTTGAGTCAGGGTCTCACTAAGTTGCTTAGAGCCTCACTAAGTTGCTGATGCTGGCTTTGAACTTGCAATCTTCCTGGCTCAGCCTCCTGAGCTGCTGGGATTATAGGCATGTCATACCATGCCCAGCTATAGATTTTTAAAAGCAAATTGATAAAAGCTGAAAGAATAGTATTAAAGCTTAATATAGTGAAAGAATTTCTGTGGTGGACTCAGCCGATGTGGCTCAGGTGTGTAGCCTAATTTGATACAAATTTCATTGAATAAAATTATGAGTAATTGAGAGAGGTGAATTGATAGAAGATCTATTTGGCCTTTTTTTTCTTTACTTTTTTTCTTATATTACCTCTTCTCTTGTCAAAGCTTCCAATAGGAGCTTAGGAATTACATATAAAAACTACTCCCATTGGAATTTACGGATTCATACTAGAAAACAAGTGAAGTTTACTCGGTATTCTTTAAGTTCTCCTTGACCTCCAAATTTCAAATAAAAAATACCTACCAAGAGCAACAAAAACCTCAAAGGAACCCAATCTTAAATTTAGCAAATGTTTATCCTAAACTCTTTAGCTTCAATTTTGCTTACTCTAAACCATTCTCCACATGATATTTTTGCAACAGCAGATATGATAATATGACACCTACCCATGTGTTTGAAAAATGTAGAGACTCATGGCCTGAAGTTTTTCTTTTTAATCATGGTTTTGTTTATTTAGGCAATATTTAATAGACACTCTATGAGCAAGGCATTATGTTGTACACATTGTATACTCCTGCTATCAGTAAGATGAAATATGCATAGCTAAATCCATACAAGTGAGTATCACATGGGAGGGGACAAGGAGTTATCAGCATTCAGAGGATGCCTCAGAGTTTCTTGAAGCAGGTGGCATCTGGACTGGGCCTTACAAGCTTTCCTAATACAGACATCAGTGGGAATATTTAAGGCAGTAAGAATGCCAAGAGAAATGGCTCTATTGAATGATATGTTAACATGATCGAACAGTGAGCAGGGAACTTCGAACGGACCTGTTTATTAGACTGGAGTATGTATGTAGCAAACGGTAGGAGAAAAGATTGGTCTGATAGTTGGGGATCAGATTGCAAAGAGCACTTGGTGCTACATGAAGAAATTTTAACCTTTTTAGAAGTCATTTTTTGTGTGTGTCTAAGCAGGGGCATGGTGATGTGGCTACATAGCTGCTTTAGAGAAAGATTAGGTATAGGGAGAACAAAATAAATGGCCATTAAAATAACCTCATTGTGGGTTATTGATGAAGTACTGACTTTGGGTGATAGAGTTGGAAGAGTTCAAAAGATAATCAAAACATATTAGTGAAGAGTGGGTGATTGAAATGATGCCCATACCTAGGAACCAGAAAGGGAGGGCATAGGCTACTATCAGGGAAAAGCACTAGAAAATGCAACAGATTATCAATCAACACAGAAGTAATAGAAGGAATATCTGTTTCTTGAGGTTAACCTGGTTCTATCTTGTATTAGATACAGTAACCTTATCACTTAGAACAGTGTGAGGCATATAATAGGCATTCAGTTTGTGCTTGTTGAATGAGTAAGTGATTGGCAAATGATTTCTAGAGTACATTTCACTGTGGGTAGAGAGTGATCTTTGTTGACATGAAGTTGACTTTACAGATAAAGGATAGACCCACTGGCATTAGTACATAATTAAAAACACTGATTTGATGCAGGTCTAATGGTATGTCAGCTTATTTTTCCTTTTAGGAAGCAGTGTGTAGCATAAAATAAAAGTTATTTATGCATATTCTGGATGCATACTATCACTAGGGTTTGAATCCCACCACTTAGGATCTTGGTCAATTCATTTAAACTGTCTGTGCCTCAGTTTTATTATCTTTAAATGGGGATAACAATAGTACCTACCATATATGGTTGTTGGGAAAATTAATCGACTCTAACCAGAACGTGCCTGGCACATAATAGTCACTATCTATGTTATACATAGTAAAAGTGAAATATGCCTATTTTCACTGAACTTTTATGTACATTATATGTTGGTGCACGGGACCTTTTATTTTCTGGTACATTTTTCTTACCAAGGGTTAATAAACAGATGGTAATCTAATTTGGGCAAACCCTCAAACACCTCTATTGATAGGAGAGAAATATCATTAATATTTGTGTTGTGTAACTATGTTACAAGCCACAGTGATGGAAGATTTGCACAAATGGAAATGTGGTTAAGACCTAAGGCCTAATGCTTCTAAAAACAGGAATACACCCTCACGTGAAACACCCCTCAGAGAGAAATCCCAATACGAATAGAACTTTAATTTCTAAAACAGCTCAAAAGTCAAGAGGACTTGAAGAGTGTATCTTTGAAAGAAATATCTCTAAAATTAAACTCATTCTAAATTTTCTTTCCATTTATTTTTGTTAAAATATTTCTTTTAAAATTTGTATGTTTATAGAAGTCTCCTGGGAAAAACAGCTCTCTGTTACTTTATGCATAGATGAGAAGACTGTAAAATAATCTAGGTAAAAATCAAGGTGCTTTAGTTCAAACACATTTCAAGAGCCATCTGTCGTAAATCACTTAAAATTCTGCAGTGTACTGAAAATTAAATAGGAAAGGTCATTCTGGAGTACCAAAGGCTTGGTTGTTGTAACATAACAGCTAAAATCTTAGATCTTAGTATCTAAGTATCCAGGATTCAATGTGGTCTGACAAGTAAGCTGATTGAACTGAGAATATATCAAAAGTAAAGAAGATCACTTTCTCTGGTTTATACGTCTAAGACATTTGTGCACAGCCTTTTCTTTTGCATAGTATTAGGGATCAATGAGCCTTAAAAATTATGTATTATGCAATGTGAATAATGGTCTGCTAACTGACTTTGGACTTTAATGCATAAGTTATAACTATAGATAAAACATCAAAAGCACATATTGATGCTTAATACCAGAAGTATGAAGTAACAGAAATAGCAATCTATAGATATTTTTGCCTGATTCATATGCTTTCATTAACAATAGAGGAGCTTTACAAATCATAGACATATTTCTCTTTTATTCTATTAAACTTTGTAAAATGAACTAATATTTCAGAAATCAATCTATCAAGTATTATTTCATTAGACATTAAAATTAGATTTTGAGGAAAGTAAGCAAATTTTCCAGGTATCAGTTACCTCTACATATGTCACACCACTATTCACAAAAGAAAAAATAAAAGCAGTGTAGCCCAGTATGTAACAGTGCCAGTTACAGGGTCAAAGTAATAGGACTAAAATCTTGACTGGTAATCACTTGCTGTTTGTGTGCCCATAGGTAAAACATATATTTTTCTCTAGACCTCAGTTTCTTCATATTCAAAATGGACACAAACCTCATGGGGAGATGGTGAGGATTTCATGGAAAGTACATGTTATATACCTTATTTTACTGAAAAATAACTCAGACAAGTTATATAATTCTATTAATATGGTTTTTACTACAACACAGAATCATAGAATTCCATTGTTAAAGTAATTGTTACTATTGGTAAACACTGCAATTAAAATGCCGTTATTACACAGGGATAAGTAGGAAATTTTTTTAGTATGTTTTGTGGTGTAGTAAGGGGGACTTCTCAAAAACAAAAACCCTCAGATCTTCCCTTCCCATTATATAATTCTGTGATCTTGTAACATAATAGTAGCATTCAGAGAGTGAGTCACACTCACTTCTAGGATGATATCACAATAATTATATTATCCTCAATAAGAAACTAAGGTCCTAATCCTCTCAAAGTCCATATTTTAGTTTGCTAGTTCTGACAGTTGTTATCAGGTTGACCAGTATATTCCAAACCTCTGACACTTAAGTTCCAATAACAACCTATCTGAAATGCTGTTAATTATGTCCTCTGAAAGGTCCTAAGTAGTCTCTGGAAGTCTTTTATTACTTTACTTAAGAATATTTCCTTATTAAGTTATCAGCAAAATTATAATTTTCCTTGAAAAATCTTCAAAGATAGTTTACATTTTGATGTTAATTCAATACATCTATATCAAGCACAATGTATGGAAAGGGAATATATAGTTAGGAGTGAATATAAAGAATTATATTGTTAGATCTGATTTTTTTTTCTGTCATCTTCTGCAAAACACCTGACTTCTTGCTGTTTTTCCTTCTCTGTCACTGAAAAATTTAAAACCTGGATATTAATTTTTTGTTTTACTAGGAATGCACTTAGACAAATAATTTATTGGCATATACCAATTTTTAAAATAAATCTTGGGGTCCTATTTATACCTGTGTTAATAGAATTTCATAAGTTAAGGTCACTTTAGAAGTCATCTAGTTTAAACTTTTGATTAAGATGAAAATACAGAAACTGAGTAGGATTTGTAAAAGGTATGATCAAAGGTCAAGTATAACAGCTAAATCACTCATTTTATGGATAATTGGGATTAAATTATCCCTTTTTCTAGTTCAACTTCATTATATTTATGGAAAAATAATAATAGAGGTAAATTAATATTTTTACTTATTCCATTTCTCACAAAATATTTATAAAATTACTTGGTTATTCTCTTGTTTCTGTCACTTTTGTATTTATATATGTGTATTTACATATATAACCACTACAGATATATAGTCCAAGACTAATTCCTTAATTCACAAAGAGTCTCCATTGTTTTAGGTATTGAGCTACCTAAATACTTTATGAATTTTGTAATTGAGAGGAATTTTGAAAGTGTTTGAAGTAAGTCATAATATATGTAGAGCTACTTTAAAACTCTAGCTTCAAATGTTTCTTAACATTAAACATTATTTAACAGAATTCCATCCTGTAAAGAAGAGTGCTAATTGTTAAAATACAATGTATGCATGTCTGATTTCTTTTGAAAACCGCCCACTGGTACTACAAGACAAGATTTTGTATTGTTCAAAATTTAGTTAAACATTGAAAACAGAGTCTTTAGATGATGAAAATATACCTTCTATGTGACTGTTATGAGATTATTTTTATTTAAAAAAATAAGTTTACCTGTCATAATGTCCAAAGTATAGGGCATAAGCATTTTGACAGTGCCTTTCTGAGGCATTTTGAATGTGTTTGTGTAGATAAATGTTGTCCACTAGAACTTTTAGCATTTGATGTGGAACTTTGCATCTGCATTGTCTAACAGAGTGTCCACAAACCATGTGTGGCTAATTAGCATGGTTTCTAGTATAATTGAGGAACTGAATTTTTAATTTTCATTAGTTAAAGTTAAATAGCCCTATGAAGTTAGTGGCTAACCATCTCAGATACAGATAGTTTTTGATAGTTTAGACTCAGAGAGTTAAAAGTTTGATTTGTAGAATTATCTGATGCTGTATCCATACTTAAGTATAGATAAATTTAAAGCTTTTAGAAAAATTAAAATTTATTTTTTAATAGCAAACTAAAAAAGTCATCCCAACTTTCTTTCTGGTGACCTATAGAACTCATTCATGACATGTATTTTCTAGCTTTCATGTCAATTAATAAAACTGTTGTCATGAAAACCAAATTTAATTTCTCTGTTGGTGCCAATGCATTTATCATAAATCACAAAACAATAACAATGGCACAACACAAATGAATATAGTAGAAGAACTAAGAGTGAATATGAATGGAAAACTCCAGGGAAAAGAAAAGACTGGGCTCCTTATAAAATTCTTCAGCAGAGTACAGCATATACTCATCATTAGTAGGATCAGAAGCATCTTAGAATCAGAAGAGAATGAATTCTGGCTTTGCCAAAATCCAGTAATGTGACCTTGGATATTTCCCTCTAAACTTCATCTTTTTTTTTCATCTGTCAAATACAGTTCAGACCAGTGGCCTTACCTGCTTCACAGGTTTGTTTGAGAGTCAAGGGAGCAGATACAGGTGGGGGCTTTATAAATCACAAATTTTACTATACAAATACAAATGTACATCACCATGATGACATGAGTTTCAGCTCTTATCATTCAGATGCAAAAAACAAATGTCTATTAGTGTGGATTTCAAAGTTTTGAAAGAAAAAAATGTAGTTTTTGTGGAATACTCTAATAGACATCTTGTATTTCTCAGACAAACTCAGAGGTATCTATGAATAATTACATGAAAATGTTCTAAAAGAGAAAAAGACAAGTCACTATTATTGACAGAAATATCTATAGTTGATATTTTCTAAGTGAGTCATTAAAATAATCTAGGCAAAGCAATTTCAGATGAATGTCAGTTGAATGTCAGATGTGAAACTTTCAGTAACTTCCACAAGAGAAATAAAAAAGATCCAGTTGACTCATTCAGTTCCCTTTCCCTCCCTCTCTGTCTCTGAGACTCTTCTTCCCTGAGCCTTTCCTTTCCTCAATGAATTTAATAAAATTCATTCCTTTTGATTTCTTACCTTCTTTTACTCCTTCCCTTCCAACCTTATTAATCAAGTGCTCTGTCAGCAAAATTCTAGAGATGTCATAAGAGATATAAAGAAGTAGGAAGCAAAAACCTATGCTTTTAGGGACTTTTCAATTTGGCTGAGTCTTTTGAAATTATGTGTGATTTAGATAAGAGGAGATTTTTTATCATTTATTTTCTGAGAGCCTAGAATTAACTTTATCCTATATGGAACAATAGAGAAGGCATGAACCCTGTTTTGAAGGGTCTCTGTTTTAATGTGATCCTAAATTATAACTGCTCAGAGTGAAAGAGATATATGAGGAAAATAAGCTTTATAGATTTTAGGTTTCTAAACTTTTTTGGTCAAAACATGAGAAAAGTTTCATTTTTCACAGATCTATGTCAAGTAACACTCTTTAAATCTAAGGACCTGATAGAGGAGGTTTAAAATGGTGTATTAATGATGGGCATTAATATACCATTTCTTCACTGGCTGCTCAAAGTGAAAGAAGTTCTTTATGGAGATATTGGTTTCCTCTTAAGTTGTAAGCTCCTTTCCTTTAAACATGAATATTCAGAAGACTGCTCTTTTTTGAGAGGTAATTTTCACTGATGTTTAAGGAGCTATGTGATAGTTTGTCTTTATTCTTCTTGTCTTCACTCTTGGCTTTAGGATTGCTTTATTTTTCCATATTACTTGTGTAATACTGTTTTAGTTCTCAGTTTTTTGTTTTGTTTTAAATATTTTGTGTTTTATTTTAAATGGTATTTAATATAATTTACTGATTCTATTGATGGTATGTATATTTAGGAAATGTTCCAAAATATTAATCCATTTATCTTCAAAAAAACTTCTTGGATCTGGATTGCCAGATAGTAATTGATATTTGAGTGAAATTAAGAATGTGTTCATAGGCATTGTAACATATCTGCATTTTCAACCAAGAAAAATATCTTCTTATTGTTATGTATAATATAGTGCCTTAGAGAATATTTTAATTTGTCACACAGATTTAAAAGTATTCTTGCAATAGTAATTAAAAGCACAATTCAGGAACTGAACTATTCCTAGTTACATTACAAATGACAACATGCTGAGTATGTCTTCATCCTTCTAATTAAACTTGCTTGTTTTATTATTATTATTTTCTGGTGGCATTAAGGATTGAACTCAGGTCTTTGAGCATGCTAGGTAAGTACACTACCAATTGAGATATCTTCAGCCCTTGCATATTTTATCATAATGGAAGTTTGGAATTTTTGCAAAATTAATACTCTTATCTAATTTTCCAAGCATTGTACTCATAAGAAAATAAGTACATGAAAAAAATAAATATGGAGAAGTAAAAGGTTTGATGTGATATTTGACTCTGTAAAACATTTTTGAGTTGTGAGGGAAGATTTTTAAAAAAAAATTTCCTTACAAAATATGCTTATAAGCTAATCCAATAAAACACAAACATACCAGAATTTAGTTAATAGAATGAGTCTTGCCTTCTAAAACTTGTCATCATGAACTTCTAGAAATTTATTGCAATGATGCAGTCATCACTCATAACTTTATTGAAAACTTTCTTTGTAACTACCTTCAGCATCATTGATAAATGATATTTCATGTGAGTTCATACTTTGTGTTTCAAAAGTTATCAAGCACCCCTTTTGTTAATTAATATTGCCTTTGAGTAACTTTTGAGTAAGTGAAATTATTTAAAGCAATAGTTATGATATTTTAAAGAATGTGCAGGGGTGTCTGGAAGATCTTTCTAAATAAATAATGTACTCATAGCTAAGAAATGATAAGATCAATGAATCAGTTCTCTATTTTCCCAAGGTAATAATGTCTTTGCCAGTTACAAATCATTTGATTAATTTTGTTATATTTCTTTAAACATTAGTAAAAATATATTTTATAGCAATAACTCAGACCAGTGAAGACTTTGAAAGATATATTAATGTGCTCCTAGGCTGAATTATGACCCCTCCCCAAAGGTTTACAATCTGGTCACATGAAGTCATAAATATGTCATTTTAAGTGGCACACAAGACTTTGCAGATGATTAAGGATCTTGAAATAGGGAACTTATGCTGAATGATCTAGAAGGGCTTGATGATGTACTTGCAAAAGTCTATATAAGAGGGAGGCAAGAAGGTCACAAAGAGAGAAAATGTAAGAACAAAGCAGAAAGATCAGACTCTCAGAAAACACAATCCGATGATGAAGCAGTGAGAAAGGAGAAAGATTTGAACATGCTACCCTGCTAGATTTGAAGGTGGAGGAAGGGGCTATAAGTCAAAGAATGTAGGTGGCCTCTAGAAGCTGGAAAGCAAGAAACCAATTTTTCCCTGGAACCTCTGGAGGACACAGTTCTGCTGATACTTTGATGTTAGCCCAGACCAGTTTTGAGTTTCTGATTTCTGGAATGGTAAAATAATAAATTTGTGGTAATTGTTATAGCTTCAAGCAGAAACTAATATAGACTATCATTTTAGAAACTGAGAAATAACTCAAATTAACCTTAGAAATTATCTAGTCCAACTCCTGATTGCCCACAAATTTCATAGTAATAAAATCACTTTATCTAAAGTTACACAATCTATAGCAAAATTGTTAAAAATTATTTCCTAATCTTGAAGTCTAACATACTCTTTTGCATATTGTATTATGTAAAATCCCAAGCATGTTTTAGTAATTCAAAGGTAATTTTTCTTTGATGTCATTCTATGAAGATCAGTAAGTCTGAAATAGGATCAGTACACATTGATCTTGACCTTGATTCCCTCTGTGAATTTTGATGACAGTGTAGAGAAAGGACTTAGTACCTTTTCTAAGACTTATCTCAAGCCTTTCTGGGAAGAGGATAATCTGCTTTTCCGATACAATAGGCTTTTGCCAGTGTATGCAAGGTGGAAAAATCCTGTATTATCATAGATCCTTTAAGATAGAAGATATTCTAACTTAATGATTTTCAGAGGTAGAAATGATTTTCAGAGGTACAGTGAGTCTTTTCCTATAGAAGATCCATCAGTAAACTTTGTAGATTGCTAGTGTGGTGAAATTTGATGCTTCTTCCCTGAAGTTCTTGACTTCAGGAAACAACGGCGACATGAAGGAAACTTTGCATGGAGGGTGATCATACTCTTCTCTCCACATATCCTCTCAGCCCCTGGGCATTTCCTGGTTCTCACCATACCCTATTCATTTTAGATTAGGTTCTTAATACCATCTCAATTTTACCATATCATCATTTCCTTTACTATTCTTGGTTCTTTATATTTCTAAATAAATATTAGGATTTTCTTGTTAATTTCTACAAAAGTCTACTAGGATTTTGATTGGATTTGAATTGAATATATATAGCTCAATTGGGGAAAATTGACATTCTATAATATTGAGTATTTTTATCCTTGACCACACACACACACACACACACACACACACACACACAATGGATGATGGGGTCACATTCTAAGAAATGTGTTGCTCGGCAATTTCATCCATCAAATATCACAGTGTACTTACACAAATCTAGGTGGTGTAGTCTACTGCCTCTCCAGATTATATAGTAAACGCTGTCAATCTCAGGCTACAAAATTGTACAGTATGTTACTGTACTCAACAACATAGGTAATTGTAACACAATGTATTTGTGTATCTAAACAGAAAAACTACAGTGAAAATACTAGGTGATGATGGAGGTGACAGTTCCATTATATTATTAGGAGACACCATCACTTAATGTAGTCCACTGTTGACTAAAACATTGTTGTGAGGCACATGGCTATATACCTGTCTGTTTATTTTAATCTTCTTGAGTTTCACTCAGGGAATGTTTTCAGTGTAGATTTTAAATTTCCAGTTACAATTGGCTTTTTTATGTCTATAGGTTCTGCATCAATGGATTCAACCAACTGTGGCTTGAAAATATTTGGAAAAAAGTGTCTGTCATTATTACCAAAACAGTATATCATAAAAAAAATATTTACATAGCATTTACATAGGTATTATAAGTAAACTATTATTTAAAGTATGCTAGAGTATGTTATTTAGTTTACATACAAACACTGTCATATTATACAAAGAACTTGATCATCAATGGATTGGGGTGTCCTGGAACATTTTAAATCCCCTATGGGAGGGAAAAGGGAGAGAGAAAAAGGGAGATTATGAACTGAAATCAATTTTCATGCATGTATGAATTTTGTTGGGATGAACCCAACTATTATGTATAATCATAAATCTCCAATAAAAAAATTCCCTATGGATACCAGGGGATGACTATGTTTATGATCAGTATATGATAGTATTAGTTTATGTATATTGAATTTATGTACTACAGTCTTACTGCATTCACTTTATGAGGGCATAATTTACATTCACCACCTTCTTACCACTTCTTTCATTATCTGTGAAAACTCATCTATTTTTTACCAGTCTCTAAAAACTACTTTGTCAAGATGATCTCATAGGAAATACCTGCTATGATCTTTTCCCAATTCTTGCCTTCTACTTTTCTATATATGTAGATGAACTCTTTTCTTCATAAGGGAGAAAAAAAAACAATATTTTTTTTCTCAGTTGCTATGACAGTACACTGATATGAATGTGTAACACTGACTATTCATTCCCAACATGCTTCTGTGGTTTTTAAAGTTTCCCATCCCCTATGTGAAAGTGTTTTTCCATGTTCTTTCAAAAGTTGTCTTCTCTTCTTGTTCCAAAATTTGCTAGTGTTTTTTTCACTCTTTTGACTTGAAATACAACTTACCTCAGGGAAGTCTAAGATTTTTGTTGTAGCACTGATATTTGTTCACATACACATCTCATTTCCAAATACCTAGGAAATACTATGACACCATAACAACAATCAAAAACAGAAGTGTTTGCTTTAATTGCCATGAATAAATATTCGTAATTTATTTAAATTTTCTTATTATCCTACCAGAGTTTCACCCTCTAAATCTGCATCTTTCTTTTTATTCATCCTTTCCAACTTCTGCTGTTTCACTCCTGTTTATTTATACCATATTTTCTTTGATAGTATTTTCTTTTGTTTGGACTGTCACTATCCTACTTGAGCAAACCACTGACACTTAAAATTATTTATTGCATACAGTTTTACAATTCCAGTAATTTTAAGAGAAAAATTTATAGTATTTCATTGCTTTTTCTTTTCTTTTCTTTTTTCTTAGTTGTAGATGGACATAATACTTTTATTTTATTTGTTTTTATTTTTATGTGGTGCCGGGATTGAACCCAGTGCCTCACTGCTCTACTACTCTACAACTGCTCTATCACTGAACCACAACCCTGGCTCAGTATTTCATTTCTTAAGTTTGTATGTACTCTTCGCATTCTTTTACAATATATTTTACATTTTTAATTTTAATCATAATATAGATACATTTTCATTCCACTTTTACAATTTCCATATCACTACAAAGCTTTCATAATTTTAAGTTTAATAGTTACACAAGAGCCCATACAATTTTCATTATAATTTTTAAATATTATATTTTTCTTAGATATCTAGGAAGTTCCTAATATTTTTTCTACCGCAAATAATACTTCAGTGATTCCTTTGTATAAATTGTCTTTAAATTTCCATATTTTTTCTTAAAGGGTAAAAGTATACGAAAAGTTTCAAGTGGTTTCAAAATGTATAATCAAATTTCCTTCCAGAATTATTTTTACAAGTTTTTGCACTGATTAGATACCTGTACTCTCTCTATATCCATATATATATATGTGTGTGTGTGTGTGTGTGTGTATACACACACACACATATATTAATTTTTGTGAATTTAAATGGGGTATGAATGGTACTTTGTTCTGTACATGCCTTAGAATAATATTTAACAAGGTTAACATGTTTTTACAGTGTTGTATTGACTAATTGAACTTACTTTGATGATTTTATTACTTTTGTCTAAATTATTTCAATAGTCTGATTACCACCAATAACATTTTATCTCCTACTGCCAGAGTAATAGTCACAAAATTCACATAATCATACCACTGCAAAAATAAAACATGAAATTGTTTTAATACCTGTCTGATAGCTAGCAAATAAGGCTAATTTTTTTTCAGTTAATAACCCAGACTTTCCATAACTGGACTTCTAACCATTTTTTTCACAATTCCTCCAGGTATTCTAAGTGCCAGCCATACTGACAAACACTTATAATTGTAGGCCCTTTATTTCTTCTTCCCTGTCATTTGTCACTCTTGTATCTTTACTTAAAGATCTTCTGTTCTAATCCTACTAATAAAGAAACTATCAAATGTGACCTCATCCCTGAAGCTTATATAATAATTTCATTGGAATTAATATCTTGTTTGTGTTTCAATTATGTTTATTATTTTAGTGCTTATCTAATTCTTCTTGTTAAATAATTTCTATGGCCAAATCTGAATTTTCCATTTCATTTTAAGCTGATAGAAGGATCTATCATTAAGCAATCTCTGATTCTTAAAAGTGCCCAATATGATGAATAAAAACAGAACATAATTTAGTAAATATTTGTTGAACTGCTTGAATTCAATTAACTTAGGTTAATTTTACTCTTATAGAGGGGGAAAAATCATGTGCCCTGTAAATGAATTAAGATGAGCTCCATGTAATATTTATAACTGGGATGTTAGAACTTTCCAGTCACCATTCATGAGAAAAGATAATAAGAGCATACGAGGGGCATATTTTTGGGAATGGTTATAAGTACAAAGAAGCATTCTGCTCTTAACAATACATTTTAACCACCACCACCCCATCACACATACACCATTTCTTCACTTATTTGCTAGGATGATATTTTAAAGATTGGCTTAGATGGAGGTGTCCCAGTCATTTAATTTCATTGAACTGCTAAATATACAATACTATAAGTCTGTCCAGTCACTGCTTTTGACAGCATGTTTTTCAATGTTTTTATTGATGATTTGGAACTGAGATAAAGTGACCTTGAAAGAATCTAAAGTCCTGTGCTTCTTGACATAGTGAGGTAAAGCGGTAGTATTGATATTAACATTATTAAGTTGTTAAATGCATCAAAGGTGAGGTATTTAAAGAAAATTAAACAAGTGACATTTGTATTTCATAAACCACACTTAATCTCATGCTTGGCTGTTTTTATGATAGAGTTAAAGCAATGGATAAAATTAGGCATGAATGGAAGAGTGACATTCCTTCATAAACAGATGCTTAAGATTTGAACTTAAAGTAAGGAGCATTAAAAGTCAAATAGGACAAAGAGAGGGAATGGAATTCATGGACACAAATGGTTAGCTGAGATTATTTAGGGACTATTTGAATTGAGAAAATCACATTACACAGGTGAGGCTTATAGAGAAGCCTGACTTTGAAGCCAAACCCTACCAATGACTCATAGTGTGACCTGGAAAAATAACCTAACCATTTTATACTCAGTATTTGTTATTCATAAAATGGTGATAACTAAATATGCTGTAAAGTTTTTGTGAGGATCAAATTAGAAAAGAGATAAGACTATTTTTTAAATATAAAGCAATACATATTTTATCCAAATTTTATCATCCTACAGCATTTGAACTTGATTCATTTATTTACTCAGAAAACATTTAGTGAGTGTAAGCACTGTGTTTATTAGGTATGCATGGTGAATGGAACCGATCTAATATCTTCCCTCAGGATATTTATGAGATAGTTAAGAGCCACTAGTGAACAAACACACACTGAAAATAAGAACTCTTCTCAACAGTCTCCATTTAACCTACTTGCCAGATTAGCTAATGTTTTCTATTCCCTCTGAAAAACACATTGACTGACATCCCTTGTACAATGAATACCTAATTAGTAATAATATGTAATATTTATACACAACAGTTAACAACACCTTCCACAGACTGTTTTAAGACTGTTTTGCATATATTAACTCCTTTAGCCTTCACAAGACCCAAAGGTAGAGAACCACTGTCATTCTCATTTTGCATATGAAGAAAAGGAGGCACAAAGAGGTGTAGTAACTTGTGCCTGGTGAAAGCAACTAGTGGTGGTAGGATCAGAATTCACATCCAGGCAGTCTGGCTTTGGAGCCACAGTTTTCATCACTATGTAACCACTACAACAGATCTGTTTCTGTTTTCACTAGTTGACTTGAAAACTTATTCAAGTTTCAGTTATTCCCAAACACGTTTATAACAGTTGCGCCTATTTTTGTTATCTAATGTCCCTAAGTACTATATAATAATCTAGGAATGCAGAATACAAATGTGATTTTTGTA
Organism: Marmota marmota marmota; assembly: GCF_001458135.2. Taxonomy (NCBI): domain Eukaryota; kingdom Metazoa; phylum Chordata; class Mammalia; order Rodentia; family Sciuridae; genus Marmota; species Marmota marmota. The sequence continues at coordinate 5,668,903 of NW_025999862.1, forward strand.
TAATTTTAGCCCAAATTGAATATGTTGCTAAGATTTAAGGGAAGTTGCCCCCCAAAAAGAAAAAGCTGCGTGAAAATAATAGGAAATCAAGACTCAAATCAGGAGTGAGTGAAAACTAAAAAAGTAGAAGTATATTGTAGAAAAGCAGATATTTACTGAATTTGGCTTCATGTGTCTTTATGTTCTTTTATACTTTAAAATTAATGAAAATGGTAAATACACACATATACACAAACATTTACATTGGACAAACCATTAACCTTGGCCCTATGTAAAATAATTGGAAAATATTTATATATTTTTTAAGTTTAAATATGTTTGTCTGTTATATATACACACACATATACATGTACATGTATATGCACATACTTGCATACAGTATTTTTTGAACTATGAGATTTAGCCAACAGTTTGAATTAACCTACTAATCATCCTGTAATCAGGAACTACTTCTGACTACACCCATATCTAAACATTAAAACCAGGTGGTGTCCTGGGTAGAGCCATATGGGTCTTTGTTATCCCAGGAGAGTAAATCATAGTGTGTTCTACATAGAACAAACCATGGATCGCAGTGCAGTCACTAGAGGATGAACCATGGTTTCCAGTGTGGTACACAGGAGATAGTTGTGGATCCCAGTATACTATACAGAGGACCAATAATTGCCTCCAGAGTGGACTACTTTTTGTACCACATGATCAACTCAGTTCTTTCTTTCAGGCCAGGTCAGCATGATGTTCTAGAAAAGAATACTGGCCTCTAATTAAAAAGTTAATTTCTATGCCTTCATGTTTTGGGGAACTAACTTAACCTCTTTCAGACACGTTTCTTTATTTGAAGTTGGTAATTTAAGTAATGTTGTTAGATCTAACATAGTCAGCCTTCAATGAATAGTAGTTTAATAGACCTGAAAACACATTGGAAATTACAAAGAATAAATTGAATGTTTTTAACATTGTTCATTCATTTTAATGTAATACTTATTATACTGTACAATGATTAGCTATAAATCTGTGAGCACCATGAGATTCTAGATCTTGGCTCATTAATTTTCATATTGGCATCTGCACTTAGACAAAAGCTAAGGTTCTTCTTATACACAGAAGGTACTGAGTAGAGATGTTTTATGCACAGTGACTGGAATTCCCCTATTTATAATCAGATAATTTTATGGTAAATAAATGAAAAACAAAATATTCATATACTTTTAGTTTTACATGTTGTTGTATAGGCATTTTTCTTTTCCAGATTCCCTCAAAATATCAAAGAAGGTAAAAAGTGGGAGGAAAACACTGTCTCCAAGAAGGCAGGCAAGTTTCCATAATCTCAATACAAATTATGAAGTCCATATACTAAATATTGACGTCTCTGCCTAGGCAATCAAGTCCATTAAGAGATTACACTAGCTGCCTCAGATCACAACAGTATATGCCCTTCATTGAATGACATGTTTAAGAGTCTTTGATTAGAGAACTTGTCTTCTAGGTGGGGTATAAGAAAAATAGAGAATATCCTTGTAGAGACCCCACCTGTCATTCTAGCATGGCAGGAAGAAAAACCTCAAAGGGACATTTCACCAACTGCCTTATCCTATTCTCTAATATTGGTTCTTAATCCCAGACAGCCTGTCAGAGGAGAAGGTGGGAAAAGTGTGGGGATCTATGTACATTCCTTAAATAAAAACATCAGAGGAAAAAAGTACTTTCAATGTTAAGGAAACAAGAACATTGAGAAGAATGTATTTTAGTCAGTAAACTGAAGTAGTAGCTATCAACTTTCCCAACACATTTCCTGGTACCCCATTCCTGTTAGCCTTCCTGTTGTACTACTTGGTTGATTGATACTTATTCAAAAACGAGTAGTGATTACAAAGGGATCAATGGATGAATCTATACATAAAAGCTATGATTTTCTCTTTTATATACAGAGAGGAAAACAAGCAAACAACAACATAGCACAAGAAAAATGTGTCTTAAAAACAGAGTTTTGAAATGAGACAGAAGACAAAATGCATACAACAATAAAAAGAGACCAAAAAAAAAAAACCTATCAGAGTTCAGGGAAACAATGAAAGTGGAAATAAAAAATATGTCACAAGTAAAATATACACTAGAAGCCATGCAAATAGAATAAACTTGACTGAAAACAAAATAAGAAGCATAGGTACTAAGTTTGAAAAATATCTGGCAAAATTAAATGCATATGAACAATATAAAGTTTTTATAATGATGAAATGTCTGGAAGACAGAAAAGAGCCAACTTGTATATAATTAATGAGAAAGGAGAACAGAAAAATATGAATTAATAAAAATATAAAAATAAAAAGGAGGAAATTTGATTTGAATCTTCAAATCAAGATTTGATTTGAAGATATATTTTGGGAAAATTTTATATAGAAGTATGAATACAAAGAAATATTTTAGTACTACTTTCTGAGCTCCAAGAATAAAGACAGGCTCAATCATATGAACATTTAAGGAAAAATCCAGCTACATATAAAGGGAAATAAAAATTGTCTTTTAATTTCTACATAATGTCAGAATCCAAGGAAGCAATTGTTTTAGTTCTGAAGGAAGGGAAATATGACTCTAGCTTAATTTTCTGCCAAAGATAATATCAACTGAGAGACAGTCTGAAGTAAAGACCTAGACATTGCAGAGCTCTGGAGCTACACACACACACACACACACACACACACACGAAGAGTCAACATCAACAGCTCAAGAATGGAAAAACTGATTATACAATAGTTGATGAGCATAAACCTATTTAATTATAAATAGGATACAAATAAATTATAGTCTCAGAATAAATATGTTATAAATTGTGATAATGTAGACATTTATGTCAATGATGGGGAGAAAATATTGGAGGAAGCATCAGTAAGCTGATTTTCTTGTATTTATGGCTTAGGGTTAGAAGCTACTACCTGAGGTTGAATATGTAACAATAATCTAGCTTCTGAAAGTTTTAAATGTTTCTTTCTAGTTTGGAGTGCCCTTGTAGAAAAGAAAGCATGCTTTATGTTTAAGAGACATTTACCTAAATTCAGGAATTCTTTCAGTTTTTACTTCCATATTTTTAGTCATATTCAAGGAAAATTAAATCTAACATTTGAGCATTAAAATATCATATATGACTTGGTTTCATTTTTTTCCTAAAATTAAGGTTTATAATATATGTATTTCTTTGGTCCATCCTTGTGTCTTGATAGTTATTGATCTATGTCTGGAATGGTGTTTACTTACTGTTACAGGTAGTTATTGATAAATGGAGTTTTGATTACCCCAAATGAAACTTCCTATAGACTTTTCTGCATGAACATAATGTTTCTATAAAGAATATATATCATCTCAATAAATAAGTCATTACTTTAAAAAATTACAGCATTACCACCATTTCTCTTTAGAAATCTATTTTAGTTATTACTATAAATCTCTGGCTAATATACCATAAATTTGGATACTGAATCACAAAATAAAAAGATTGTAGGAACTGTAAATTTCCCCTAATATTTTAAATCTGAAAACTAATTTTCTCTAGAAGAACATATTTTAAGAAAGTATATTACAAACAGATACCCTCTGGGGTTTCCACATAAAGATATTTCTTAATTTTCATGTCCCATAACCCCACATGTTATACGATTAGGGAGAATGCAATAGCTTATTAAAGCTATAAATAGAAGCTAAGTTTCTTTTCAACAAAACAGTATGACATAAATTACAATTCTCGTATAAATCTGTTACCACTTTTGATCAACTTTATATAGGGTATATGTAAGCCTAGTATGGCAAAAAATTTAAGAAAATACCAGTATTTATCTGAACATTGAAGCATATATAGTATTGGATGTTAGGAAAAGAATTCCTTTCTCTAGTGAAATGAGTAGTACAGGACGGAGATTGACTCCTATATTGATCCAAAATACAAAATAAGCATCTTAATTCTTTGGTTTAAGGGGAAAAGAGAATCTTTTATATTCCCCTTTTGCTCTATCCTTAATCACTTATTTTTAGAGACATAACTGCTGCTGGATTATAATAAAGCAACATCCGCTAGGAAAGCCAAATTTAGCAGGATCTTTGGGGGCTCTGAGTTGCCTTTCTATACCCAAAATAACATTTCTGTTGGAAAGGCAAAAGATCATACCATTGTGAGAGGGAGGCTGTGTCCTCGCTGTGTTTACATGGAGTGAGTTAAGAATCCATGTAAATCATGGGTGAATATGGAAAGAAGTATTTTAGGATATTAGAGTATCTTTCAGTCTCTGGAAAAACTCATTTTTTATTGTATCTGCAGCTATAATATTGAGCCATGTTAGCTACCTATGACCATAGTACCTTTTCTAAAGTTAACTGTTCCTCAAAATTACCCATAGGGTTTTAAATGATTTCAATGTGTTTGTAATAAGAAAAGGAAATAACTTTCACACATGGTCTTCAACTGGTGTAACTGTACCTGTAGGAATGTGTGTGTAGTACTGTGTTTACTGAAGTCATGATGTGATCTGGGATTAAATTGTATTAACGTGACTTTTTGCACAGCAGGTAAAAAGTAACATTTTGAAGTGGCACTGTGTATCTGAGGATTCTGCTTTGTTTATTGGAAATGATTTCAGTTGTTGTTTAAAGCATTCCAAAATTATTTGAGCATTAATAATTTTTAAGGAGAACATAAATGTATAAAAAATTTTGAAAAATTACTCATTGAAATAAACAGAGTAACTCTAATTTTGAATGTTATAGATATGTATTAAAACAAGGACAGCAACTTAGTGTAGTATAAAGGATATTAGGTAAGATGATATATCTGAATTTGAGTCAGGTTCATACCTCTATTAGCATTCAGACTTTGGTCTTTTCAACTAACCTCTCTGAATGTTAATTTTCTTATTGAAAAATAATGAAAGATTATGCCATTTCTATCTCATTTAGGATCATTGTAAAATAATAAACACAATGACGGTATCACTTAAAGAACATTCCTTAATGGGCATTGCAGTGCATAGAACCTATAAGACTCCTTTCCTAGAAAATAAACTGAGAAATGTTGATTATATTCATTATGAAAGAATAAGATTGAGCCAGATATGGTGGCACATGCCTTGTAATCCCAGCATCTTGAGAGGCTTAAACAGGTATTGAAAGTTCAAGGCAAACCCCAGCAACATAGTGAAGCCCTCGGCAAGACCCTGTCTCTAAATAAATAAATAAATAAATAAGACTTGGTATGTAGCTCAGAGACAAAGTATCCCCAGGTTCAATCTCAAGTTCCAGAAAAAAAAAAAGTTTGTAAGTGGCACATTCTGCTAGTAATTAATAATTGCTTTCTGTTCATGGAGCTATGATATTATTTTATCTCTCGAATATATTAGAGTAAACTCTAGTCATATATTTTAGGATCACTTTGAATCAAATTTAATACACAATTGCAAACTTGAGATAACCAAATATCTTCATCATTTTATAGAAGAGTATATTCAAAGCTAATGTGAAAGTGGAAATAATTCAAAGCCCTAAGTGATTGCATTTTTTCCAAGGAAGAGGATAATCAATAAAAGCAGACACACAATAGACAAGGCTCTTCAGGATGCTGGGTATAAATTGTCACAATTTTTGTCTTCCTAGGGTTCCTTGAGACAAGTTTGATACATATTGTGCTGTATGCCTTTCTAGCAAGTAGATTTTATATTTTCTAAGATGACAAGCAGTGATAATACTTTTTGAAATAAGACTTTGGGGAAAATAAAGGCTGTGGAATACTGAAGGCTTTCATCATTTTAAAATGATAAAGGTGAATATTTACAATTTCCTTCCAATTGTTATCTATAACAATTTATACTATGACACAGAATTTTAAAATTGAAAATCAATCTGAAGGGAAAGAAGAAAGGATATTTTAGAGAAGACTGACCTGCCGAGCAGGATATAGGAGGTGACAATGAGGAGGTGGTATTTCTATTTTCTTTGGGGTTCAATTCCCTACTTGTAAAATAAATGGGTTGAACTAGATGATCCCCTTTACATCTGTAATTCTGTAATCTTGTGATGTTCTTCCTACTTTGTGACATAGGAGGTACATGACTCACTAGAGGCTTTCTCCATTTGTCAGAGTCCATACTATGCACTGGGCAGTGTATAAGAATATAGATTTCATTGATGGCATGTCTGTTAAGTATTATTATCATTTTATATTTATTAATTATTTTTAAATGGACAAATGATTATTGTGCATGTTTATGGAGTACAATATTATTATTTCAATAAATGTGTGCAATGTATCATAATAAAATTCAGGCAATTAGTACATCCATCACCTACAGTATTTATCATTTCCTTGTATTGACAGCATTCAAAATCCTTTCTTCTAGCTGTTGAATTATACAATAAATTTTTGTTAACTATGGTTTCCCTACTGTGCTATTGAATACCAGCAATTTCATTACTGAATCAGTCTCCAAAGGATAGGACATCAGTATGCTGAAGACTCTGAACTCCCATGTTTAAAGCAGCTCTACCCACAGTAACCAGGATATGGAATCAACATATGTGTCCATTGATGAATGAATAGATTAAGAAAATAGAGTACATACAAAATATTGTTCAGCTACAAAAGGAACCAAATTCTGTCATATGTGGCAACATGAGTGGGTCTGGAGGACATTATATTAATTTTAATAAGTTAGACACACACAAGAAGACCACTTCTACATGTTCTCACATATGGAATTGTTCATTCCAAGTATTCTCACTTACATATGAAAGTTATAACTTACATATGGAAGTTTTACCATGGTTAAAAATCATTAACTGTATATTTCCAGATAGTAAAATAGGATTTGAATGGTTTTAACTCAAAGAAATGATAAATGTTTGAGAGATTAATATGCCAGTTACCCTATTTTGATCATTACTCATTATATGTATGTATTAAAAAATATCATGTTGTAAGCCATAAATATATAATTATTATGTGTCAATTAAAATAAATATTTAAAGACAATTTAGATTTCAAAGTAAAACAAAGTTAGTTTTGAATCATATTTATTGTTCTTGTAATTTTGGGCAAGTTATTATAATTTCTTTAAGCTTCTATTTTTCATATTATCAAATATAGAAAATAATATCCATATATTAGAGTCTTGAAATGATATAAGAGATAACATTTCATCAAACCAGGCATGAGAACTTTTGGGGTTTCATGAACAAATGAAGAACCCAGGTTCTGGAATCACATGACCTGGGGCAGAATTCCAGCTTTGCTGTATGCTACATGCAGGTCCTTGGGCAAATTACCTCTTGTAGTTCTACTTTAGTTTCCTTTTCTGTATGTGTAGGTGATGGTAGTACCTAACAATCCAAGAGTTGTTATAAGGATTAAATGAATTCATATATGTAAGGTGCTTAGAAAAGCACTTGGCACAGGTAAACCTTCTATGTAGGTCTGTTGTCGTCATCATTATCATACAAAACTCAGGATGAATTTTGTGCATCATCTTTAAATTTTAATTCTACTAAAACATTTAGGAAAATTCTATTTTATAGTATACCCAACATGCTTATATTATGTAATAGAATGCAAAGTTTCTGTAAATATTAATGATAAAACCTAAGGCAGAATTATAAAGTAGTTTCTGGTACTCTGCACTTTACAGCTTAATTCCTAATATTTTATTATTAGTAGTGTATTCTACTTCACATGTAAACTCCTGAGTAATTTATCATTAAAATTAGAATAGACTAGTTCTTGAGTGTAAGGAGTAAGAGATGATGCAGGAAAGATAAGTGGAGGGGTTACTCAGAGAAGCATTTTATAGTCAAAATATAGGCCTAATCTCACATCTTCTTCATCACTCCAAACTTATTTTGTATTTCGTAGATTTTAGTCTTTTAACACAATTTTAATTACATGAAGTTCTAGATTGATATCTTTGATCACTAGAATCTTAATTTAATAGTATGAGATCATAAAGATACATATTTCTAAATTTCCTACTATAGTTGTCCAAGATACATGGTAAATGTTTTTTTGAAAATGTTAATTAAATCAATCTTAGGTTCAAAAAACAATAAATAATATTAGTCATAAAGAAGTAAAATAAATATTTACTTAAGATCTACAAATGTGTGGAATCCTGATAAGTTCTGAACATACAAAGTTAGATAAGCTCTAATTTTTTCTTTTGAAGAGTTCTCAGCATCTGGGGTTTGATTCGCAACTCTTTCCTCCTTTCCATGCTTACATTTTAGCACTAAAAAATCCCTATTGATATGTGGGCAGAAATTTGCTGGAGGTGATATGGTGGTGAGGAGGTAGGAATGCTTCTGTTTTTCTACTAGAGAAAGTTGTGACTGATAGTATCCTTCCTTATCTTGCCCTAAGCACAAGTTTGAGGCCTGTAGGATAGCAGCCACCTTGGGGCCATGAGATGTTAAGCCAAAAATAATTAGAGATTTACTAGGCTTCGTGTCATTAATGTACCAATTCAACACTAGGTGCCACTATGTGCTATTTTTTTTTTTTAATGACAAATTAGTTTTTGTTTAAACATTGTGGGCTTTCTGTTATTGTATCAAAGATTATTCTAACTTATGTGGGAAGGCGATATATTTGCCTTCATGTAATTATGAAACATGTTAGTTGTCATGACTATAGTAGCAACTTTAAAAAATAACAACATTTTAAAATGATATGTGTAATCTTCTTCCCTAGTACATGTGTGTTCATATGTATGTTCATGTGTGCATCTGTTTATTTTCTTTATAATGCCATAGTACTCAGTAGATAAAAGTTCCCCAAAAGCAAATTGAAAGATCCCTGACTCAGAGGGAAGCAATACATAAAGGAACACCAGAGGATTAACTGTGAATCTTTGAGGCATCTGAGAGAGATAGCTGAAGAAAGATACATTGAAATAACAGTGTTCTTGTTTATATCCAAATTTGAGAACCAGAGAATGCCAGAGAAAAAAGCAGAGAGGAGACCTAGAAAATACACACCTAACATGAACTAAACACAGAGAGGTGTGACCTGGTAAAAAGAAATAAAAGATTTGATGACATAGGAATAAAGTAAAAAGTCTAACAAGAGAATGCAGACTATTTCTGTTCATTCTCTCAATCTGTAAAATCGAATATAAGTAATAACCACAAGGGAAACTAAAGAGATAACACAATCAAGAGCCATATAAGAAAAATCACAAGAAATGTTTCCCAAAGAAACTTAGAGAAATGAGAATAAAACTTACTCACTGGCTGAAAAAATCAAAATGGATATGACACAGGCAATACACTTTAAAATTTAAAAGCCTTCAAAATAATCTATGGGAATCAATGTAGAAATTAAATGAAAAACATATGAAAGAAGTAATACATATCAAGAGAAAAATGGGAGATAAAAGTTTTAAATAGAAGATATTAGAAGCAGTGAAAATAGCAGCAAATTGAATGAACATAACTGAAGACAAAGTTAGGTATATAGAGACCTTAAAAAGATGCTGCCAAATTTAATTTAAATATCTAACCATATGATATTGATTCTGGAAAGATGATATAAATAGAAAAAAATAAAAAGGAATTCAACATACTATTTGTATACCTGAATTTTAAAATAGTTGAAGAGAAATTCCTGATATAAAAGCCTAACTCTGGTTTTATGGACATTGTATTATTGTGGTGGGTTAGTAAACATTAGATAATGAGCAAATTAATGTATATGTCCTAGCATGAAATACAAAGTAACAGTGAAGAAGAGGGGAAGGAAATTATTCTTTCCAAGGATTCATTAAATGTTAAATACCACAGCATGTCTAAAACTTTTGAGGACAAGAATATGCAATCCAAGATTTTATAGCTACCTGATTTTTTCTTTTAAATGTAAACAATATAAATACAAATGCACATTCTTGAGCCTGTAAGAAATCCAGCAAAATTGTATAAATCCTCATTAAAGGAAAAATAAAAATAAGGAAAATATAAATAACCACAGTGGAAAGAAAGCCTTGTAAAGTGCTTATGCATTAGGGCCTTCTCTCTCATTTTTCTCACAAGTTTCATGAATATGCCCGAGTTAGCCTACTGGAGGACGAGAAATGACATGGAGCAGGGATGTGTTTACTGTCCTAGCTGAGGTCCCTTAGATCTATCAGCTTTTAAGAGCCAGACACATAAATGGGCTGTTCTAGACTATCCAGCCCCTACGAAGCCACCAGATGACCTCAGACATATGCCAGGCCAGCCAAGATGAGAAGAAATGCTTAGCTGATACACAGAATTTTGAGAAAATAAAACAAAAGCTGAATAATCCCTCCATTTGTTAAAACAAAGCAAACTACAGGAAAGTTCAGCCTTCCAAGAGGTGAAAAAATAATAATAATAATAACAAAGAATTCAGTTTAGAGAGATTCCAACAAAAAAACTGCAGAGAAGATATTTCAATCAGTTAATTCAAAACTAAAATTAAAAATCAAGGGCATTATGGTTATTGAATAAAATGGAATGATGCAAACAAACAAGAAAATAACAACTAAAAATATCAGATTGGTAAAAGGAGAAAAGACTAATAACTTAATCTTTTTCTCAGATTTTGTCAAGTAATGTCTCCAAGTTTTAAATACATGCCTTCCTATAACTAATATAATTTAGGGCTTAAGAAATATTTATCTCAATTCATTAAATGCATTAACTTTATTTAAAGTTGTGTACTTTGACTAAATTAAGTATAGTTACATTGAACATAGTGCATATATTTAATATAGCAGGGGTACCATGTGTCCATTTTCACAAAATAGTTCTTCACTACCTGTTGATCTTTATTCCTATATATTCTTCTATGCATATTTGAATCAAAATCTGAAATGGTAGATATTTTAGAATGAATAGATTATATTCTTTGTGCTTTTTGAATTATTTCAATTTTTTAAAGTAAGGATATTTTTAAAAAATCAAATTCTTAATTTTTATAAATAAATTCAACACAGAGTAGAAATTTTCTGACATATTTATTTGTAATAAATCATGGATTTTCAAGTGGTAGGAATAAATTTTACATGGAAACACAGTGGTTTCAAAGAAAGGTCTTTACTTCATATTTTCAGGTTTTAGGATCTGAATTGCAAGTTTGATCTAATTAAAGTCTCAATGGGGGTTAGATTGCATACAGTGTGAAAGTCCTATTTGTTAAATCTTATTTCATGATTTTAGTAATTAGCAAAAATATTTTATACTTAAAGTTTTTTTAATTCCACAAGAAATATATCTTTAAAGGGCTGTTTAGTACTTAGCAAAAACATTTGATGATTAAAAATTTTATAAAAAGTTCCACAAGAAATGTACCTTTTAAAGGACATTTTGTATTAAAAGAGGCAGATAAAAGTGAACAATAGGTTAAAGAGAATAAGTAATCAAGAAACTACTTTAAAGTTAGCTACTTTAATTTTAATATCCAAATAGTGGAAGAGGAAAAATACCTAGGTTATCCAGTCCTTGGAAATCTATGGTGAATCACATTCTAATTTCAGTTCAATGCATTGATGCTAAAGGGGAACTGACACTGAGGAGTTTGAGGATAAAGTCTGGTTCAGGAGTCCCACAGGCATAATTGTTGAAAATACAGAAACCAATAAAGAATAAATGATTTTTAAGATGATAATTTTGAAGAAATAAAGGGAACAAATATATCAAGCAGAATTTGAATATTTAAAGATATTTAAATATTTGAATATTTAATGTATTTTAAATATTTATTTAAATGTTTGAATATTTAATTTATTTTTAATATTTTTTACCATTAAAGACTTTAAATCTTACAGAATGCTGATGGCGTTATAATTGTTCAAGGCTAAAATGAGTTTAAACTCTAAGTATATAGCTTGTAAACTTTCTAATACACAACTCTAAATCTTCTAAGGCAAATAGTTAAGAGTTCTATGTTAGTGTGTAAAGAGTGCAGTTATAAGAAAACAAAAAAGATCTGGGGGATTCATCCCCAGAAAATGAAAGCTACAAAATATATGAATTTTGGGCAAGTGCATAAGACATAAAAAAAGATATTAAAAAATAAAGAAAACTCTTACCCATAGCTATAAAGCAAGGCATAGTAAAACACCAATCGTTGAGAAAACTGAACAAATACAGTTTAGTGGTGTGACACAGATAAGAGAACAACTTTAAGATCAGGAAGAAGAAAGTTGAAAACCTGGCTCTGCTACTTCCTATCTTCGTGACCTGTATCTTCACTTCTGTGTGCCTCTCATTTCCCTGTGTTAAACAGGTATAGCAGCGCTTACCTCACAAGATGCTTGTAAAGTTGTTTATAAAGTACCTGGTAGTGTACAGTTCAACAGGTAGTACATAATTACTGTTATTCTGTTACAGTAATTGAAATATGAAAAAGTATACTAAATCATTTAGAAATAAATTATTTACAAAAAAAATGGATTAAATAGGCAAGGTGTTATCTTTACTTTTGCTTGGTATATTCAGAGATTCATTGCTATTTGGGACCACAGACTTTTTCAATCCATTATATATCCACTCTTGCTCCTTTCTTCCCTTGTTCATTCCTTCTTTTAGGAGTAACACTTAATAATCACTAGATGTACAGAATTCCCTCCTACATACAACCTGTAGCCCATGAAGTGAGAAACAATGAACAGGTAAAGAAAGAAGTAATTTCAAGTTGGAAAAATACAATGAAGGAAATGACCTATACCTAGCTGGAGGAAGTCATTTAAATATGTCTATTTAGACCAAGTGCCTTTTGTCCTTCAATTATGCCACTTCTGCACTGATTAGGATATTGCTAAAGACATGAAAAGTAGTAAGGGATAAGGTTTCGATCATGTGCCACCATTTTCTATTGAACAGAAACTTTGTCTAGTTTTGGGAATCATCTATATAGAATGAAAAAGTGAAACATAAAACATTAAAACAAAGTCAAGAAACCATTTTTTAAATGTACTGTTCAGAGAAATTATTAGCATTTATCTTTGCTGGAAAAGAATCAATAACAAAGGGAAAGCATATCAATTAAATTGTAATTAAAAACAACAAAACCATGTTTGTGTACTCTTTTCTGTTTTCGTGAATATCTCTATAAAACTACCTTGAAGTTTTGGCTAGTAAATAATAACAAATAGAATCTTCCTCATTTTGTTTGTTTCTTTGGGGTGACACAGGGTAATAACAGAATCTGTTCTTAAAATAGTGCATTTTACTGGAGATATTTTCCCTTTGGCTGGAAGTGCTGATGGCTTTTCAGGACTAAACAAAATTGTATTGCTGTTTAAGCAAAGAATCAGAATCAAAAAACTGCAAATTTTCCCAGAACCAGCAAATATTTTATAAAAATAAGAGATTGCAAATAATTGACATGTTGTGAGTTTAAAAAACATTCATCAGTGAGCATAGGAGTCTTTCAAAAGCATTGTTTTGCTAGACTAAGGATTTTAGCTACCTGACAGTACTGTCAGTTGTCTTGACTTACTGTAGGGTTAGTTTTGTAGTCCTCTGTTAGAATGGATTGAGGTTGCAGGCAATAATGCCAGTTTCCACTGAAAAGATTGCCTACAAATATTTTGCATTTCAAAAGTTCTGTGATCAGCATTTCTGAGGGCAGAGCCATATGGGAATAAAAAGCTGACAGAGAGGAAGTGTCAGACACCATGCAAGGGGGGCTTCCTTACATATGCTACTACTTTAACAGAGGCAAGATGCATCAAAAATGTTCCAGAAAAAATGTGTTTGGGCAGAGTTTCCAACTTCAGTTTAAAGGCTCCTGTGCTTTCTGACCTTTTTTCATTCCCATAACTATCATTTTATTCTTTGATGCACATGAATATCAATAGTTGGCTTATGCCTTTTGTCCATGTTTTGATTTGTTTAAACACAGGAAGAAATCATGTAAATGATGAGACAAAATACTGATAAGTAGACTCGCAAAGCAAAAATCTCCCTCTGAAACCTTTCAATAGAAATCAAAATTCAGGACTTCTCCTTAATTTAATGACTCCAGTCAATCACGTACATATTAGTCATTAGCCAAATACCTAATTGAGACACAGCCAAGGCTGTACAGACAGATCTAGGCAGGGGGTTTTACAATTTTATTTTTATTTTTTATTTGTATCAAAATGCAGATAACTGACTGTATTTTTGTCAAATGAGAAAAAATGGTTTAACATGTCTGCAAATAGTATCTTCACTTAGTATTTGTAATCATTGCTCCACAATGTCCACTCTGAGTACAGAGAGTCCCAATTCTCATGTGTGATATTTCTCACACATCATAAGACACATGTGCACAATACAATCTCACAAATAAAACTTCTACAGTATTCGGCACTTTGGCTTATACCTTGCAAATATATGTTAAAATCAACCATTCTTTGATAGAGGTAGCATATGATTCTATTAAAAAGTAACCTCTTAATTTGTATTGATTGCTCAATTAACTAGTTAAATTCTAGTGTTTAAGGGAATAAGATTTGCAGCAGTTAAATTCTACATAAGGGCAAATAAATGCCTGATATTTGCCACTAGTTATCATATATATTGTTAAAATGCTATGAAATAGGTTTCATGGTAAAATAAATTTCCAATTTGGATCGGTTAAATATAGATTTTATATATGTGTACATTGTGTGTGTGTGTGTGTGTGTGTGTGTATTTTTTTACTACAGGACTTCTAAGAGCCTTTAAAAGGTGAATAGATTTGGGGAATCCATTCGGAACATAGTATGCCAAGTATCCCCCAAATGTTGATCTTAGAACTTTTCATCTGTCTTTCTTTCTCTTGCAGTGCTGGGGCTGAAACCCAGGGCCATGCACTATTCCCCTGGGTTCTATCCCCAACCTACATTTGTCTGATTTTTTTGAGAGTATCTCTCAAGACTAGTGAAGTTGGCATGAACTTTGGGAAATACTGATGTGAGCCTTGTTTGAAGACTTATGGCAGCATGTGAAACTCTTTATGCTGGAAGTATTCCTCATTACTCAGCATTAGTTTTAAAGGAGAAACCAATAAAGAAAGGAGGGGAATGGTTAAAAGGGACAGGAAGGCATGGACATTAATTTTGTTTGTTTTCCAGATTTATCTTAGATTAGTCATAGGCACAGGCATCATGGCTGAATAATTGGAACAGTCTGATTCTGCAGGAATTGAGTGTGGAATGAGGTAATTGTGGCAGGATGCAGAGTGTTTGAATTGAGAAGGGCATTGTAATTATGTTTGAGTATTGCAGCTAAAAGACTGCATATGCTAGTGGCCTTTGGACAGAACCATGGCATTATAAGCAGTATCATAATTAGCATGAAAGCAATGTTGCAACTGATGATTATATTCTACTCAGCAGCCACAGGTCTTATGGAGAGTATATTTAAAACATAAACTTTGTTATGTTTATATGAATAATGATATTGTTTTTATCCTTTCATAGTTTCAGTTTATTCGAACACTGATTTTTGCTTATATGAAGATATGTATAACCAAATACTTGCTATATAAAAAACTAAATATATTATTTATTTTAGTGTAATATGGTCAATGATTCTGAAACTTAAAAATAAATGTTTTTTACATGGTAACTTAGTACTATGTTAGCTTGATTTTTGCAAACAAGTAAGCAGGCATACTTAGATAAATGGCTCACTTTGAGCTGGTCATTAGAGCCATTAAGCCCAGCTATGAGATAATTTACCTTTGTCGCTTTTGTCGAAGGTGTAATGTTAGACTTCCATAAATAAGCAATTTTCCCCTCCCTACTGGTTTTCTGCTTTTCAACTCTGGATACTTTACAAATAGAAGTAGCTCTTATCCATTGCTTGAACTGATATTCAGCCTTGTAGAAAGCATTACTTTTCATATCATTAAATTATTTCAGCTAAACATTAAAAACATTTTTACTTATAAAAATCTTTCTATCAAAATAAAATGTAAATAGTGACCTGAGATGAGTGATAGTGCTCTGAGTTAGAAGACTTTTCAAGTTATTTGTCCACTGGGGCCTTTGGCAAACAGTAAAGCAGTTTGGTATGTATGTTGAAGATTAAGATAAGAAACAATTATTGTTTTGCAAAAGCTACCTGTTTTCTTATCAAAGAGAATGTGAGGAAAATTCAAACAGGACAAATTAATGCATTGGCTCCATTTCAAGCTGTCAAAAAGCATAGAGATGACCCAATCCAACCTCTTTTTTAGGATGGAGAAACTGAGCTCCTGCTGGAGTATGGTCAGTCACTTAGGTACTAACCACCTGAGAACCTAGGTCTTTTGATTCTAAGACTAGCAGCATTTTCTGTACCTTTTGCTTCTCCAATTTCCATTTTCTAGCTATGGTAAAGCCCTGATTGAAAGAGAAATGCCTGGTTATAGCAAATGTATCTATAGGAATGAACAAATTTCATAAGATGTTCAGTGGTGATGAGAAGGCTATGAGAGAGAGAGAGAGAGAGAGAGAGAGAGAGATAGGGAGAGAGATAGGGGAAGGAAGAAGAAGACAAAAAAGGAAGAGATATAGTTAGTAAAAAATGGGTGGATATTTTTTTATATTACCATTACCATTGTTTTCATATGCTTTAAAATAAAGTACATGTATTGTGTGTGTGTGTGTGTGTGTGTGTGTGTTCTGGATGTGTTCCTGACAATATAGTTTTATAAAACAAATTGTATTATTAATATCTACTGGAAGAGTCCTGTGGTAACTTCCTTTGTAAAATTAGTTTTTTGAATGTTTTTTCTGTATGTAATGTTCAATGGTCTTTATGTATTAAAATTTTTTTAAGTGAGAAAGTTTTATTTTGAGCTGATGAAAAAGTCTAGATACCTCTGAATTTTCATACATGTCTATGGCACCTATTCTCATTCCCACAATCCTCTGATCCCACTATCTCTGGTCTTGAGTTCCTGTCATACCTTCTTTCAGTTTCAGATCAATTTCCCTGATTACCTAGTATTCTTTAGATGAATACACATTTTGTGATTTCATTGTTTCACTGTACAGCTATTAATTTATTCAATTTATATCCTTTTTTTTTACTTCCTATCTTCTCTCCCCATTTTTTTTTTTTGTTTAATTCAAAAGAGGAGTTTGAAATCTACTGAGTCAGCTCTTGGTCACTTTCCAGCCTGTTGTGCATGAGTAATTGACTTTGGCTAGACATACCAAAATTAAATTCTCAGATTGCTTTAGCTTTAACAGAATTGCACTGGCATTCTTCTTTACTCCTCATAATGCATTTCCCATAGAAGTTTATTGTAATTGTCAGTGGCAGGGGGTTGGGATGGGGGTGGGAGAGGACTTGTTCTCATACTAATTGACTTTATAGCAAGATTGCTTCTATTGAATCCACACATCTAATTCAGATTAATTCAATGGAAAGAGCCCTGTAATTGGAGGCAGCAGATCTGATTCCTATTTCTTGAATAAATTATATGACTTCATGGCTTCTTTTTAGATATAAGATTTAGAGGAGGTGATCTTTAAGATTCTTACCTCATTTTTTTGTAATTCTATTTCTACTAAACTGGCCCCAAACTCAAGGGGAAGATTTTGTGTAAGTGGTGTTTTTCTGTCATAGAATTAACTAGGTAGCAGACAGCATCATCTCCATGATCATGTTAGCTTTATTTCTCTTACAGTTAACCTTGTGCCAGTTCTCCATCAGCTGTCCTCATTAGCTGTCTTATCCATTCTGTTAGCAAGAGTAGTATAAGCCCTCTCTTACTTCTATCCCTCATCAATTATTTATACAGTAGTGTTTTGTAAATTTGTTCTAAAGGCTCTTTTTTTCTTCAGCACTTGTAATTTATCTAAAGATTTATGTAAATGTTTTTCTTGAGATTATCTAACAATCTTAAAAGCCATCTTCAGATAACCAGATGTAATCATCTATATATATTTCTGTAATAGTTTTCCAGAATTGTTAGAAATGTGGAAAGAATGCTGTCATGATCATTTCCATGTATAATAAAGCTTTGGTAGTTTTAATTGTGAAAAACAGCTATCCCACAAATTGAACTGTTAGTAAGATAAATGCATGCCTTGTATTGAAGTTGACAGAGCAGTGACTGGTAAAATCTGGTCACTGATATAAAGTCAATACAACAAATCAAGTGACCTTCAATGACTTTTAATTACCATTTCTGAATAAATTTCTGTTACTAGAGAAAGATTTTAGGAAAACAAAACCAGTGTTAGTATCTAAATCTGAAAATTTGATGGTAAAGTAATCTCTTTGTCAGTGATGTGAAATCCAGCTAAGCTTAAATGATATAATATAGTGAAATTGAGAATCATTTACGTGAAGACATGCAATATACATTATTCATTTCCACTTTCTGGCTAAGTTAAGCCCCATTTCATCCTAAACTAACCCAGATACAGTTTTTATGTTTCTAGAAGCACCATTTATAGGTTGACATTTAATAGGATTTCTTTTATGACCTAAAAGGGATGCTGCCTGAACACCTCTATCATCAGATAAGAGAGGCAGTAGTGATTGAAGTTGGATAAATGGATCTTATTGCTTAATCACATTCTGATCCATGCTAGCTAAAAATCACACTTTTCTGTGAAGTTAGTACAAGATGATGGTATTAATTTATATATTATGTGCTCATTTATCTAAGTACTCTGATTTTATATTATTTTTCAGGAGCCTTCACTTTTCTCTTAAAAATGTTATACAGAAGGCCAATAAGTTCAGATTCTAGTGTACATTAAACAAGGCTGTTATTTTGTCAATTTACACTGTGGTTCAGTCATAGGTCTTTTACCTGAGAAATTTGAAAAGAATAAAATAAATGATAATTTTGAAAGGAAAAGTTTTGATAAATGAAATATGTAGGTCTAACCATCATTTTAAATTGACTAAAAGTAGTATGAACATCTTTAATTTTTAAATCTTATAAATTTATGTATTTCTATATTGTTTCAATTGTATTAATTTTGCTCCACATTTAAATTTAACATACTTAAAATCTTAAACCTATATTTAAATATTACAGTTGCCCAGTTGCACCCCTCATCTGTGGTTTCCAAATCTGTGGATTCAATTACCCATTAATTTAAAATATTTGTAAAAAAATTGTATCTGTACTGAACATGTTACAGACCTTTCTTTGTATCCTTATTCCCTAAAAAATACAGTATGACAGTATGTCATTTGCATGATATTAGGTATTATAAGTAATCTAAAGATGATGGTAGGAGGATGAAGACAGTATATATGCAAATATTACATTATTTTGTGTAAGTGAATGGACCATCTTTGATTTTGATATCCATAGAGGGTCTTTTATTCAATATTTTCCCATCCTTTTAACTGTAGTGTGTCATTGTATTTTAGTTGTGTGTTTTGCAAAGAACTTAAAAATTCAACTTAAAATTCAATTTCTTTGACAAATTTAGTCATTTTAATCCCTTTTTATTCTTATTATTGATATATTTTTATAACAGTTATATTTTATTTTGTGCTATGTATGTATACTTTGGATACTTTCTATGTTTTTAAAAAATATCATTGTCTTCCATTTTGAATTAAAATATTTTCTTTTTGGAATTACTACTAAAACAATAGTGTTTACCAAGTATTTATAGCACATGGAAGGAAGCACATATTTTTGTGTATGGTAAGAGATTTGCAGACTGGGATCATATACGCAGATGGATGAAACATAAGTCACATAAAATGCATAAAGGCCATGCTTATATGCCATATTAAGGATATGGTTTGCATTCTGTAGATTATTGTTAATACTGAAAGATTTATGCAGACGAATGGCATCATCCTTTTAATTTTAGAAATATAATTATATTTTTATAGAAGAATGAACTGGGATGGGAATAATGTGGAGAAGTGAGGGGATATAGCTGAGGCTAGGGGTAGAGAGTCCAATTAGAAAATCACTACAATAATCCAATTGATGAATGATGAAGCAGTGGTACTGAATGTGAACAGGAACAAATGGATTTTCAATATTTTCAAGAGAAAGAATCAATAGGTCTTAATGACCAATTATGGGTGTGGAAATGGAATGGATACCTTCAGATTTCAGGCTTGGGTGATTGAACATATCTTTGAGCCACTGAGAAAAGAATAGGAAGTAGCAGCAAATTTGGTGACTTCCCCTGCTGAAGAAGGGATTCTCTTAGAGACTGTTATGATGGAATGAAATATAAGATTATTTAATGAAGTATGTAGATGGCAAACTTGCTCAGGAAATAATGCAAAAAAATAGGTTTCCTAGTAAAGAGGGAAAAGAATGTTCAAGAACCCTGATTTAGTGAAAACAATATATATAAAGAGTGATTCATTTTATAAATAAGGAATATATTTACCTAAATGGCAAGCATCTAGAAGATTTATTTGAGATCATAAACAGAAAAGAATTTGGTTCACAATATTCTAGTTAAGTTTCAGAAATTTTAAGTTTTATTAGTTTCTGAGGGGACACAAAAATTAGAGTGCTGGTCTTAAAAATCAAATCTTGTTGATATAATATAATAAAGGTAAATCAAAGAAGAAAGAGTTTCTAGTTATTTGGTAATAAACATGTACCTCATACTTAGAGTGTATGTTAGTAATATTCATTTTTATTATACCTTAGCCTGTGAATAGATGGGCTGAATTGGCCACAACTATGGAATATTAGACTATTAGGAAGCTGAAATAAGACAAAGGGTTTTCTTGTGAAATATTTGACTCTGTGAAAAGATGAAGAACCCGTTTTTATGCAAATAATCTTCTCTTATTTTTTGCCACCACATCTAAAAGTTTTGGGAAATTTGTGACTGTTTTATCAATGGATCTATAACTTTCCCTACTATCATTTCATCAAGGTATTAAGTCTCTTGATTTAATGTCATATGATAATAATACAAAGCTGAATCATAGCCTCTCAACAGGTGTATTGCTTGAACATTTCCTAGTTGTAGCTCAAAAGGAATTGTTTAGAATTACTATGTTTAACAAGGTAATTTTAGAGTAAAATTTTCAAATGCTTCCTTAGACAATATTTTTAGATGTGCCTTTAGAAAATACTTTTTTCCAATAAGGAGACCAAGTAAAAAATAGGCTCTAATTAATTTATATAAATGTGTATGTTATTAATTTAAACATGCATTATTAAATTGGCTTATCTTTGAGACTGATATCATAAATGTCAGAGTTGCTCCTTTGCTTTTGTTGCACAACTACTGTTAGATAGGTAGGTAATTACTTTGATCCAGAATCATTTAAAAAATTTTAAAGTACACCTGAGAACATTTCTGTTTGTAGTGGAAGAACCTCTAAGTAGTTATGAGATTATTTAAGATATAATATCAATTTTTTAGAGCCATCAGAAATTTCTCCACAAAAGAACTTTGAGACCTACATGTGCAGTGGAGTATTTTAGGCAATAGAGATTAAGATAAAATCTATGTGTTTTTAGGCTAGAAAAGAAAATGAAAATATTAATAAATAAGTAAAATAAAACATACTGGATTCACTTACAAGCATTTTTATAGGGAATGTGAAAAGAAAATGTTTACTGAATATGTTGATACAATAATGTAATAAACCTCTGAGTGCGATGTCTAGTACATTATAAGAACTCCATAAATATTCTAGAAATGTTTGAAGAGGCAATAATACTTGCTTAAGACATTGAGAATGACTAGGAGTTTATTAGGTTAAAGATGGGGAGGGGATCTTTCATGCAGAGAGATCAATGTGAGCAAAACTAAGAATTTATTTGAGCTTCACTACTCTGGAATGAATAGGTAGCAGGTGAGGAGAGAATCAAGACTCAAAGACAAAGCTAGAGATCTAGACCAGAGCCAGGTCATAAAGGACCCTTCAAATAATGCTTGGATATGAAACTTGATCCTATAAAAATTTTAGTAACCTTTGAAAGGTATTAAACAGGTAATTTAATTTTCTTTGCACTTTAGAAATCATTTGGTGACTGTGTGGAGAATGGTTTAAAAGAGATACAATTAGGGCTGGAGTTGTGGCTCAGTGGTAAAGTGCTTGCCTGGCACACGTGAGCCACTGGGTTCAATCCTCAGCACCACATAAAAATAAATAAATAAAGATATTGTGTTCATCTACAATTAAAAATATTTTTTAAAAAAGATATAGAATTAGAAGCAGGGAGTCCAGCTAGGTGACTGCTACCATGGTCCATGAAGGACATGATAAAGACTTGAACAAGGCTGTAGCAATGAGTAAGAAGTGGAAACTGATCAATGTGATATTAAAGAAGACATCCTGTGTAACCTCTAGGTCTTGGTAATGGATTAGTTGTGGGAAATAAGAGAGAAAAAGATGTATTCCATGACACTTAGGATCTATCAAACAGACCTCAGAGGATGCTGTTGAAATTCACTGAGATCAGAAATATAAAGGAGGGGGCAAATGAAGTAGAAATCATGAATTCAGTTTGGGATTGCTAAGCTGCAGTATTTCTGTGCTCTCCAAGCAGTGATATTTCAGAGGAGTCGGGAACAGATTTGCTGCTCAAATGAAAGATCATGGGCTAGAAATCTAGATTTAGAAATCATCGTCATGCACTTGGTATGAATAGAAGAGAACCCTAGAATACTAAAACAGAAGTGGCAGGAAGAGAACCCTGTGGGGAGTTCCATCTTGGTGGTGTGGCGTATTTTGTTAGCTGAACCCACATTTCCTATTCCTCCCATTCTGGTTTCCTAGTTCTACATTTCATATTGCAACATTCTGCAGATTTTAAATTACTTAGATAATGTGTGAAGCTTCTCAGGGAACTGATGTGTCATAAAACTTGCTCATGATATTTCTTCGATATACAAAGGTCTGTGGTTGTGTACTATAAATAGCATTAAATATAGAGAAATTGTCATTAGTTGATTCCTTAACTATATATCAGAACTTGGGATGTTTAGAAATTCCATTTGATGGCAAGTCAAGATTTTGATGGCATTTTGATGACAGAGTGGTATTGTGTCTGAATATACCTTTCTTGGGAGTGAAGAATTACAACATGAATATTAGATCTCCTCAGTGCCTAACACTATTTTTATATCATTTGGTGTTATAACATTACTTCAGCTGAGTTTTTCATATTTTTAGAATGAATATGCTTATAAAACCAGAAATTGCAGATATTTGGTAATTGAGGGTTTGAAAATACAAATGTGCATAGATTTCTGTTTTTAAAGAGATTCACACTGAGCTTTATCCCTTTTATTAAGTGGCCAATTTGTTTTACACTGTAACCAATTTAGAAGCAAAACTTGAAGTTATTAAAGGTACGATTAACTAAGACTAGGCAAACACATTTTTAACTACTTTAAATGTCAATTAAATGGTGAAGAACATTTTTCTTCCTGATTTTTTTCTTTTTTTAATCATTAAAATAGCTCAGTTTTATCTCTTCCTTACAATACTAACTGGCTTTTATACAGGGGGCTCTCCATAGGTGTATGATGATGGCAATCCACATGAATGCTGCTTAGTTCATATAGTTTGGCCAGGCATGGTTTAGATTTCCAAATTTTCCATGGAAAATTAGACCTTTTACTACAGTGTGCTTTTATTCATTCAGTCTGTTTGACAAGTTACATTGTCCTTCTATATCTGGTAATGTACCAGACACAGCAGTTATAATTTTTGCCCTTTAGGAGCTTAGTTCAAGTAGCAGGAACAAGACAAGAAGCTATTCAAGAGTAAATCAGATGAGCCTCAAGTCTGTGAGAAGAAATTATAACATCTCAGTGAAGGACATAAAAGAAGACCTAATTAAACTTGAGAAGCAAAATATGTTCAGTGATTAGAAGATGAAAACTAATATTTATATTTTCTCTACACAATCTGAAACATAAACTCATTAGATATGGGGTTTTCTCTGCTTTGTTCATTTAAACATCAGTAATGGTATCATACGGAAGGCACTCAATAAATACTTCTTCAAGGAGTTTTATTTGCAACTTTACTTCATACTCCCATTTAAAAATAATTTGGGATGGAACTGGACTAGACGACCCCCAAATGTATTAAAAAATATAATGGAAATGTAAGATTTGCCTTTCCAGTATGTGGTAGATTGTTATTTCCAAAGATGGTCACACCACTATTCCCCTTCCTGTCTGCTTTTTAGTAATGCAATATTGCCACTCTTCTATCAGGAGTTTCAATCATTTAATCTTCTTTTGAACTTATTTGGACAGATAGAACATAGCACATTGCAGACAGACTTTGGAGGAGGGGGCTTATGATACCTGCAACTTCTACCTTTGCTTTGGGAACATTTCTTCTTGGCTTCTTTGCTCTGCAAAGCCCAAAAACCATATAGAGAGACCAATGTAGAAAAATACTAAGGCTTCTGGTTGACAAACCCAACTGAGCTGCCACATGAACAGTAACAAATATCGATGGGTTGATGAGCTTATTTTGCACTTCTATTCCCCAATACCATGGGGAATAGAATATTGTCATTTATGAAATTATGAAAAATAATGATATGCCCCACTCAAAAATTCACAAGTTTTGTTGTGAATTTTTAACTAAAGCAGCAATATAAACATACTATAAAGCTATAATAATTGAAGCAGTGTGAAAATCGTACAGGGATAGACAAGTAGTCAAATTGAAGAGGATGGAGAACCTTAAAAGAGCCCTCATTCATGAGGACCTTAATGCATAGCTAAAAAGGCATTAAAAATTTGGGAAAAAGAAGAAAAAGGAAATTGAAAAATATTTACAAGGAAAGATCAAAATTAGATTCCTGCTTCATATTTTAAACAAAAATAAATACAATTATTAAAGACTTACATGGGATTAACAAAATGTTAAAACTGCCATAAGAAAATATTTCTGTAACTCTGGATTAAACATATTTTTCAAATAAGGCATTAAAGGTTAAATGAAAAGATTGACAAGTTTAATACATTAGTATTTAAATTTCTATATGATAAAAGGTTGTCATAAAGTTAAAAGGCAAGCCAGAAACTGGGAGATGTTTATAATGCATGGAACTGGAACTAACAAAACATTTTCATTCAGATAATATTAATAACTCTTAGAAACTAAAATAATAATAATATAATAATAATAATTATTATTATTATATTATTATAAAAATCATCAAAGAAATAAAAACTTCAAAGTATGGAAAGTAGGTCAAAGTTACCAACAAGTCATTTACAGAAGAGGAAAACCAAAGGACAAATAAACGTATAACAAGATATGTTTTATGGTTTTATATATCAGTTAAAAATAAATTTATTTTTTAAAAGATACTTAACTTCAACAGTAATTAAGGATAAAATTTAAGTCAATAATAAAAGTGCATTTTATAGCCATTAAATGTTAAAAATTAAAGCATGACAATACCAGATATCTAGGAGGTGCAGAAAATGAAACTTTCATTCAGTGCTGCCTGGAATATAAATTGATATTAATTCTTTGGAGGGTAATTTGAGAACATCTGGTAAAGCTGAAGAAGTCCATATTATAATTTTTGAAATACCCAAGGAGACACATTGGGATGTTTGCTGCAGAGTAGCTTGTAACAGTGAATGAGAAAGAGCCTTTGTGTCCTAGTTATTGTAAAAAGGTCATTCTGGCCAGAATGTCTTAAGACACAGAGGAAGGATGGCAGTGATGGAGTTGCCAAGTTCAGTTTGGAGCATGTCTTGTTTGAGATAAGAGTGAGATACCAAGAGATGCCAGAGAGATTGCAATTATAGTTCCAAGTCAGCTTAAAAGAGTCATTTAGACTGGAGACAGAAGCTTGGTAGTCAAAATAATTAAAGTATATGCTAAGACAGGGACTAGATTAAATTAACTATGCAAAATATGCAATGAAAGAAGAAGATCCAAGACAAAACACTGACAGGGGAAGTATGAAAGCTAATGGGTCAACAGAAGTGGTCAATAGATGACTTTTTTCTCTACAATGAGGAGAGTCTCTTTTACAAAATAACAAGAACTGATTAAATAAAAGTATTTAAGATTATCTTTGCAATTATACACAAAGGGATCAGAAAATAGTTTGTGAAACATAGCACAGAGTTCTGGCAGATATTATTAATGGCATATGGAATATTTTATTTTCTCTATATCCATGAAATATCTATATTTATTTGCTAATTTTATTATTCAATGTTCAAATAAGTGTTTTTTTAAATAAAATTCAAATTTAAAATTCAAATAAATGGAGATTGACATAGAACATAATTATGTATCTGTTATTAATATTAATAAAAGTTTCTGAAATAGCCTATTGATATTAATGAATTAATTCTCCTTAAAGGAAATATTATATCAGAAGAGTAAAAACATTCCTGGACAATGGCACTTAGAAGTCTGTGTCTCAATGAGTAATATGCATATCATTTAAAAACAAATAACTTCCCTCAAATTACACTAATTTGAATGATGAAAGTTTAGAAAACTTGTTATAATGGCATTTTTAATCCACTATATGTTTAAAAGTTAGAAGAAATCTAAAGTGCTATTCATGTATGAAACCATAGTATTGTATTTTAAAATATCTGTTCTTCAAAGTCAGAAACTACTTCTTAAAAAGGTTCTTCTGAGGGTATCTCATAAGACTTGTACCACCAGTAAATACATTTGTGTCACTAACAGGCATGTTCATCACTAAAATGTTCAATATATGTCATTTGATTATGCCCAAATTGTTAAGTGTTCATAGGCACAATGATGGTATGTTTGCCCTTCCATTCAGAGGAAATTAACTGTGGGCGATACGTGGTCTATACGTACTGATATAATAAAGATGCCCATAATGCTAGTGGAATTTCACTTCGTGAAATAGAATGTCAATGTTGGAAAAGGATGGATTTTGTTTATGTAGTTTCAGTTATAAACATTACCATGTAGTGAGATATACAAATCCAGATTTTCTAAATGAATCTCAAAAGTTCAATATTACCTTGGCTATGCACATCCAGAATATACATGATATAGAGAAATGGACACTTATCTGGTCCTCACCTGGCTATTAATCCTGAGTAGAAGGATTAGTTTTGTACTTAAGTAGTAGTCTTGCAGCATTTTCTTGTTGTTGTTTTGTACTGGGGATAGATCCCAGGGGTACTTTGCCACTGAACTACAACTTCAGCCCTTTTTATTTATTTATTTATTTATTTATTTTGAGACAGGGTCTTTCTAAATTGCTAAGGGTATCATTAAGTTGCTGAAGCTGGCCTCTAACTTGGGATCCTCTGGAGTTGTTGGGATTATAGGCCTGTACCACCACACCTGGTATCTAGAATAGCATTTGATTTTTTTTCTCACTTACTTTAAATGTTAAATTTAGGCATTGGAGCCAGGCAGCTCAGGAGGCTGGAAATCTTAGCAGCTCAGGAGGCTGAGGCTGGAAAATTCAAAGTTCAAAGCCAGTCCCTGCAACTTATCGAGGCCCTAAGCAACTCAGTGAGACCCTGTTTCTAAATAAAATATAAAAAGGTCTGGCAAGAAGGCTCAGGGGTTAAGCACCCCTGAGTTCAAGCCCCAGTAAAATAAAATAAAATAAAATAAAACAAATAAAAAATTTAGGCACTGGACTAGAATTAAATCATATCTAGTTATTTCCATCATCTCCAGGTATCCATGTATAAAATAATCTAGAAATCTTCTATATACAAATAGTCCCTGGAACTCTGGGGAAAAATGGTCACTAGAAAGTCCATAAACAAAATATTTTCAACAACTGTACAATTTATTCTTTATTCCTTGAGACCTTGAAATAATGGGTATGTTGAAACTGTTTGCTTCTTTCTTACTTAAACAGAAACAAGGATGACCTGATTATTTAGAATAGGAGGAAAAGTATGGTAGCTCAAATGGTAGAGCTGTAGTTTTTAAGCCTCCTAGAATAGCACTACAGTGTTGAATGACAGATATTGGGAGGCAGTGGAATCCACTGGCCCCACTTCATTGCTTTTTTCAAAGAAGAGAACCTGACTTGGTTCATGAACTAAACTAGGTAGGGAATCTGATAAAAGCTCAAGAACATGTACTGACAAGCTTGAGATACAAACTAATAAAGAATATGAAGATTTTTTCAACCCATCTCATATGGAGATGAGCTTCCTTCAGACATCTGTTTTATTCAGAGATTGTTGTTATATCTCTTTGTATCATATACATGCCTCTGAAAATGCATATGTAACCCAATGTATTGAGAGACTTTCTTAATAATTGAGTTCAACAGATATTTTCTAAATATTAATTATGTATTAGAGCTGTGCTTAATCATAGTGTCATTGAAAATAATAATGTAATTTCTGCTCTTTGAGACCTTACATTCTAATGAGTAATGAAAGTATTCAACTCTGTTTCTTGGATAGGCTCAGACCAATAGGCCAATTTTCTAAGGAAATTCATTCAAAAATCAATCTAGAGGTAAACTCCTTTAAGTTTAATAAATTTTATAGAAACTCTGTAAAAACTGTTATGATAGATAAGCTATTCACACTTATATGCAAGAGGTTCTTTCAAAATGTACAGAAATCCTTTTACTCCTTTTTTTTACACTTATTTTATTTTATTTTTTTAATTTTTATGTGGTGCTGAGGATCGAACCCAGGACCTCACATGTGCTAGGCAAGCACTCTACCAATGAGCCTCAACTCCAGCTCCCTTTTACTCCTTTTTTGGGGTGGGGTGGGGCATATACTGGGGATTTAACCCAGGAGTGTTTTACCACTGAACCACATCCCTAGTCCTTTTTATTTTTCATTTTGAGACAGGGTCTCAATAAGTTATTTAGGGACTGACTAAGTTGCTAAGGCTGGTCCTGAACTTGCCATCCTCCTTCCTCAGCCTGCTGAGTTAGTGGGTGGGTGCTACTGCATCCAGCTACTCACGTCTTTTGTTTGTCAGCTTAACATGGACATTTGAGCTGATGGATGTATCAGGCTAACCACACCTGACAAAACATATGACAGTCTAACCATAGTAGGGCACCTGCAGTCTCACTTTATTCCATTAATGAGATAAAATCATATTTAGCCAGTAAAGCAATCTGGTTTTATTACACTTAAAAATATAATCAAGAAGCAAAGTTTGAAACTATACTTCATGTCCAATGAGTTTTCTGCTGCCATAATGCTTGTTTCTGTGGACTTTTAGAGAATAAATTGATGTCTATTTATAATGTGAAAGCTTTACACTGTTCTGAAATAACAGTTAATTCAGTAGTTACATATCAAGTCCCTAGATTACCCTCTGCTAGGCTCACTGGGACAGTCAAGAGAAATCTGATGTTGGCATCACTTTCAAAGAATTCTTACACCAAATCTCTGAGTCTTCATTTTTAGCTGCTGGACAAGAGCCCTCAAAGTTAAATAGACAAAATGTATAGGAAATTCAGAGATAAAACACTTTTGATTGCCATGAGAGGCAAAGAGACTGATGAAGGAGAGGTTGAAAGGAAGTTTCTAAAAGGTGAGACAAAGAAGTAAGGATCAAACTTCAGAAAGCCAGTTGATATGTAAGGAAATGAAAAGGAAAGTGAATTTGCAGAGTGGAGTGAGGAATGCAACCTGGTGTCATTTAAGTGTGCATTGTGGGTGAGCAAGGGAGAGAGCAGGGTTCCAGCAAAGTGGCTGGTAATTATCCAGCCATCATAAGCATCTTTTATTAGGAAAATAATATAAGTAGGAAAAATTCACAGTATTTTCCTTTCTTTTTAAATGTGGCCTTATTCTGGCTTCCAGTTCTGAGAAGAAATCTTATCAGTCTGCACAATGTTTTAAAGGCTTAAAAATGAACTGATGCATTTTGGCAGTTAGAAGGATTGACATGTTAAACCATAACGAAAATATCAGCTTCTTCATCATACTATAAAGGTACTTCATACTGATCTAAAAATTTATTTACCTCCAAAATAAAATTGTCACATTGAGCATCAAATAAAAAAATACACAATACTCAGAGATCAAAGTTTTACAGTTTAGAGAGACTACTGAGTTTCTGGAGTGGCAGTAGAAGATATAGACTTTAGAGAATATCTATGTAAGAGCAAATCTTCATATTGGCTTGAGGGTTGTTTTGGTAGATTTATATCAAAATCATAATCTATGTTAAATCAATAAATTCCAAATGATATGATTTCAAACAAATAAAAAGCTTGAATATAATATTCTTAATGATCCTGTGAGTATTTACTATTTTGGGAATCATTAGTAAATAAATAAAGATACTTGAACTAAAAGACTAAGCAACATGATCTAAGACCATGGTACCAGAAAGTTAGCAAGGAACTGGAAATTTGAATTTAGTTTCTCCTTCTTCAAAGGCTGTGATCCTTCACTGTGCTATACTTCTCTATCATTTAGAAGCACAATGGATTATTGAAGAGACTAAATTTTATTAAATAAAGTCTCTTTATTAATTGTACATCATTGTATTCAAACTAAAGAATTTAGTAACCTATGTTTGATATGATAGAAATGTTTATGAAAAAGATCATTTGATTAATATGAAAACCTGATTTTTTCCCAAGAATTCTGAATAGAAATAAATTAATCTAGCACAGATTAAATATAAAACCACTGCTTAAATCTTAAATCTGGATCAAAATTCATTTTTGCAAAATGTATCCAAATTTAGTTATTATGATCTAAATTCACAGAAACTGGAGGAGTTTTAAAACTTATTTTGCCAGTGTCTTACCCTAGGTTCAGTATTCTGTGTTTAAGGTGTAGTGTTACGTATTTGAATGAAAAAAAATGGTATTTTGAAATTAACATCTCCAAGTTTAAGGATCGGATGTCTCCTCAATGATTTGTGGCAGTGAGGTAATGGTAACTGGATGCATTTTCATGGCAATGCAGTCAGCATTAACTGGGTGAATCTCCCTTTGTCAAGTGGAAAACAAATTAGACAAACAATGAAACCCTCTTAAGCACCTTCAATTGGTCGTACCCCTAACTTCAGCATCATCCTTGACTCCTTTCTCATTCTTTAGTCCCATGCTCTGTCATAAGGAAATCAATTCACCTCTACCTTCAAAAATAGGGCTGCAGACTCTGATAACTTCTCATATTACTGTGTCTTATGTGAATTAATTCTATACCTCTGTAACTGCCTAATTTTCTTTGCTCATCTATGAAAATGTGAGTCAGATCATGTCCTGTGTCATTTTGTAGCTGCCTGCATCACCAGAGAAAATACCGAGTCCTCACCACATACTCTACTCCTATCCAATATTAGTCCTGCCTTGTCCCCACTGAGTGCACACTGTATACTGCTCCAGATACTGTCACCTCCCATCTGTCCTCTGAAATGATGAAAGACCCTACATCAGGCTTTTTGCGCTTGGCTCTTCTTTCTGTTCAGATCATCTTCTGGGTATCTGCTTGTTTACCTGCCCTTCCTTCAGATCTTTACTCAAGTATCAGCTTGTTAGTGAGGCCTGTTCTGACTACCTGACCCTGGTGACTTATTGAAATACAAACTTAATGAGGACAGTAAATTTGGGCTGTTTTATTTACTGCTCTATCTCAGTGCTTAGTATAAAGCCATAGTAGGTATTCAAAAAATATTTGTTATATGAATAAATTAATGGATGAAGATATGAATGACTATCATATGTATCATTTAACTGCCATGTTAAATCTGAAACAGGTAGTATTATCTCCATGTGATAGATATGATAAATCAAAGTGGTCAACCTGATAGCTATGAAGTTGTAAAATTGACTTATTACTTGTAGTTGACTACAGCTGATTAATTCTAAAATTCTTATTATGTAAAATGAGATAGCATCCATATAATTCTCCTATAAACTAGAGATTATTTTCTCAAGAATTAACAGGATTTTCAATGTTATGATTTTTTTTTTTTCATAGAAGTCTTTCTTATCTTATTGATTCAACAAATCTTATTAAGGACCTAAGGCAAATAGGCACTGATTTCAACACTGGGACATACTGATTAATAGGCCTGTCCAGACAAATCTGTAGTTTACATTTAGTGAAACAATACATAAATTAGAAAGAAATTATTAGAGTTGTGAATACGATGCTAAGAATTAAAAGGAGATGATGAGGTAGGAAATGACCAAGAGCAACAGAGTGGGTAGTGAGCTTGTTATTTCCATTTGCCCTCCTGATCTGCTCTCTGTCCTTCTACCCCCTGTTGTTTTCTGGAAGGCTGACCTTTATGGACTATGTCATTGGGCACCCCTGTCATTTGCCTCAACTTGTTAAGTTTGGCCATGGGAACCTTGTGCAGATCTGAGAACCAGAGAAGGGTGAGGAGCCGCTATGTATTCACCTAGATCCTCCCTGCCAGGTCCCAACCAATTGGCAGTGTTTTATCCTACTTAAGACCATATTCCTGTTGGGTAATGCTTTTTATGTATTTTCACTGAGTTTTAAGAATTGCTCCTTGCCTTGCTGGTAACCACTCTCCCTTGGCTCTTTTATGGTGGAGTATTATATTTTATTTGATATCATAAATTTTTCTTTAACTTTTATGATAATAAAAATAATAACATTACTGTATTTTCATTAATGAAACTATTTCAGTATATCATATTCTCTACTCATAATAGATAAATGTTTTTAGGAAAGGTCTCTCTAATATTTAGTAGGTAATATGAATCTTTCAGAAGGCAACCATAAGAATATCAGGGAAGAACATTTGAGTGCAAAAGAACATCTGAAATAAAGGAACTAAGGTAGGCATGAACTCTGTATAATTGACAAATTTTGGCTCATGTACAATAAAAAGGGATGGCTGTAAGAAATGCAGGTGGGATATAAGTAGGCACTAGATATACTACCTAGACTAATGTCTTTGTTGTACTTAAAAAACAAGCTCAAAAACAAAGCAAGAAAAATCTATCAGTAAAAAAGTAATATCTTGGGCTCGGGTTATGACTCAGCGGTAGAGCGATCGCCTCACACATGCAAGGCCCTGGGTTGGATCCTTAGCACCACATAAAAATAAATAAATAAAATAAAATTACTTTTTTTAAAAAAGTAATATCTTGTTGCAGACGCATAATGGTGATGCGGGGGGCAGGTACATTAGAGGAATGGAGGAACATTAGATAGGGCAAAGGGGAGGGAGGGGAAAAGAGGAGACAAGGGGTTGGAATGATGGTGGAATGAGTTAGACATCATTACCTGAAGTACATGTATAAGACACGAATGGTGTGGAATACTTTGTGTAAACCAGTGTCTTTAAAAATTGTGCTCTAATATGTAATATGAAATGAATTGCATTCTGCCATCATATGTATAACATATCAGAATAAAAAAAGTAATATCTTGTGTGGTGTGTCTTTACCTAATTGTTTACTTACGAGTTTTGTGCAGAATGAAAGGAAATTACTAAAAATAAATTATTTACATTTTAATTTTTCTTTACTTCTAGCACTTTTTTTAAAGAGAGAGGGGAGAGAGAGAGAGAGAGAGAATTTTTTAATATTTATTTTTCAGTTTTCAGTGGACACAACATCTTTGTTTGTATGTGGTGCTGAGGATCGAACCCGGGCCGCACGCATGCCAGGCAAGCGCGCTACCGCTGGAGCCACATCCCCAGCCCCAACTTGAGCCACATTTCCAGCCCCTATTTCTAGCACTTTTTATTAAGTCATGTAAAGATTATAATAATAGAAAAGGCATGAAGAATGTAAGTAATTAACAGGGCAAGGCTTCTGTAAGCCATAGTTGCTATTTACCTTTACAACATTGAAAGGAACTATTAACTTATTGAGAGGTAATTTGGAGATTAAGTTTATGTAGCAGTTTATATCTTAAAATCTATCTTCATTGCTTTCTTGTGTCTGTGAAACCAAAAAAACTCCCTAAGACACACAGATTTTCCTTAGTATTATCTTTGGTTACTGCCTTGTCTCTCATCTTTGCATTTAGTTAATTTCAGTTGCCTTCTCCATGCAAGAAGAAATTAACTTTGCAATACTTTCCTTCCTGTTCTCCTGTTTTCCCATTTATCACTCTAATTCCTTGTATTCTCATATTTGGAATAATATTTTCTAGTCTCTTGGTCTCCCTTCAGAAGATTGATTAACTATCTTCTGGATTCTTGGTTCTCTATCTGACAAGTGAAATAATGTTCTGAAAGAATGTTGTTATTTCTTAAAGTATTTTCATTTCTGGTAAATACATTATCTTGATCCAAAAGTGGTTTTGGTAGCAGATAGAACCTGGAATAGATCCTGGCATGTGTTGGGTGCTCAGTAAATATCTGCTGATGAAATGAATGCTTGAGAACATTCTCTACAGTAAAGAGACGAGACTTAAAACAGCCACTTACTATATGACACTGGGACAGATATCTAATGTACTTCAATTACTATAAACTATAAAATTATGGTAATAATAACATTTGCCATTTAGGGTGGTTGGTTATAAGAATTAAATGACATTATGTATACAGAGAGATGTTGCATGGAGCCTAGCATGTAAGAAGTACTCAAATGTTAACTATTATTTTAAACTTTTAATTATCATATAACCCAAGAATAGTATATTTTTACAGTAAATCCAACCATAAAATTTTAGCAGGGTTTGTTTATTGTTAAATTGCTCATGAGAAACACTCCTTATTCACTTACCAGCAAATGAGAAGGTGGAAAGTGAAAACCTTTTAAGACATAAATTGTGTTATACCTTGTTTCCATTTATATTTACTACAGCTATATATTCAAGAGTAGTGATGTTACTCTTTTTCTTTCTAATTCATAAATGGCATAATGTTTGGATAAATAATGAACATAGGACCTTGCTCCCAGTGAGATTGAAAAATATTGTTTGTATGTTTGTTTGTTTCTTAATTAGACCTGTTTTAACAGGGTTATTCCTGGAGTTAACTTTGATACTAATTAACTAACATCTGTGATAGACAAGATTGTAAAAAAAAATCTAAGTAATCATCATAATATAGGTGTGTAGGTGTTTATTTATGTGTATGTATATGTGTATATGTGTAAATACATTTGGAAGAGAACTCAAATATTAAAGAATCATGGTATTCTTATAAAACATCAAGTTCTTTATCTACCAATGAGATCACTTACAACTTTCTAAAATCTTTATTTACTGGTCCTTCTTTCTGCCTGTGCTCAGTCCATAAAGGGATAATATCCATCCCACCAGGCATACAGCGGCAGGTTCATTATAACATGGAGCTGCTTCTTGGAACAGGTAAAGGTATTCTTCTAAGGAAACTGGAGCATTCTCTATAGAAGCATAGAATATTGGGCCTGATAACTATCTAGGAACACCATACTCCTATTTTTTCCTGATGCTCCTATATAATGAAACAACTTGCTTAACTTTACAAATCCTGGTAGTAAAAGAGCTGGAATGGGATTCAAACCTCTCTTTCATTGATCATTGTTCCTTTTATTATACTGTGATATTTATATTCTTGTATTCTGAAAACTTTATTTAGTGAGGTCATATCCATTGAGTTGTCTTGCTTGGATGTAGCCATGATGCTGTTCCTAATGCTTTAGACAGTTTATGGATGAAGGTACTTCTCCTTCATGCCTTCATCATTAGTGCATATCTTTGGATTTTGATTATTTGAAATATCAGGATTGCTCCCCTAGCTCCCTCCTTATCTGTTGCTATCTCTTTCTCTCTCTCACTTTCTCCTCTATGGATTACTTGTGTAATTTCTATCCTTTTTTTTCTTGTCTATATATACAAATGCACTACGGATTCTGAGGATTTCTTTTGTGTGTATGTGTGTGTACACTGAACATCCATAGAGGTTCAGAATGAACAGTGATAAGTGGGAGTGTGAAGGGAGTCAATATTCTTACTATACATATTTTTGTACTTTGTAAATTGAAATCAAATTTTTCTAGGTATTATAGACTCTGTTTCATAACAGCATCCTGGAAGGACTAATAAAAATAGGAAACTCATATAGCTATTTCCCAGAGCTCATTGAGAAACTTAAATATGTTCTCATAAATAAAGCTGAGTTAATTAAAAACCAATCTAATAGCCAATACATGGAATATTTTAAGAAAAAAATGATAGACTATTCTGAAATGCCAAATGTTATTAAAAGAAAAATATTTTATGGGGAAAATATATGATAGGAAACCTTAAAATTGCTCATATTTCATGTCAATGAGTAAACAATATTGTGATTTTGATAGGAAGACATAATGAAAGATTTTCTTACTAGATGTTTTCTTGTTTCCATAAAAAGCAATGAGTTCTAACTAAAATTTGTAGGTGCATAGTTGAAGCAACTTCCATTTTTATTAAGATACATTATGTTGGTATGTCTGTTTCTCTCAATATGTGACTAATAGTATTCTACTACTAATTACCCAAATTTATTTAGTTCTTCCCTTCATATATTTTTCCTAAAAAACATGTGTAGAATGACTTTTTTTGCTGTGGAGAAAGGCTTATCTATCCATGCTTCCCCTCCTGTGATGTATTTGTGCTGTTCTTGGCCTTAGGCCAGTGGTTGATTGGCAGAGTAGAGCTCTCAGCAATATTTTCACTTTTTTGTGTTGTCTAAAATAAATAACTCATTAAAAACTTCAGTTTACATGTCACTCCAGTTCAGAAGAATGCTATGAGTACATATGAAGAGCCACAAACACTAATGCAATACTGCTATATGCTATGTCCTTGGTAAGGCAAGGTTCTCATGCCTTCCCTGTCTGCTTTTTTGGGAGGGGCATGGGCACCTGTACAAAACTCACTAGTGCCTAAACACAGATACATTATTTGGGGCTGCCCCTGTTTCAGTTACCAGGGAGAAATTTTGTTGGCATAGTTTACTGGGGTATTGTGCCAGCTCCAGATTCTTTGCCGATGCTGAGATGAGGAACACAGAGGGGGGCTAGGATGCAATGATATCTGCTGCAGCCTGAGCTTCCATTTGTCTTTCTGCCGAATGTGCTAAGCTGTAGACACTGCAGTGTTTTAAAAAATAATAAAAAATATTTTGCTCATTAACTTTTTTAAGTCCTGCTGACTTTGTAAAATCAACATAGCACATTGTAATTGATTTATGAAATGAAAAACCCCTGTCTGACCAGTAAGCTCTGCAGTGGTTGTTTTCAGCACCATGTTCTTCTGCTCATTAGTGCACTTCCTTTAGTGCTGCCTGAGCCAAGGGCTCTGTCAGAGCTGGAAGCCTCAAGCCCTCTGCAGACAGACTGTTTAAGATGTAGCTTGCGTTGTCTCCCTAGGGTCTTATGCTTTCTCCCTTTCTCTCTTCCTGCTCAGGTCAGGTGAAGGACTTCAGCTTGTTTCTCATGGTCCCTAATGTCTTCATAATATTTTACTGAAAAGATAAGCCTCCATTTTTACTGTCTTTTGATATTTTAATCTATTTGCCACTTTTCCTTTTTCCCTTAGCTTGTCTTACTCAGATTGTCCTTTGCCATCTGGTCTTGTCTATTCATTGATCTCTTTTAATCTATTTTTTATAACTGTACAATGTGAACATATTTTTTCTCTTTTAATTACATTTTTAAAATTTCAAAGCCTACTCTTTCATTCTTAAGACAACATTTTACACTTCTTCTTGCCAACCTCCAATAAATTATATTCATATGCCACATTTAAATAACTGAAGTAACCAAAATAATGTAGGTGTCATCCTGGGTGCTTTATATCAAATTATCTTTTCAAGAAATATGTAAGAGAAATTTAGCCCTGGTTATGTGTGGGAAAAGTGAGATTTAGGGAGGTTAGTTAACTATCTTGAGTCATTCAACTATTGATTTGTAATGCTGGTACTTGAAATAAATTCTATTTGATGCCAAAGATTGTTTCTCTTTTCCAGTACAAAATGATGCTTCCAATTGCCTTTGTTTTTCTTTCAACATGTAAGTAGCCAAATCCAGTTTTTGGCTACCATTTAACTTAGCTCATTCCCTCCAATGCCACTCTTCTAAATAAATCTGCTCTCAAACTACCAGAATGCAAATATATTTATTTCATGATTTTGGTCTACTCTAGCAAATGGTTGGCTTATTCTTTTTCACTGAGTTTTCATCTGTCTAATGTTATGTGTGTGAAGTCCCTTTTTTCATTATTCAAGATAGAGAGAACTGTTCTCATATTGTCAAAAATCACCCAAAGCAATTCCATAACCTAGAAAAATGGACAGCTAGCTGAGCCAAAGAGGCAACCTTGGAAACTTCATGTGAATTTCAACTCTTCTTTGTCCTTTTGATGCTACTTTGGGTGCAAGTAAGTGGTAAAATTATAGGACACTGCAGCAGGAGGGAAGTGATGCAATGTCCTTACCTCTTAAGTGACTGAAGGTACCTGTAGTTTCTCTATACAGGTACTGTATATTGCAGTTCAGTGCCATCCCACATCCATAATGCATTAGTTTACAGTGAGTTAATAGGTTCCATCCATCTGAAATCTTACATAATATTGCAGTAGCATCAGACATTACTGTCATTCAAGATGTGCAACATTATACCAAAAATTAACCACAGATGCCATATTAAAAAACAGCTGCAGATGTAGATTTAGCTACAACAGGAAGAAAATGTTATGCCATGGTAGTTGGCCAAAATTGCAATAGAGATATATTGAAAATGGGGAGGAGGAGAAAGAAATTGAGGTCAAGCTGCCAAAAAAGAAATGGAAATGAGGGAATGAATTTATATGGTCAGTGGCAATTCAAAAGGACTCAAAATTCAGGAAAACTGCAGAATACTAGAGGACTGATGCTTGAATGAACTGATGAAGTTTTAAAGCAGGAGATCTAATCAGAACAATAATTAGAGATATAAGTGAAGGTAAAAGAAAAACATCTATAAACATAATGATTCATCTTTAGGACTTACTACAGTCCTTCTATTGATTTAGGAATAGCTGTTAGAAAAACCATGGATTCTTGAAATGACCAATTCTGAGTAGAGTTTTCATGTACCAGGAACCATAGCAAACCCAGACTACAAGAAAATTCAAGGCTAATGGAACATCCTTGGACTTGAAGGTACTACTCTTATAATAGACCTTCATAAGATTAACTGCTTTTATTTTGAGTTGGAGGATTCAGTTGGTATGATTTTGGTGTAAACATTGAGGTGGCAAAACTTTGTTTCACAGAATTGTGGTCTTGTGAGAATCTCATTAACTGAGGGATCATCTGCTTTTTGCTGTTCATTTGGCTCATTTAGTCACAGGTAGGTAGGAAGGTTTCAATAATTTTGATTGTTGTTCAGGTCTGATTTCTGCTTGAGAAACAGAAAAGGAGAGTGACAGCTGTGGTAGTACCAGAGTTCTCTTTCCTCCAGAGGTGACTTCTCCATTAGTTTACTAACAGAGCAAACAAACATTAAGAACTTACTCATCCTGTTGTTTGGCTGCCTAAAACTGTTGTTTTGCTGCCTTATGGCATACCTGGCTTAGGAGAAGACAGGGAACATAGTGTCCTTTAAATTAGCAATCAACTTCATTACTAGATTGTTGACAACTATGGGTCAGTCAAACCTCCTGACCTTCACCTATAACTTGTGTTTACCTTCCTGGTTCAGAAATGAAATATTGACTGATTTGACTAATTATCTGAGGACCTATTTGGTGCCTTAAAGATGACGGGGTACATTCTAGGCCTCTGCAAACTTCAGGGGAAAATGCCTTTATTACCAATGTATAACTTTGTTTTCCTTCCTCTTTTTTTGAGTGCAGAAGAATAAAAGCCTGATGGAACCACCTGCTGTTGCATCAGTGCTTCAGGAGAGCAAAGCAAAGCAAAAACAAACAAAAAGCCCAAAACAGATTTTTTCTTCTTCTTTAGTCTGGTGTTTCAAAATCTACAAAATTAATGTGCCATTTCAAAGGGTTTTCTTTTCACAGAAGAAGATTTGGAAAAATTAAAAATCAGTACAAAAATCTTCAGTTTTCTAATAATGATGATAAGGTAGATTATAGCTGACATCATTGGGCACTCAATGTGTGACCAACAGTATTCTCTGCACTTTACCTATACTATTGTATTCATTCCCCTCAAATTCTGTATCATAAATGCTACTTTTACTTCCCATCCTACGGATGTGGCAACTGAGGCATAGAGTAATTAACTCTTCTAGGTCACATGGCCAGTTTGTGGCAGAGGCTTACAGAGACCAGCAAGTTAATGTCTTATTTTGCATTCTGGACCTAGACCTCCCTGTTTCTGTGATATACAATCTCATGTTGGAAACTCATAAATTCTAAGTTTTTCATTCTCTTGTATGTAGAGACTACATATACAAAAGTGGAAAATTTCTGTAGGTATGCTCTAATACTTTGAAAAAACTAAAACCCAATAATAAACATTTTAACCAATAAATATTTGTTAGTGCTACATTTAACAAGTGGCTTGTTATTACTTGTCAGGAAGATTCAGTAATGGTTTCCTTCAAATGGCTTTGTGCACTTCACATAAAATAGAGTTCATAACAATTCAAGGTAAGCAGTAAGTTTAGAACCCTATTGGTTTTGGTTATGTAGGTCAAGTCTTGATTTCATGATACATTTTATTTAATTAAGTAAAGATATTTTGTGAAATGATGACAGGTATAGTAAATGCATTAATTGAAATTTTCTGAATTACAATTATTTGCTGTTAAGAATTATTCTTTTCAGCCTTTTCCCCTCATTCCTCTCACTTTAAGAATTGTGGTTAAGAATGCTTAACATGAGATAAAAAATTTTTAAATATACAATTAACGCTTGCTAATTATAGACACAATGTTGTGCAGCAGATTTCCAGGGATTATCTTGTGTAACTGAACCTTTAAACCCATTGAATAACAAATTCCCATTGTCTAAATTCTTGAGGGTCTTTTTTTTAAAAAAAAATATCATTGATGTCATATGTATATGGATGCAAGTTTATGTCACTCATAATGTTATACAAAAGTACAGATTTCTATACAGAACCTTGGTTATCTCACCCTTCAGGATAAAGGTTTTATTATGTATCAGTTTTCATAAAATATGTGTTAGTTTCATAAGTACTGAGCAAGAAATTTATATTTATGAATTATTCTATGTAGTTTCTAAATTAAAATATAAGTGATCTAGACATAAGAAGCTATAGAATATAATACAAGATTTACAGACAGTATCTGTACACATAATTCAGAAAGAACCTTATTTCCTCAATTTGCTATGGCAAAAAATTTGCTTCCTTTATCTAATAATAATAGATAGCTATTTAAAATTTTTTCCTATAAAACAAAAATCATTCTGTTTATTTCTATAGATTTAGAATACTTTTGGAAGTTCTTTAGGTAGGAATGCTTAAAATCTTCTGGTTTTCTATTCTAGATATGACATTGAATAATAAGAACTCTTTTTTTTCTCTCTCTCTCTCTTTCTGAGTTATAGACACTCTGGTAGTTTCTAAAATTTTATTGCTAAGTTTAAGCTCAGGGTTGTATCACAAGACATTTATATATTATACACATTTCAAATCCTTTAAACAAATTTTGCTATACCAAGACCTTAATGTATTTATCCTACTATTTTATGCTAGATCATTATTTTAGGTGATGGAACTATTAACCATTGGTTAACTCTCATGAAAGCATGTGGATATAGAAACTACATTGAATTTCACCTGGAATGCCCAATAAACTTTTCCATATTAGAAATATCAATTTTGGTTCATTTCTGCAACCAAATGATAAGTCCATAAAAGTAGTTATTTGGAAAACACCACTGTCTTAAAAATAAAACAAACACAAGTATGGTTTCTGCTA
Source organism: Marmota marmota marmota (assembly GCF_001458135.2). Taxonomy (NCBI): domain Eukaryota; kingdom Metazoa; phylum Chordata; class Mammalia; order Rodentia; family Sciuridae; genus Marmota; species Marmota marmota. The sequence continues at coordinate 5,710,634 of NW_025999862.1, forward strand.
AGAGGGTTGTGACTCATTATACATTTTGCCAATTAGTCACTTTCTACTTTAAATTTAAATGAGTTATTTTGGATGAAATGAATGATAAGAACAAAGATACTCAGTCCAAAGAATGAAGTTATATACAGTAGAAAGTGAACACATCAGTGGGGCAGGAAAGTAATGAAAAATAAGAGTAGAAAAATTTGATTCAGATTGAAGAGGACCAAAGAGTCAGATGTGAGAATTTGACCATGGGTGAGGCTGGGAGAGGGCTTCGTAGACATTTTTAGTTAGGGATGATGTCATTACAGTAATGTTATATGAAGAGTTATTTTGATATTTTGTGGTGCAGACTGATAATAAGGTTATTTCTTATAGTAAACTGTAGAAAATGTGATGAAGGAAAGAATAAAAATGGTAGTGAGGCAAATGAAATGAGTGATTCCCGAAACTTGGAGGATTTTTGAAAGTACTTTTTTGTTTGTTTTAGATGTCCTTTATTCTGTCTTACCAATTGCTTAACTTTAGGTCTCAGCTGAAATATTTCTTTTACTGGGCTCTCTTCCTTGATCCCCTAAGTTAACATCCTAACTCCATTTATATCCAACACCATGTTCTTACCTTGCAGCATTAGAAACACTATTTGTAATTATTTTTAAAGATCTTTCCTTTAGGTGAGGTTTTTATAAGGGTAGGTACCTCAATTATTTTATTCAGAGAATATTATCGACATTTAAAAGATAAGTATTCAACACATATTTATGGACCAACTGACTTATTATTGGGGAATGTTACTGATTTGTTCAATATAAAGGGAAATAAAGGGTTTGGATGGGAAATAGGCAAAATTTAGGTTTTTAATTCAGTAGCATGTTAAGCAGTTATTGGTCTGTCATTTATATTTTAGAATAAGTGAATTTTATATATTTTCCTATGAGTAGGCATTGATAGACTGACTGAAAAAGTGAAAAAATATGTGTTAACTGAAGAGAAAAAGAGAGTACCACTAAATGGAAGAAAAATACAGGACAGAGAATGGAGAATTTGAGGATTTAGTAGAAGGACTCCATCTGCTTTACAGACAGGGTGACCTAAACTCAAAATTTGATGAATAACAGATAATCCTGTAGATGAACTGGCACAAAGCCATCATTAATCATGAAAAGCTATGTACAAACCACTAAGCCAAGCTCTCTGTACTTGACAGTCATAGAGAATCAAAGAATGCAAAAAAAAAAATCAGAGACAGATCTTTCCAATTCTTAATACCCCTTTGCAGAATCCAGCCAAATACTCAATAGGCTTTTACAGAAAGCCTAATATAAGTTCAATTTTCCCAGCTACTTTTTTACTTGCACTAATAGGTACTGACTTTGATGTTATTCTTAACAAGGAACACCTTATCAAATCACAGCAAAGTCAAATACATCTTTACACACGATGCTTAGCCATTTAATTTAATATTTTTTCAGAGGAAAGCAATGTTTGTTGTTCATACTACTCACTGGAATGGCATTATAATAATTATATGTGAATACCTTCATTAGGAAGATGAGACTATACATTTTATAAGTGTTCCACATTAGCAAACAAATCAGTTCTTGGACCAGCTATCAATTGTAGAATCATATAATGATTTGCTTAGATTGATGAAGCCTTTCTTAAAAGATGGAATGCTTTAAATGGTACTAAAGAATGATCCTTCTGGTCAACTAGAAAATGACAAGCTTCAGTGGAGTCTGAAATACTAGATTACTCAACTCCCCTTCATTAAGAACTGCATATCAATGTTTCAGAAATGTGCCTGTAGCTCTTGATTTATAGCTTGTGCTAACCTGGAATGGAATACATTTTTACTTAAAAATACATACATATTACTAAGACTTGTTAGAATTTAATGCGATAAAAAACAATTCAGTTAAATGTGGGCAAAAATCTTCAATAGCCATTTCAAAAATTTTGATAAACACATGAAAAGATGCTTAATTTCATTAGTTATAAGGAAATCTAAAGTAAATCAAAATGAGGATATTGCCTTACACCACCAAAATGACTAAAATGAAAACCAAAAGTATGCATATTAATTGTTGTATATGATATGAACCAGTGAAATAGTGATATATTATTGATGGGTCTGTAGAATACTACAATCATGTTGGAAAATAGGTTGAGAGGTTCAATCCTAAATAAAAGAGAAATAAAAGCATGTGTTGGTGAAAGACTTGTACATAAATGTTTAGAGTAGCTTAATTCATGGTAGTAAAAACTAGAAGAAATCTAAATTGTGAAAACAGAAACAAATATACTGTTTACGAATGTAAGATGGAATATTACTCAGCTTTGTTTTGATTGATTCTTTTTAGTTATACATGACAGTAGAGTACATTTTGATAAAATTACATCTTATTCTACAGCTCTTTATATTACACCTTCTTCTTAAGGAACTTACTCTCCAGCCCAGGTCACCACACACTCTGTATCAGAACTGGGCCTAAAATTCTGTTGAGCAAAAGAAAGAAAGAAAAGCAACTCCAAAGGACTACACTGAGTGATTTCCATTCATATTAAATCCAAAAACAGGCAGAATTAATCTTGGTGGATCATTGGTTCTCTGGTAGTTCCACAGGTGTTACAGTTGTTAAAACCACCCTTAAACCATTCTCTTTAAATCTGTGTATTTTGTTTTATGAAAATTATACTTCAATACAGCTGATTAAAAGTAAAGGAGTAGGTGAGTAATTTGTGTCTAACAAAATTATTTTGAAGCATATTTACTTCACATAAGAGAATTTTATCACTTTGATACAAATTACATGTGATTTATTAGAAATGAGAATGCTCCTAAAACAAATTGAAAAGAACAGATGTTACTTGGATGTGATAGTGTATACCTGTAATCCCAATGACTGGGGAGGCTGAGGCAAGAGGTTTGCAAGTTTGAGGGCCACCTTAGCAACTTAGGGAGACCTCTTCTCAAAGGAAAAAAACAAAAACAGAGTTAAAAACTTCTACATAGAATTGCTTGGTCACTGGAAGTTTGATTACTGTGAAATTAATGCTTTTAAGCTTAAAGATACTTTAATTTTCAATTTATTCCTCTTGAAAATTAACATTTATGATGTTTGTAAAGAAGTTTTAAAAATTTTTTGAGGAATATGTAGATGAACAGATAAAAATGCAAAATCAATTAGAATATTTTTTTACATATAGAGAGCACAATTTTTTATATATCTGATTGTATTCATAGTATATTCACACCAATTCGTGTCTTTGGATAGTAATGATCTTTGTACTTTGGATAGTAATGATCATCACATTCCATCATTATTAATTACCCCATGTCCCCTCCCTTCCCCTCCAACCCCTCTGCCTTATCTATAGTTCCTCTATTCCTCCCATGCTCCCGCTCCCTATCCCACTATGAATCAGTCTCCTTATATCAAAGAAAACATTCGGCATTTGTTTTTTTGGGATTGTCTAACTTCACTTAGCATTCTCTTCTCTTTTTTTATTGGTTGTTCAAAACATTACAAAGCTCTTGACGTATCATATTTCATACATTTGATTCAAGTGGGTTATGAACTCCCATTTTTACCCCATATACAGATTGCAGAATCACATCGGTTACACATCCACGTTTTTATATATTGCCATACTAGTGACTGTTGTATTCTGCTATCTTTCCTATCCTCTACTATCTATCTTCTCTAACTCCATTCATTTACCTGCAAGTGCCATGATTTTATTCTCTTTTATTGGTGAGTAATATTTCATTGTATATATATGCCACATTTCAATGTTTATAGCTGCACAATTCACAATAGCTGAACTGTGGAACCAACCTAGATGCACTTAAATAGATGAATAGATAGAATAATGTTTTAAAAAATCTTCTAACAATCCTCAAATAATTTACCTTTATAGCATGTTATTTTTAACATGATTCAAAACTACTTGTAGTTGATTGAATTTCTATTGCTGACTTTTCCAAAATGTCCTTATTTCTTTCTGCTATATTTATGTATCCTATCTTTCCATGTCTATGAAACAGGACCTTTAATATAAATACAAAGCTTTAAACATTATAAGTTTGCTTATTTAATGTCTTGCTTAGAAAAAGTAATTTATGAAATAAGTTTTTATCACATAAAAGAAGTAATAAAACAGTTTTGGCTTGTAAATGTCAAAGTGTACTATTTTCTAAGGGAGATGAACAAAAAATGTCATTCTTGCTGAAAATAGGAAGAAAATATTTAGTATTTTAAGTTAATAAAATATATTTTATGATGTTGTGTATATTACAAGAAATTTTGAATGGCTCATGTCGTGTGGTTAAGGAAGGAGTTAAACTCTGAAGAAGAATAACAAAGAAGGGGAAGAAGTTCAATCTGTAAGAGAAATAAATATTTGTTTATCCAAGTGGAACTGGGAAACTACAATAAACTGATGATATATTGTCAAATTTGAGAGAGTGATAGTTCAACATAGGAGAAGTTTATGCAATACTAAGCAAAGCTTAAAAACTCAGTGGTATGTAAAGTGCAAGACTTATGATGACCATCACTTTAAAGATTATAAGGAAATTTTCAACAGCCATAGGGTTAAACAGAGGAAAATAACTTCATTTAATTTCTAGTTCCTAAAACAAATATTGGCAGAATGAAATATACTAATGTGCATGGGAGTGTTTTAAAACAAAAGAACATAGAACATGTTCTGACTTTGCAGATAAAAAATGTTCACCAAGAGTAAGAAATATCAGAAGAAAAAAATTGATGTAAATTTATTAGTAGAGATGACAAGGTCCCTTGTAATTAAAATAAATCATGTTGATGGTATATTTTCTATTGGAAGTGCACAAAGACCAGAGCTTACCTGCAAACTCAGTGGAGAATAGTTTACACCCTCATCTGTTGTACCAACCCAGTTATGATGATGCCAATTGCCATTTATTGAGATTTTTTTTTCTTTTGGTACTGGAGATTGAATCGTGGGGCACTTAACCATGGAGTCACATCTCCAACATTTTTTAAAATTATTTTTACTTTGAGACAAGGTCTTGCTAAGTTGCTTAGGGCTTTTCTAAGTTCTGATCCTTCTGTCTTGGTCTCCTGAGTCTTTGGGATTACAGGCTCGTGCCACCATGCTCAGCCCATTTGATTTGGAATGTAAGCACTCTGCTGCCTGTACTTTTTTTGCTGTGCCTCATGTATTTAAAGTTCAATTTAGAAATCTTCATATTTTTTCATTAAGATCATGGAAAAGAAGAAAAGGCCAGGAGGTGACAAATGAGGTAAACACTTAGAGACACGCATATAAATTTGCATGAGATGAAGAAATAATAGGAAAAAATGCCCATCTTGGCAAAATTAATAGGTAAACTGTTTTTAATCTCATTTGGTTGAGGGAACTTTCTTGCTTGACTTCCTGAGATCTTATCTCTTTATCTTAAAGAAATGAAGGACTGTCAAGAGGAAGGAATACATATACAGAGATTGGATCTGTCTCCTTTCAGGTAGAATTCAAACATCATTTGGCCCATTATTTGTTATCTCTTGAAAAGTTTCTGCCTGGATACACACAAAGGACAGACTTTGACTTTCCAAGATACCATTCTTCTGCTTTGTCACAATAATGTCATCTTTTATACATAGATTTTCTGGTTTATATTTAAAAGGCATTTCAGGACACAGTCTTTTCTAAGTTTCTACAGTTAATGCTTTGAAACCTTATTATTTTGGCACTACTATAATTTTATATGAAAATAAGTTGCCATTAAAAATCACCCTAACAGAGGCCCCCCTACAAAAAAAAATAGCAACTTTGAGTGGGAGAAGGTATGAAGATGAACAATTGGTTACTACCACCAGTTACCTCACTGAACTCAAATGTATTATCACTGTGCATGTCTTGGAAGAAAAGAATAATTGTTAAATATCAGCTATATACAGAGAAGACTCATGTATGCAGAAAGAATATGATGTCTTCCTAACAGAAAGCATTGCAAAATCAAAGTGTAGACTCACAAAATATAGGAGAATAACTGTGAAAACAAAACAAACAACAACAACCACAAAACCCTATATTACAGAGCTATAGTAACAAAAAGGGCATGGTATTGGCACCCAAATAGACTTGTAGACCAATGGTACAGAATAGAGGACACAGAGACAAACCCACATAAATACAGTTATCTCATACTAGACAAGGGTGCCAAAAACATTCACTGGAAAAAAGATAGCCTATTCAACAAATGGTGCTAGCAAAATTGGAAATCCATATGTAGCCAAATGAAATTAAACCTCTATCTCTTACCCTGCACAAAAACCAACTCAAAGTGCATGAAAGACTTAGGCACTAGAACAGGGACCCTGTGCCTAATAGAATAAAAAAATCGTCCCAAGTCTTCACCATGTCAGTCTAGGATCTGACTTCCTTAAACAAGACTCCTAAAGCACAAGAATTAAAATCAAGAATCAATAAATGGGATGGATTCAAATTTAAAAAGCTTCTTCTCAGCAAAGCAAACAATTAATAACATGAGGAGAGAACCTACAGATTGGGAGAAAATCTTTAACACATGCATCTCTGATAAAGCATTAATCTCTAGGATATATATAAAGAACTCCAAAAACTTAACACCAAAAAACAAAACAAAACAAACAAACAAAAAACAACAACAAATAACCCAATCAATAAATGGGCTAAGGAACTGAACAGACACTTCACAGAATAAGAAATTATATGAAAAAGTATTCAATATCTCTAGCACTTAGAGAAATGCAAATCAAAACTACTCTAAGATTTCATCTCACTCCTGTCAGAATGGCAATCACCAAGAAAACAGGCAACAATAAATGTTGGCGAGGATGTGGTGAAAATGTCATACTCATATACAGCTGGTGGGACTGCAAATTGGTGCAACCACTATTGAAAGCAGTACAGAGATTCCTCAGGAAATTGGGAATGGAGCCACCATTTGACCCAGCTATCCCAGTCCTTTTTAAGGACTTAAAAATAGCATACTACAGGGACACAGCCACATCAATGTGTATAACAATTCAACTCACAATAGCTGGACTATGGAACCAACCTAGATGTCCCTCAATAGATGAATGGATAAAGAAAATGTGGCATATATACTCAATAGAATATTACTCAGCTTTAAAGAAGAGTGAAATTATGGCATTTGCCAGTAAATGGTTGGAGTTGGAGAATATCAGTGAAATAAGCCAATCCCACAAAACCAAAGGCTGAATGTTTTCTCTAATATGCGAATGCTATTTCACTATAAGGTGGTGGGGGCACTAGGGAAGAATAGTTTTACCTCAGATTAGGTAGAGGGAAATGATGAGAGGGAAATGGGGATAGGAAAGATAGTAGAATGAAACAGACATTATTACTGTAGGTATATATATATATATACGACTACATGACCAATATGATTCTGCAACATACACACTCATAAAAATGAGAAATTATATGTATCTATGATACATCAAAGTGCATAAATGCATTATACAGACATGTATAACTAATTAAAACAAATAAAAAAAATTTAAAAAATTTGCAAAGAACCACAACCCCATAAGGTGTATTTTTGACTGATAGACAATAAGCTTATCTACTTACCACCTCTGATGCAGCTATAATTTGGGACTCCTAAACTTCATATAATTCATATATGAAGTTTATGTAATTTTTGAGAGTGTGTTTAAAAATGTGACCATCCATGAAAAGCTTCAGAGATATATTTCAGGTTATAATAATTTTGGAGTTGTTGAGACATTTGTAACTCATTATTCTATAGAATTAGCCTGGACTTCCATTCAAAGTGATTCTAGTCTTGAAGTACTTTGTAATAATCATGTTTTGGAAGGAATCTTTGAGGTAGGTCACTACTATTACTCTTGCATTCATAATATATCATGTTTCTTAGGTAGATGTTTCTGGCAGAAGGAGTTACAGAGAACCCACAATAACACTGTCCATGTTATGGGAATGTAGAGAGTATCCATGGTCATAAACCTATAAGTTTTGCAAGAGGCAATTCCCTCTTTTAATGTAAGACAGCTCACACAATAGAGATACAAATTGCTAATAAACATTTAAATATATTCAATGTCACAAACACTCAAATTTGAATGATCATTTTGACTTGTCAAACTATAAAAGAGATCTTATTAGTCTAGATTTTAAGTATCATGATATAAGTAAGCATTTTCAAAACTTCTGAGAGCAGTTATGCCACAAATTATAAAACATTATGGACTATAGATCAAAAATGCTAAATCTGTCTCTCTGATACAGCAAGTTGGCATTATCGAAATATATCCTAAGGAAATGTAGAATAAAAATTTTATGGATAAAGCCACTTAAAATTTTCTCCCTCAACTTTTTTGGTATTATACTTTATTAAAATGTGCATTAATATCATAATAATTCAATTATTGCACATTCATTTTATAGAATAATATGAAGCCATTAAAACTAATGATTTTGAAGAAGTTTTGATGACACAGAAATGTTCAAAATATAATGATAAGTTATAAATACAATGTGATTCCAAGTTCATGAATATAAATGCCTATGTTTAAACATAGGAATATTTGCTGGAGTGTTTTATCTTTCTCCTAAGGCTATATCTACATTTTCTTATTCATTCTTGGTATTTTAAAAATATTCTACCATGAACATTTTAGAATGCTAACTTGCAATGAGAAATAAATAAATGGATATTATAAAATAACTCATAAAATAAAACATATGTTTAAATTTCACCTATTAAAAGTGTACCTTTTAGACCATATATGGTACTGTATACTCAAGTTCATAGTTATTCATTCATTTATTTTTAAATGAATAAGTTTTCAATGTCTTTGGCACTGGGGGACACAATCTTTCCATTTTTGTAAAAAACTCTGGGATCCAGTCTCTTTTAGCCACTTTATTTTCAGATTTGTTAACTTTCTTCATGAACTTCTCTATTTCCTCTTTCCTAAACAGGATTATATATTTTTCCTAGCTTAAATTGATTGGATCTCTTTTTAGTCTACTCCTCTTAATATCAAACTTCTGTATATGTGTAAATGCATTAGATATGTCATAGCTATCATATTTATTTAGATACATGTTCTGAAGCAGAACTCAATATTTCTTACTTTCTAAATCCTTTACTATTCAGTAATACTTTCATTATTATTCAGTATTATAATAACTACCTCTCTTCTAAGAACTTATTAGCAACTTATTTCTGTGGAATTAACTTTTTAACAGAATATATTACATCTTAATCATGATTTCATATGTTCAGAACATATTACATCTACTATTCTTTAAGTAGTACTGTTTGCAAGTATTATGTCAAATTAATGCTAATTTAAATCAACTTCGAGGGTGTTTTTCTCACTGGCACATTTATGGATTGCTTCAGAATAGTTTTAAGACTTCATTCTTAGATATTCATTTTAAAATTTCTTGATAAATTAAAAAAGTTATCAGTTATATTTTTCTGGAAAGTAATTTTTAATGGGCAGTTTTACATCATCCTGCCTCATATGCTTTTATCATTTGTGTTTTGCTCAAAGGTTCATGGGGAAGGTGCAAGCAATAACTGAAATCCTGAAGCACTGAGGAAAAGGTATCATTTCCTAATTGATCCAGTCAGGGACATTATTGATTGACTAATTTATTGTAATTCAGACAAATTATGTATATGAATGTCATGGTTTTACATGAGATAATATTTTAATTGTTAACCCCTGGAAAGTTATGGTTCATGTCAGGGCCAATGTAGGTTTGTTTGTGCATATACACATTAATGAAAATCTTGCATTTCCAGAAAAATAATTTATTTCTTTCTATCACTATTGTTTCTTCATTGCCAGAATTATCAATTCTTCTAATTAAGTGTTAATAATCACCTGTTCATGATAATATTAGGTTGAGTGCTAAACCTAATATTTCTCTTTGTTCTTGGGACTTGCATTTTAAAAACATTGCAATAGTGCAACATCTGTGATCTGGAATGTTCCCCAAAATCCATATATTAAAGGTTTAGTACTCAGGGAGGTTCTATTGGGAAGTGGTGGAAACTTCAGAAATGGGGCCCAGTGTGAGGTCTTTTGGGTTATCAGAGGGGATTGTAGGAACCTGGTACCTTCTTTTTTTGTTTGTTTGTTTTTTTCCTTCCCTAGACATGAGGTGAGTGGTTTTGTTCCATCACATTTTCTGCCATGATGTGCTGCCTTGTCACAGGCCCCAAAGCAATCGGAATGAAAAAGAGATCCTGGATTGGAACCTCTGAAACCATGAGCCAAAATACAACTTTTCTCTTTGTTGCTTTCTCTGGTATTCGTGATAGTGATGGAAAGCTGACTATTACAAACAGTGTGTGTGTGTGTGTGTGTGTGTGTGTGTGTGTGTGTGTTTGTGTTTGATGGGAGACATATGTATATGTACACACTATTTCCTTTGATATGAAAACAGTGAATTAAATAGGAAAAGTAAAGAAAAACTATTGAACATACCCTGGAAGAACTACCAGTTCTATGTGTGTGCCATAACAGAGATATGGAGATATCAACACACACTGGTCTATGTTGCTTTTCTTCTCTTAACAAATCTAAGCATATGGTTTGCTAGTCAGTGGGTATCTTAAACTTGTGGTTTTATTCTTCCATTAGTGAATAGGGAAGGGCATTTTTTGTTATTATTAGCTCCCATTATTGTAGCTCCTGCTTTTTCTTCCTTAAAATTGTCTGTTACATTAGATTTATAATGTTAAAAGTGACCCACAGTTGGGCACACTTAAAAGTTCATCTAAGCTAGACATGGTGGCAGCATTTACGCCTGTAATCCCAGCGGTTTGGGAGGCTGAGACAGGAGGATCACAAGTTTGAAGCCACCCTCAGCAATGGCGATGTGCTAAGCAACTCAGTGAGACCTTGTCTCTAAATAAAATATAAAATAGGGCTGGGGACGAGGCTCAATGGTAGAGGGCTCATGAGTTCAATCTCCAGTAACAAAAAAAGAAAAAACTAATCTGAATCTAATAGCTTACTTTTAGGTATTTCTTTGTATAATTTGAAAAGCTTCTGAAAAATAATTTTCTATAGTTCAGTTTACCCAGATGCATACTAATTCCTTAAAGTGATATGCAATAATATGAAATTTCATTCTTTCAAAAAATAATAACATCCAAATAAATTTATTTTTCATTTTCTCATATTAACTTCTTAAAGATTAGTTATATGATGTTAAATCTGTATATTGAGAATGGGAATAAGACTTTCTTTACTTAAAAAATTAATTGATATTTAAAAGTAACTTGTTTTTCACTAAATTTTAATGTGAATTAGAGAATTGTTACATAGTTTATAAATACAGTAAATTGTTTTATTATACCAACACCAGTTATTATAATAGCTAATATTTTTGAAGGATTGTGCCAGATGCTGCATTTTTTCTCACAACAATGCCATGATATAAAAAATATGGTTACTCCAGTTTTACAAATGAGGAAACTGGGGTAATGGCATCTAAAGTAATTTGTCAAAGAAGACAAAAGACTTATATCTTGAGTTCTCATTATAATGCCATAAATTGCTCTTATGGTACTGAGCTATAATATATTCATGCCACTAACCTGGACTTACACAATGATTGTAAAGCAACCTATAGGTTTTGTAAACTGCAAAGAAGGATACATTTTTTCAAAAATATTTTATAATCATAATAAGGCAAACTTTAGGAAATGATTAATTACACATAACACAGAAAGAAAAGATATTCAAGCTGAAAGTACTATTCTACCCCCCTGTATCATGCACCATTTGAAACATATGCAGCCTTTGGCAGAACTTGTAAGTAAGAAAGAAAAGATGGGAGGAGGAGAGAATTAATGTTGTGAAGAGGCTTGTTATAATTTGGCTTTGGAATGACAACCAGTAAATAATCTTTCCTGTATTCTGAAGTTAGTTAGAGATTTGGGGAACCCTCATGTTCTCTAGGGAAATATTTAATTTGGTTTCATTATACAAAAGTAGCTGTCAAATACAACCTAGAGGAGATTAGTGTCTAAATCCAGGAAATTGTCTGCCTCCACTCAGGACTCCCACTTGCCTCTCTGGCATGGGACAACAGAGCCTGATCCATAGTTGACACACATAAAGTAGCAGCCAGTAGAGTACAGGGAGGAAACATTAGGAAATATTTTTGTTTGCTTTATCAAGAGAGGAATATAATAATCTTATTGTAGTTCATCATACTTTTAAAATTTTAATAGCTTTAAATTTTCTATCCAACATGTAATTCTTTCTGTTAAATTTATTTATAAGCACAGTACTTTTATTTCAATTTTTAAAAAGTACAAAATTTAAAGTATGAGATAAACAGTGTACAATGATTTATGAAAAACACACTGCTTATGAGTCTTTTCTCCCCAGCAATCAGAAAATCAAGATTGATTGGAAAGTGGAAGAACAACAAAAAAATCTGTTCTTTAACCTGAAATTTTTCATACCTTATTCATGCCTGAGAATAAAGAAGAATGTTTCAAATGAATCCCTAATTAATATGACAGTCTTTTCCTTTGAAATTATTATGGCTCAAAATCAATGTTTATGTATTGATAAAAACTCTTGGACAGTAATTCCTCTGGAGAGATTGGGGCAACTTCCTTTTCTAGCCCAAGTTCCACCCAGCTTTTGATTTTTCCTTTGCCACACACCTTCTAAGTTAATATCTCTCATCTGATCTTTTTTATGAGTATAGTCTTGGCCTCCTTTTATTTTTAGAATGATTTTCTAGATACCATCCAAACCTCTAAATAGAGACCTAAATATTTTGGTATGGACTGTCAGAATTGGAGTGAACTCAATAATTTTGTCTGTAGACTTTAACCATCATGGTTATAGAATTATAGTGGTGGATATTTTCATGAGTTTTTAAAAATACTATTAAAACTTTATTATACAACTACTTTATGAGAGGATTCTGTGAAGAAATACTAGATAAGAAAAAGAGTACCTTTTCATTAGTATAGTCATTAGTAAGATGCCCAGGTTCATTCTAGTTGTCTGACCAATCCCTGGGTGACTGACATTTCATCTGAACTCAGTGCTTCCTGTTTTATTTTCACATTTCTCTGATCATTTTTGAGTTCCCTATTTTCATTCACTTCTACTTGGAAAATAATGAGTATTTAGAGAGGATTGATGCAAGGAACACTTTTTTCAAGTGCCCTGGAACTTTGCACATATAATTTCATTTAAAATATATTCAGCACATAGTGACATATTTCATATTATAGACAAATTATTGAGGTTTAGAGAAGTGAATAATTTCCTCATATTACATAAATCACAAATGGCAGAGGTGGAGTTCTCCTGTTTCAAAACCAAATCTATGTCTGTTTGTATCAAAACTCTTTTGTTTTTTTCATGACATAACATAGCATCTCTCCATGAATGCACTGTACCATGTAGTTGTCAGCTCCTAGTTAATGCTTACAGAATTTTTGTAGCAAATACTAGGCTCTACCTTTGTTTCATTTCAAGTATAGCATTTAAAATCATCTAGGTTGATTTATACAGTATGATATGTTTTTGGCAAGTAGAACCCTGTGTACTTCTTATTGCAATGGATAGATGTGCTAGACTTCACAGAAGATAATATTCTAAAGAAATCTTATTCATTCAGCAACAACTATTTATTGAACTGGTTTTATGCCAGGAACTGGGGGTTATGTTCAGTGAACATAAAAGACAAAAAATCCCTGCCTTTATGGAATGCATTATTGGGCAACACAGAAAAACAAACAAGTGAATACAAAATGGTAATAATTGCTTTGGAGAACAGTAAATAAGGAGAAAAATAAAAGGCATTGGAAGTAGGGGGTATCACAGAAGTCTTACTGAGCAGGACATTTGAATGAAGACTTGGAGAAGGGTGTGATTAACTTTGTCAAATAATGCTGACAGGTCAAATATGATGAAGAGTGAGAACTGACATTAGTTTTAGTAACAGAGATTATTGAAAACCTTATAGGAGCAGTTTCAGTGAAATTATGAGAGAAAAGCCTTTAGAGTGAGTTAAAGAGAAAAGAGATAAATCAGAAATATCATAGATAATAAAAATCATCAATATTATCATAACACTGCAATTATCACAGCTAGTTTTAAAGATAATTTCTATGCTTATTTTTTTATATGATATTGGACCTTCTTCAAGATCTTGCTGTTGAACCTTTCACTAAATAGTACATATATTACTAGATTACAAATTTGTGTTTTTAGTATCGAGAAATTATGACAAATTGATTGAAGTTATTTATAATCCTAGGTATTTTAACTTTATACATTTGAAAACATTGTTCTGAGAGAGTCCACAGGATTAATAGTCCTTAGCAAAAAGCTCTTAGGCTCTTAACTATGCCTGCCTTAGGGTTACTATCAAGATTTCTAGACTCTTTCCTTTGCTAGTATTCCTAACCATTATTCTTAAGCCTGTCACACCTCCTTTTCTAAAGCTTCCCACAAAATGAAATTAAAAACAAAAGATTCTGTCTGCCATATAGTCCATAGATCCTCATTCTGTACTTGTACCTTAAAATTTTGGTTTGGGATGTTGTGCTGTGTAGAGATGCTTTCAAAATGAAATAAACCTGCTAAAATTTTCAGAATGTCAAAGATAGGGAATGTTCATAATATTTTGATTTAGTTAAATGTCTTCTATTTCTCTTTTCTCTTATAGGCATTTATAAATGATTAACTTGTATTTTTATGCTACATATTATGTGAGAAAAAATAATTCCAATTAGCAATTAGTGCTATGTTCTAAAACTTTTTGAAGTTTCTTAACTACTTCTGTTTTGCTCTACAGTTTCAAATAGGAAGACTGAAAACTATAATCAAACTTTGCTGGTATTTTTTATACAACATCTGGTCTGACGCTAGATCTGTGACAAAGCTTATAAGTCAAAATGGAGCAGACTTGGAAGTTATATAGAAATGCAGAAGTATCCCATGATTTTTGTGGAAGATTTGTGATAATTTTTATGTTAATGTAATAAAACTAACATTAAGCTGCTATATTTTAAATTTTAAACACTTTCATTATGAAAATGGTTTTATTGTAATTACTTTACTGAAAAATAATTATTTATAGAGAGAAAAGGCTGAGAGCTTGAGGAGAACTTGCAACACGTCCAGGGACTTTGTTAGAAATGAATAAAAAGGTTTCCAAACAGCCAGAGTATCCCCTCAGGAAGCTCACCTACCTGGCTTGAAGACACTTCTGGAAGGAAACGATTACAAACTAGGTGTAGAATAGACTTGTGGCAGGATGTGTTATTTGAGATATTGCCAACTAAGAAACTTGGACATAGGAGTGTCAATATGGAGGGCTTAATCCAAGATTGGGGACTTGCCAAATTATTTTGATGGAAGAAGATTGGGCTAAGAAAGAGCAAAGAACACTCTCTGTCAGCAAGTGTCTTGATTTTCATACTGGACAGAGAAAAGAGTGAAGCTAGGAAAAAAGAAAGTTACATTAAGAATTTAGGAAAAACTCAAGAAATTAGAGAAATGAGGGAAAAGTAAATTCAATTACCATGAGAGTAGAATGGGAGGCACTGGGACAGACAGGCTGTAGGGTATTAAACCTAGACAGAGCTATAGAAATCATCTACTATAACCACTTCCTTTTTTGGATTATCATTCATTTTCTAGATGATCCATTTTCCTAAGTTCCTGGAAGTAAACAGGAGCAGAATCTTTAAAACTGTTATGACTGGAGTCTTGACCTTTCCTTGCTTTTTGTTTACCTTAGCCAATTGCCACAGAAGTGGAAAGCATGATAATACAGACTCCCTTTAATAAAATAAATATTTTATTATTTCTATTGCTCATGAAGACTCAAACAGGAATTAAAATAGAAATCCTATCTTGGCATCAATACAAACCATCAGATGCTCTGGAATTTTCCCCTAAGAATGCTGCCATTTTCCCTGAAGATTTGAGAACATGGACTTGTATAAAGAGGAAGAGGTTTTGAAGAGAATAAAAGATTGTTAAAAAGATGGACCCACTGCATTAGGATACTGAGCCAACTTCTGCTGTGTAAGCCTTTACCCTGAATCTGTGGGTGTAATAGCAGCAGGCTGAACACAGTGATTGTGATTTTTTTTTTAACATCTACCCTGTGGATTTCAGTTGTCAGCAGAGCCTGTGCAGTTTGTCTGTGTGTAATTGGGGAGGGTCTGTTGAAAACCTGTGGTGGTAATTTGTTTATAAACTCTCCCTGCTCTAACATAGAAGCATAACTACTTAGACAAGTTAAATGATATCTGACCTACAAAGGGAACTTTCAACAATCTCCCATTTCTTCAATACTATATCTTAAAAGTGCATCTTGAACCAAATTTGGCTCAATTTGTGGAATGCTCAAGTGTCCTTGTCTTCTTGCGGCTTCTGATTGGATTTGGCTATATTGGGGATTCATGTATATAAATTTAGACTGCAGGAAGAGAGCGGGAAGGATTCTGATTTCTCTAATTCCCTTCATGTTTATATTACTGGTGGCTGCATTGTTGATGACCATCTCCTAGAGGCTCATTTTCAGAAGTTCTGACATTTTTTTTTCCCCTTGTCTTAGGGTGAAAATGACATCCTGCTATTTCACCATCCTTGCTGCCTCCCCTTAACTCTGCCCTCGCTTTTGCACAGATTCATCGCCTTAACTTTCTTGAGTCACTCCTTTTGACTGTGTCACTTTTGTTACTCCTTTTGACCTTAGGTCTCCCCACCTTAATTCCTTTCATCCTTGTTTGTATACCCATGTTTGGAGGGTATGAGTGTGAGATCACAATTAGGGTTAGTTTGCCCTCGAGGTTGTAGGATAGAGAGGGTTCTTTTGTCAAATTTGGCTCTGGTGCTGGAATTTTAACATGTGTTATAGGCTCTGAGGATTATGTTCTGGTTCCAGCTGAGTGGAAGCTTGTTTTGCTTTTGTTTTCTCAAAGTATTTAATAAAATGGCAGGATTTGCTTACTCGCTTATTGTATTCTTTCACTTGGGAACCATGCAGATTTTGAAACCAGCTGCATGTTTGTGACAAAGAGATAGCTAATAATCTGAACTATGTGCCTTTAAAAAAAAGCTTTTATAAATTTTTCTACAAGGGCAGACCTATAGTACACAAAGTTAAGCCATTTAGAGACTGGGTTTAAATCTGCTTTCTATTAATAGCTTTCAGGAACTTTTTAAAATAACCTTGAGGCACTGACAATTTTTCTTTCAAGAGAGCAGGTAGAGAAAAAAAGACCTATGGTTTGTTAACAAATAAAAAAAAAAGTTTTTAAATCTGCCTGTTTCAAATAAATCAGTAGTGCCAATTAGAACATGTATTTTCCTCCTTTGTTTTTTATTTAGTCTTCATAAATTTACTAGAGATGAAATAAACCTCTAAGATTATCTGGCTTATATTCTAGATTATCTGAAAGAAAGTGCTGAAGACCACTAAGAATAAAAAATAACTATTGCATAGTTAGTGCATTTGAAACCTGCTGCTGACCCTGTGGTCCTATGCCCCCTTCCCTTTTCATCTTTCTTCAAGCCATGGAGGCTCCAATTTGTGCAATGCTCAAGTGTCCTTGTCTTCTTGCTGCTTCTCATTGGATTTGGCTATATTGGGGATTCATGTATATCAATCCAGACTGCAGGAAGAGAGAGGGAAGGATTCTGATCTCTCTAGTTCCCTCCATGTTTATATTACTATTGGCTGCATTGTTGGTGACCATCTCCTGGAGACTCATTTTCAGAAGTTCTGGCAATTTTTTCCCTTGTCTTAGGGTGGAAATGACATCCTGCTATTTTACCATTCTTGCTGGCTCCCCTTAACTCTGCCCTCGCTTTTGCACAGATTCATTGCCTTAACTTTCTTGAGTCACTCCTTTTGACAGTGTCATCTGTTTTCTGCTGCCAGAACCCAGAGTGGCACAGCTCTAGTAAGCATCAGTGCTGGGACTGGAGCTCAATTCTCCCTACTCCATTTGAATCCCCTTTCCACTATGCCCAAGTGAAAAGCCTTACAACCTCATTCTTTAAGGATAGAATCAACATCTATAAATCTTTTGGATGTATTTTTTTTTCAAAGTATTACTTGCTTTTCATTTTTACCTTGGGAGGAACATATTCTTTGTTTTAATAGATGAGTAAATAGTAAATTTAAGATAAAACGTTAATGAAAGTTTACATCTCACTTCTTATTATTTAATGATCCCTTCTTTGGAGGGCATGGGGAGATATTGGTTCCTTGATAAAACTGGGTTCCTGTTGGCCATGTAGGCTCATAAGTGAGATTTTCCTGATATTCCCTATTGCTTACCAGGAGATGTTTTTACAAGATGATATGTTACTGATACATAACGTGAATTTAATCTCCACAGAGAAAGGTATCATTATATCTTCTTTTCACTTTTTCCTTTCTAGTAATCCTTCATATCCCTTAATTTTAGCACCACTACATACTTTTCCCCTAAGGCAAAGCCATTAGAGACCCCTGGATGATTCTCACTACACAATTTTCTCAAAAAGCTTTTAAACTCCCTTTATCCATTAGGAGAGTGGAGCTCTCTAGTGGAACTCCTAAGGGTTAGAAGTAAACAGGACAGTGGTTACTGTAGATCCTGTCAAAGATCCTGTCACTAGGTTAGTTTCCAGAATCCACTTAGAGTGTGATTTATCATGACTGAATTCACTTGAAGGCAGTTAAGTAACCACTTTGGAAAAAATAAAGATGCATCTATTTTAAACACAGCCAGAGTACTGAGATTTGCTCTGCATGGAAGCAGAGCAACAGGTAAAAATAATAAGAGGAATTAATTTTACTCTGAAATGACAGCATTATGCATGTTGACTGTTGAATCTTGCAGAGAACATTTCACTGGAGGAAAACTGGCAACTTTTACCAGGTGCCTACAGAGTTCACCTTTCTCTTACTAAGAAGTAGAAATAAAATAATTGGTTTTTATTTTTTGCCTGAATGACAATAAATTGCAAATACTCTCAGTCCAAACTCTGCAAAGTCAGTTAAATCTGTATATCAGTTGGTTTTGTGGGGTCCACACTGCTAAAAAGATAGCAGACAACACCTACTCATTCTTTAAACTCAATTTAGCTATCTCCTTCACTGGGAAGAATTCTCTCTTGCTCCCAAACCTTTGCAACTTCACAAGCATTTGCTGAGTCTGACACATCCTAGAGTTTCACAAGACAGTCGCTGTTATATACACTGTGTTCATATAAATTAGACAAAAGGGAACTCTTTGGGGGAGGTGCAGCCCTCGACTTGCAGAAGGTAAGAAGGTTAACAAGAAGGTTCTTTCCTCTAGCTGACAGATAAATTTGTAAAATGCCTAAAAAACAAAGCCAAATTCTGTGGGTCAGATGTCTTTATAGTTTTGGCAGCTTCTGTAGAATTCATTCAGAAACTCTCAGAGTTAGATTTGAGGACCCCTTTCTGCCGAGTACTGCCCCGTGATCAGAATTACCAAACTCTGCCTGGGGTTCAAGGATTTGAAATACCTCATCATTTGTGGAAACAGAAATAATGGAGAAAAGGTGTTGTTCATACCAGCAGCTGAGAAATTTTTGTAACCTCAGGTTTTCAAATTATAGACAAGGAAGAACAATGGAGGTTGATCTTTAATTTGTGATAGAGCCTAGCTATACTGCCTCAATCTTACTCTGTAAGTCCCAGAGGTCATTCACTTGTCTGTCCATCCATTCTTTCATCCATCCATCCATTGAGCATCTACTCTCTGTCAAGTGGAAGGAGAGGCAATGAGGAAACCTGGAAAGAATGTAGACTTTGGAGCCAAAAAGACATGTGCCTAAATCCTGGCTCCCCCCAGCTTTCTAGGAGCATGTATTTATGCAAAATGATTAACTGCACTAAATTGGAATCTTTATTTGGGATACATTTTATCACCTACATTATATGATGATAGTGAGAAGAAGATGCTATGTCTATAGAGCCTACAGAACTTGGCACATAGTGAATAATGATTAATTGAGAGGTATTATATAGAGACATGATAAAATGATATCACAAAACAGTTATGATTTTTTCCTATTCTCTCTTAGTCTATGTATAAAACATCTTTTCCTGGTCTCCTATAGTATATAACTCAAAATAAGATGGATCTTTTTAGGGAAACAACACTCAAAGTAAGATTTAAAAAGAACAAAAGCATCTACAAAAAGGATTTTTACTTTTCAGAAGTTAGCAGAAGCCTTAATATAATTGAGGTATATAATGTACTATATGATTAGAAATTTGGAAAGACTTTGATAATACTATACATCAAACTGCTCCATATTTTTGCAAAGCATATTTACATCTATTATCTTGATACTTTTCCTATTTGAGGATAAAACTTATAACTTCCATCTTATATGTAAGAAAACTACACCAAGTCACATCATTTATGTCATTGCTTAGACCAGATTCCATTCTGATTTCTATTCCAGTATCTTTCTCTAATCCAGTTCCTAGCCAAATTCTTTTAATAATTTTAATAATCAGCCCTTTGCAGAAATGTTTGAACAATTCAAAAGTTAAAAAAAAAACAAAAAACAACACAAAATGAACATGTGCAAAGCCCTGGGTTAAGTCCCTAGCAACAAAAAAAGTAGTAATTGAATTTTCTAGGGAGAGTCTACCTGGGCTGTGATAATTTCTCAGGAAATCAGCTAACACTTTTAGGCCTGGTAGCACATAGAAAATTGCTAGGGAATATACAGTACAACCTTTGTGAGGAACATTTCTGTTCCCATTCAATAGGAAAGAGGATCTTTGAGAAAATAGATTCAGAGGAGGTAACTAATTGGGATAAGATAACACAAATAGTAACTGCTGATTAGTATACTCATTAGAATTTTAATCCAAATGTCTAAAAATAGTTTTCAGTATACTGCTTTTCCTCCTGTTGACAATTTGACATGATTTTAACTAAAACCAAGTTTGTTTACATTCACTCTTTGATCATGGCTGGTGGATACAGTTGGCCCTACAGGATTTTCATTAACTATAATCTATATTA
This sequence comes from Marmota marmota marmota, assembly GCF_001458135.2. Lineage (NCBI taxonomy): Eukaryota > Metazoa > Chordata > Mammalia > Rodentia > Sciuridae > Marmota > Marmota marmota. The sequence continues at coordinate 5,731,722 of NW_025999862.1, forward strand.
ATGATGCAGGACATAACCTGCTGTTCTGTATCTAGTAGCCTTGTCTTTGACTCAGCATTGCCGCATTATTTTAGCTGTTTTTATGCTCCTTTTTCCCCCACTGCCATCACAGAGGAGTCCTGCAGAAGGATCTTATGAGGCAGCAATCTGGATTTAAAATTTATTTTAACTCAAGGCAAATTTAGGACAAATTTTAAATATATTGTTAACAACATGATCATATTTTTCTATTATCAACTGATATATGGCTACTCAATTCATAATAACAGGTGCCAAAATGCATCAAGAAAGCTCCATATTTTTCAAGGTTATTGTTGGATAATGTATTTAAATGAAAATTTTGTTTGAATGGAATTTAAATTATTGAACAGCAGAAGTCTAAATTTTTATATTTGGCTAGTGTTTTGGAGTAAAGTTTATTATATATACACACACACACACAGAGAGAAAGAAAATAATAGCTAATACTCTATGAGCACTTACTATATAGTAGTGCTTAGATGGTATATAACCATTTGTTCTAACCACTTTATATCTCAAAATCTCTCTTATATTCTTAACAACCTTCTGAGTTGGCTTTTATTATTATTGTGACTTTATAGCAGATAAAACGGAGTCTCAGAGTGCTTATTTATTCAAGGTCACAGTCCTTTGGTGGAAATTTGAACCCATTAATCTGTCTATGGAACCTAATTTTTTTAATATTTATTTTTTAGTTGTAGTTGGATACAATACCTTTATTTATTTCTATGTTTTGCTGAGGGTCCAACCCAGGCCCTCGAATGTGCTAGGCGAGAGCTCTCCCGCTGAGCCACAACCCCAGCCCTGGACCTTATGTTTTTAACAATGGTTTTAAATAAAGCCTACAAAAACATATGGTCAACTTTTAAAGAGCAGAACTTATATGGTCTAATGTTATCTAAGGATGACAGTATCTACATGTCAGAAATACCTATTTTAAGTTTCAAAGATAGAATTATTATGTGGGGAAACAGAAGAATTTCTCTAAGCAATATTTTCATTTCCTTTATTATTTTTACAAGGTAATGTATCTTTGAAGTTTGTATCTATCTTAAAAAGTATCTGTGAGTCATAACTAACCATGGTGCTCCAGTAAAAGTCATTTTGGAAGAGCATGATGGAGTGACTTATTCTTTGTTGGGAAAGTGCAGAAGAAAATGCAATGTAATCATCAGCATTTGATCAAAATATGGAAGATCCTAAAATAAACCTCCTTGATTCATGTATTCATTTTCAACTCTCATTTCAGATGACTGGCAGTGAGTCTTTAGGGGATTATTTTTGATTTTAATAACTTGGATTGTTGGTAAGAACACATTCAAAGACAATTAGTGATGTCCTTCTTCATAACAATAACTTCCCCATGCTAGTAAAAAATTGTGTTCTGGATTAATCTGTATTTTAGAGAATTCATGAAAATTCAGAGCTGAGTTATCAACTTATCATGGAAATATAACTGGGTCAAGTTTATATTGAAGATACCAAGGTCAAAACTGATTAAGATGTTCCCTTAGGTTTTGCTTATTGTCTTCTCCTTGTATTTGGAGTTGTTTCTTAGTGGGCTATTTTCTCCAGTAGTTGGTAGAGAAGTTAAGTGGAAATCATATTAATGGTTCCAGGCTTCTGAAGACTACTTAGATATCTTCTACAGAAGTATTTAAAATGATACACTACATTCTGAACATCAATATCTCCCCATTGCTGGCTAGCCACTCTAGTTAAATAACTGGAAGAGAACTTTTTTTGTATCAGGCTTTTTAAAAAATTATTGAAATTATGTGATCTCTTATAAAAGGGACAATTTTCAAAATATTTAACAACTAATAGTACATATAGATCGACTAAGCAGGAGAGTCCCTGGCTATAAACAATAGATACAATCATGATGATTACAAGTCAGATGATTTTTTTAAAAAAATGTTTATACTTGTTTTTTTAAGTTATAGTGGATATGGTAACTTTATTTTTTTTTACTTTATGTGGTGCTGAGAATCAAACCCAGTGAAAGGTACTCCACCACTGAGCGACAACCCCAGCACCAGTCAGATGATTTTAAAATAATGGATTTATAGAGAATCTTAAATTCATAGGATTGTGGTAATATCAACTTAGAATTAATTGATGCGTCTTTCAGTATTGCCTATTATTGCATAAAAAGTACATCATTACTGAGTATACAAACATATGCATACACTGTTACTTGTTACATTGCTCATGATATTCTGATTAATCTAGTTCAATTAATCAAACTAATCTTATAAAACTAATATACTGCAAATCTCCACTCTTGGGACTTCTATTCTACATTTTCTTTTCCTAAAATGTTCTCTATTTTCTCTACCCAACTTTCCCATACATCATTTTCTCAAAACACCTACTTTAGGAAGCCCTCCATATTTTTCCTATGTTTACACTAAGTAGTCCTATTTGATATTACCATACTAGCAACTTTACCTTGTAATATATAGTAATGATTACTACATCATGAACATTAAATATTTGCTTTTTATATCATTCCATAGCAGTACAATTTATCTTCTCCATTTGACTTTAAGCTTATATTTTCATATCTCCCTGCAATGCGTATTATTAGTCTTTTTAGAATAAGCCACTCAATCAGTGTTTATTAATTTATTGTTAGTGAATAATCCATTTACTGAGACCACAGAGCAAGATGCCACTTTTCTATTATTTTCAGATGACTGCATTATATATTAGATGTTTAACCTTGAAATCAACAGCCTTTAGTCTGGCATAAAAAGAACTGAATGAAGGTGTGTTTGGTTTGGTGAATCCATAAGTCTCCCATGATCTGTACATAAACATCATTTGAAAACAGAGAGTAGGATTTGACAATTCTATATTTCAGAGACTCAGAGATTTCATAAAGAAAAACAAATGTCCTTACAGAATAGGAGAGCTGAGCCAGCCACAACTCAGAGGAACACCGATCTCAGGTTATTTCCTTGCTATGAACTTCTGGCAATTCTTGACTTTTCTGTTTCAACTACAAGAGCAAATAAATATTGTTTGTTTGTTTGTTTGTTTTCCCCCCCAGGAGAACAACACTCAATGTACTGAATTCCCCATATTGGAAAGAAATTCCTCTTGTATTAGTGCTAGGTCACACTTGACCTTCCTTAAATAACCCTCAAAAACAGCCAAACAAACAAAAAAGATAAAACAAAGTAGATAAGCAACAGATGGGAAGGGTAAAAATAGTTGAAATTGTGAATCTGAATCTGGCTTCAGGGCCAGTCATCCTGGATAAGACTTAAAGGGCACACCCCAAAGAAAGATTTACCTTTGGCTGCTACAGATGTGTTGCTTATGTCTTTTTTTTTCCTCAGAAGACTTGTTGTACCTCCTCATGAGCTGTTTAAAGGTAGTGACTCTTAGCCTGAGTACAAAAAGTGACATCTGTCCCTCTTCAAATCCTCAGAACTCTTACTTGTATTCAGGAAAGTTTTGTCCCCTGCATAGTTTCAATTACAATAAGTATTCTTTTAACTTTGGATTTTAGCAAACACTTCTGCCTCTGTGTGGCTGTGTGATAGCTGCTGTGCACCCTTTCAGTGGTGGCTGAAGTGATTTTTGCACCCATCATATGATTAAAAATATTGGGGACAAAAATGGACCCAGCATGCTGGAAAATACTGACTTATTTCTCATATTATGCTTAGCTACTGACAGTCATGGATCTGGAAGGAGAAGCAAGCCGGCCAATTCATCAAGGGCACTAGCTGCTTCCCTGAAGTGCACTTTATTTATCTAAATGGCTCTGGGACAGGGTCGCCTGTCCATTAAAAAATCAAGGTTCACTCTCATTTTAGGACTGGGCTTGAAGATGGACTCTCTGAAAAATGTAAACAGCTTTGTCAGGCCAGGTGAGATGAGCCTACATCTAAATTCACCCTCCTCCACACACCACCATTTTCTGACACATAGAGTGTTAGTGTACTGTAGAGTTAAGTGCTTCCTATGCTAGGATCAATATTTGGAACAGTGAGAATTTCACATAATTCTGTTTCCTTTGGGGGGAAAAATCACATTTAAGGATTAGTGAAAAAAAAGAACAAAAACCAAAAAAGAACTTTGATTCAGGAGCAGGAGACTTGAGTTAATATTCCATTTCCTTCCTTTACTAATGTATCATCTTGAGTGCATTACTGAAAGCTTTTATGCCTCAGTTTCCCTATCTGTGAAATGAGTAAGCAGTACCTTTCTTGTACAGCTATTGTTAGAAATATGTTAGGGGAAGCATTTATCATAGTGCCTTCAGCATAGTAAGTCATTCAGAAGAAATGATTTTCTTTTCTTTTTTTTTAAGAGAATATTATAGAAAAAACTGACTTATTGCAGCAGGGCAAAAGGACTTGTATTTAAATAGGTACGACATATATTCAGAGGAAATTATTGTGCAGTGTCTACAAGAAAGGTGATGAGTCAGATTGTTCAGGATTTAAATTCTGGCTCTGTGTGACTCTACCTTAATTTCTTACCTATTAAATGGGCTAAGACACAACTCACTGCACAAGATGAAATATCTCTAAAAGCTCTCTCCATGCCTATCATTTGGATTCTTCCAGAGTGAGATCTCATGTTTTTTTAAAAATAAGGATTTAATGATAGCAGCTTGATAAATGTTTCACATGTGACTACTAAGATTGTTTATAATTTAAGAATGATTTTATAATTTGTAGGATGATGTTTTTGTATTTCCAAAACATCTTTTTTCCTTACAGGACCATTCACATACCTGAGAGATGATAAACATTTCTTGAAAATGTGTGAAATATATGAAGTGAAATGTTTTATGGTATGAACCCTAATTTCTTATGAATATTTTGGCAAGCATGGGAGAATAGGGATGTTTTTCAACAAAATACAGTTCTAGTGCAATGTGGAACATTTATATATTCACACTTTAGCTTATTAAACAGACATTTATTAAACATATACTTTATTTCAAACTCTTCCTTAAGCATGTTTGAAATACTGGAAAAGTTGTATAAAACATATTTCTTCCCTGTAAAATTTTCCTGAATGGAAATCTTACAGAGACACAAATAAATATGTAATGTTAAAAAATGGTAATGGCCATATAAATAAAATGATGATGATGTTGATTGATAAATAAATAAAGATTGGAATTGGATGGGGGAAAATCCAGCTATAATAATCAGAAATTAGTTAATTAAAGAATTGGATTTATTCATAAAATAGATGCAATTGGCAAAAGGAATGTTTCAGGTAGAAGAAGTACGCAAATTTGAGACAGACTCCTAGGGAGATGTTTAAAGAATGATAAATTGTAGTTTTGTTGGAGCCTATTGGTATTAAGGGTAATTGCACAGGGGAAACAGAAACAACAAGTTGAGCCCAGATTACAGTAAATCATGGGGAGATATTTGGCTTTGGGCTCATGATTCTCAACCACTCAAAAATTTAGTAAAATGCTTTTCCATTCTGTAGTTTCAGAATTTAGTCCTCTTGGCATACATTGTTAGAATGACAAAATATTTGAGGGAAATATCTTTTTTATGTTTACATTGGACACACAAGTCCTATGAAGGTGGAGGCTGCCAGGGTCCAGCAAGCCTGCCTGTGTTTGCCAAGCATAAACAAATCAAATTTAATTTTCATATATTATGAGCATTTGAAATATGCACAGTGGTACTCCAATCATATTTAATACTATAGTCATTACTGAGTAGAAGTTTTTGATCTAATAGATTTCAATTTTTATATTGGCCTTCATGATTTTTAAAAAGTATTTACCTTGGTATTTCCACAAATAAAACTTTCTCAATGAATGTTTTAGATTTCACAAAATATGTTTAAATAAATAACAATTACATAAACCTGACTGCCTTCTGTGACATTGCTGAATGCCTCCGCTCAATACCTTAGGAATATCATCAGTATGAATTACAATTTCTTGCTGATCTCTAATAATAAACTTGTTCATATTTTTACAAAACTAATTTCATGATTTTTGCAGAGTCTCATAATCAAGTAGCTTTAACAGAATAGCAAAAACAAGACAAAACAAAAAAAAAACCCACATCTTTAATTTATTTGAGTTGGAATTACTCCTTTGATCTAAAAAATAATATTATACTACAGAGCTTACTTAAATGATCCACATCCACATTTGACGCTTTCTCCTTCCCTGTTACACAGAAAAGGACATTTTACTGGAGTATGTATTGGAATATTTTGTAATAAGATTTATTATTACTGAGTTTCTAAAAAATGTATTTTATTTCATTTTAAAAGTAAAATTTTAGAAATGAAGAGAGCAAATAGATTACTATCATTCAATCTCTTCAATATTGTCAGTTTGTGTCACTGTTTATGTGGGGCAGGTTACCTATCAATGCTGGAACACTCCTTTGTCTTTGTGGTTGTCTTCCTATAGATACACATATTAGAAAGAAAATGAACTGTGTTGTATCTTATGGTTAAGCTCCATAAATCAATGACTTATATAAATAATGCATTAATCAATTCTTCCTAAGTAGAACTCTAATCAAAAGACTTGAAAATCAGAATGAATGGGCCAGTAGTCATAATATATCACATAACAAATGTACTAATGGCCTTGCTTTCTTGAAAATACAATTCCATATTTTCTCACATTTGTCTTTTACGCTGTTCTTGATCTTGATTTTTCTTAGATGTTCTCCCATTTTGTCCACTGTGCTTGAAGGGAAATATCTTTGGTCAATGCGTTCAGCACAGCTTTTTAAAAACCTTCTTTGCGTAAGGTACCACATCAAACAGTGACTCAAATATCAGCTCCTCCAATCTCTCTGGTCACAGCCTACCAATGGGCCATATTTCCATAACTTCTTGAAGAGCCCCCTGACTGAAATATATATTCCTCCACTTAATCAGCTTGACCTATTGCCAAGGACTGGAATTTTCCCTTAAGAAATAGTATCTCATATTGAATTTGTATCCTGCCTAAATTTATCAGGATTTTTTTCCGTAAAGGGCAAACATATTTGAACAGAGAACAACAACACAAAATAAATGAAACCAGAGTAAGGGAGGTAGACCAAATATGTAAATTATGAAGTCCTGAACACTTTTTAGAACCATTTACTTTTGATATTTTTAGCAGGAAAGAGATATAGAGAGGGAGATCAGGAAAGAGACAGGGTCAGTTGCCTGAATAACATATTTTAAAATAAAATTGTTTAGAAGAAACAGAACTATTCTCCCGTCCCCCATGGGCCATCATAAAGAGATTACTTTGTAATATAGTGAAATTGTTTTAAAAACTTTAAAATAGTAAAAATAGCACTGAGTGCCATGAATTTATTTCTTAGAGTCCTTCAATGTAGAGGGACCTCAAAGCATGTCAATAAATGCAGCTCTACCTCATTAGAGAGTAATCAGAGAGTAATTGGTCCTCTGTATTATAACACTTTCCTGAGGCCATACCTTGGAGAGCTAATGATTTAGGCATTAACACCTTGGTGTGAAGTAATTTACCCAATGGGTCTATCTACCTACCAATCTCTTTCTTTCTTCTTCTCCCTCTTTCCTCTCCCTCCTCTCCCCTCCCCTCTCCCTCTCTTTTCCTTCTTATTTTAGGACCCGGAGTAGGGCTGGCTTTTCTGGGTGCTGAAGACCAGAGACAAACCACAGAGGATAAATCAGTGGAGAATTTGGGCCTGAAAACAAGGACTACTAAAAAGGATGATTACCTCATTTTTTTCCTTAGGGCTGATTCTGTAGGTGGTCAGATTTATTGCATTATATTCACTGGTACAAAAAATGAATAAAAAAGTAAAGACTGGAGGACATTTCCCCCAGCAATCCCTGTAGAATGCATGAGATAGAGGTTCATCAAAGACTTTCTAATACAGGAATTAACTCTTGAAATTACAAAATGATTAATTTTTGTGTGTGTGGGTAGGGGTAGGGGCAGAGATTACAAGGGGTTAGATGTACAACTATCCTTATGAATATCTCATAAAATCTTATAAAACAATGTTCAATCAGTAAGAGGTAAGGCTCAAAATGGGGTACATACTCTATGATCCCATTTATATAAAAGTGCCACAATACTTAAAGCTACCCTATGCTATCAGAGGTAACAGTAGTGGTTACCTTGGGGATGAAGCTGGTCACTGGAAGAACCAGGGGGGGTTAGAATGTTGCTAATGTTATTTCTTGATCTGGGAACAGAAGACACCAGTGTGCTCAGTTACTCATGGAGCTGTACATTGATGATATGTGTACTTTTCTCTGCATATTATATGTCAATAACAAGTTTTTGCATAAATTTTAGATACATCTTCCACATATTAGAATATATAATAATAACCTAGCTTATATAAAAATTACTTCCACCATCCTTTCTCAACTTCCCACCATGCAGGAGAGAAATTGATCACTGTTTCCAAAGAGCAAGGTATTCACCATTTGGCTTCCATTGTCTTCCCCTTTTCTCTTAGATTTACCCAACAGACTATTCGTCTTCCCTTCTGTACAAAAGTACAAAGCTGCATTTGAGTAGTATGTTTAAGTAGCTTAATGCTGTTATTTAAAAAATCCTTTATATTATTAAGCAACATACCTAACCCTGAGGGTTTCTCAAGGCTATGTTTAGTGTTAAATGGAAGCCATTGCCAACACTGAAAAATAAAAGAAGCTGGGAATGTAGTCTAGACAGGCTTCTTGGGAGTTGTCCTGAAAAAAAAAAAATCAGAACAGGAAAGAATATTTGAAGGTATGCCACAAATAGATCCAATATCCTTGAATGGTATAGTCAGTTTCTAATTTCAGAGTAATTTCTCTCTCACATATGTTAAAGTGTAAAGAAACATTCTAATAAGATTTAACACTTCAAAGTCATTAACTAACTAATTAATTAATGAATCCACATAACAGTTCTAAGAGGTTTGTGTTAAATATCTACCATTTCACAGATCTTGTGTCATTTAGAAACTCTTTTAGCTCTTTTCATTTCTACTCTTTTCAAAATCTTTAAAAAGAACTAATTATTATCATGTCTCCAGTGAAGGACACATATCAAATTTTTCTCTTGAGAAAATACAGTGCTTTCTGAAATGAATTTCCAAAACCAGTCAAAAAAACTTGGTGATTTTAGTGGTGATAGGACTCCAAGCTTCAAATATTACTCTTTAACCTCTATTACATTTTTTTTTTTTTGCCTTGAGGAAAAAGACCAGCTTCTGTGCCTGCACAAAATGGATGCTCAATAAATTCCTATCAGATTTTTTTTCTTTTGTAACTCTTTGGATATTTTGCTTTCGCATAATTTAGCTATCATTTCACAGACTCAATTGAGATTAAAAAATAACTATTGTGATCTTTTATCCAATTGTCTAAATTGTTTTTACACTAGAAATGAATTGTGTCCTAAGTTATACAGGGCATTGGATGTACTAGAATGGCAATAGCATGTTCTCTTGAGCACTGAGTAAGGAAAGATGACATATGTCCATGTTTTAGGTTAAAAAAAATTAAAGAGAAAGTGGTGGGGAATCAGGAGGAGCAAGACAGACAAACTTTAGGGCAACATTTTAAAGGAGATTTGAAAGATGATGGAGCCAGCTCTTCAGGTGATATTTATGAAATGAAAATGATATTGAATTATTAGAAAAAGATAGTACTAACATCAGAATTTTTCTTTTGGTGCTAAGCAAAACTATCACAGAATACTACTTAATACAAGTCTATTTAAGTGTATTAACACAGGGTTTCCAAGTTTCTGGTAGATCTTTTTGGATTTGATTTAACGATTGATAATTGAAGCACTACGGACATTTAATCATTACCAATAGATTGCAGAATTGACAATTTAAATGCTTAATGTGAGAACTTCCCTTGGCCATTCAATGCAACTTGCTGCAGTATAAAAATGTCTAGGGAAAGCAGTGACAACTTTTATTAAGTACCTGCTGTGCCCATAAGCATATGTTATCTCAGTATGCTTTCAAAATTGCCCTGGGATGTGAAGTGCCATTTTACAGATGAGAAAACTGAAGCCATATCAATCATGCTGCTAGGATAACTAGGCCTGCACCCCAGGTTTAACTCCAGGTTTAATTGATTCAGTTTCTGTGATCTGTCCCTTAAACCAGGAAATAAAAGTAGTCTTCCATGAATGCATTTAATTTGAATACCATTAAAACCCTACAGGTCTCATCTATCTTAAACTAGTTATGCTGATGTACCGATTAAGTAAAAACTTGGATATAAGAACTTCTTTTGTCTTTTTGCTTTCTTTCTTTCTTTTTCATCTGTCGATTTGTCGATCCCCTCTTTCAGCCACACTCAGCTCATGCAGTTTGAATTCTGGCTGGCACGGGCAGTGCGGTCAAGGCTGCAGCTGTTAGCGTCCCCTCCTCCCATGCTCATCATGAGTTCTGCAAATGAGCCCTGCAGACTGAAATTGCGTTCTGCAGTTTATTTGACAAATAGCCTTTGTGGCCTTTGATTTTTCATATCACTCATAAATTCTGGCAACAGCCAGGCTGTTTGTCAGGTTCAAATTCTATATATTTGAAAGGAAAGAGTTGAAGATCCCTGCATTCAAAGTGGAATCTATTCTTAAGATTTATTTGTAAATTTTGCATCAAACTACTTTGAGATATTCTCGTGGAGATGCCTAGCTGCAAATTATTTCTACCCTTATGTCATAAATCTTGATAATACGTCTTTTAAAATGTGCCTAAGAAATGTATTTGGTGTTTATAGTGCTGGATTTTAGTGAGTCAAATTGTGTTTGGGCAGTATGTTTGCCTCTTCATGTTCTGTGTGACACTGGAGTAAAATGGAGACTTGGGTCATTCAGCTGCAGGCTCTAAGAAAGTCTGTTGTAACTGTGCATTTTAATTAACTGAATCAGCTGAGGAAATGTTGTCTCTCTACTGTGGTGTAGCTGTCTGCCTTGTTAAAGTACCTCCCTGGATAAACAGAGGACTTCTATTTCTTAAACTGCCTTTCCCCCATGGTCTTTAAGAGTGTTGGGCTTTTTCTTTTTTCTTAAATTACAGGTGGAGAAGGTCTAATTAACTCTAAAATGATTCTCCAGCAAACTCAGTTGCATATTTTTTCACAACAACTGAGCTACAGTATAGTCACTGCAGGACACATGCTGATACTGGAATACACAGCAACATTTAGAAACCTAAATCTATTTTGTCATATTACCAGAGATGGCATCTGCACTTGGGTTCAGTTGAAATACAAATTGAAGATCAGATAGGGTTTTTTTTTCTTTTAAATTTATCAGTGGGCCACTGTGAGCTGAGCCAACAAAATGGGAATAATTTAACCATTGATTGTTTTTTTGCACAACACACTGCTGGACCTTAAAATTGAGTTGAATATGAGGAGATGTGCTTCAAGTAGTTATGTGCAAATTTGACCTCTGGAAATGTGATTTAAGGGCATCATGCTAAAGCTATTGAACACATCCTGCCAGAAACTTGCTTCTGTAATTGGTTTTAGGTTAGTTAACCACCCTGTTCTTTTATTCAACTGTCATCAGACACTCTATGCAAACATTTTAAATCTACATTAATGCAAATTTAGAACAATGGTTTTTCATCTATTCAAACTATGTGTGGGCCTTCTCTACCTGAGCTAGTCCAAACAGATTCTAGTACTAAAAATAAAAGCAGATACAAAACCCAACAACTTCTTTTACTTTTTCCTCTTTAATAGGAATGGAAGCTTTAAAAAAATAAATAATTAAATAAAATGGAAAAGAACTGAAAAATATTTAATAGTCACTGGGTATCTCTTAAGTAGCAAGAGGGACATATATGTAAGGAATGAAATGGTTACTGTAGTGAAACCCTAGAATGGATAACCAAGAGAGTCGCTGAGGAATGCAGCTCTTGGAAGATTGTTAAAAGTACAATTAAATTAGCTTGGAACTTTAAATAGAAGATAAGAAAATACACTGTACAGTTCTTAGTTTGTCAGATTAAAGAATTTTACTTCAATTTCCCTATTACCTGTTTAAAAAATTACCTGTTTTAAGAATTAATATGCTTTTTTGATGGTAAGGTTTACCATGCATGGTCCAGAGCCTGAGCAATACTTTATGGGGAAAAAAAATTGGATGGTCTTCAGATCTGTTATAAATCATAATTAAAATGCAACTTAAAAATATAGTAGGGATTATGTCATTTTTATTTTGGAAATTATACTGCAATTTGCAAAATTACAGTTTTTTACTTATAGTCCCAACCAAAGCTGTTGAATACAAACAGAAATTTTTAACTCTGTTTTTCATAAAATTATTAGAACTATCTCATTTTAATTATTGCTTTTTTAAAAGATTAAAAACCATTGGTATTTTCCTTTTAATCCAGTATGAAGGTGCATATTCAAGTTGTGTAGATTAATTTATAAATAAGAGTTTGGTAGAGAGAAAAGTTGAAAGAAAACTCAAGTACAGATAGGAGAGGGAGGGAGAAATTCTGTGAAAAGGATAAAGGGAATGAACAGAACAGAGAAAAGGAAAGACTTGGCCTTGAGGAGATGCTTCAAACCCATGTGATTAAACCTGCCTTCAACATAATTGATGTTTAAGATTAAAAAAAAAAAATGATGAGCATCATTACTTGTCAGTTTCTGAGTATTTGATGTTTGAAGGCTCCAGTAGAATAGTTTCTTTGGAAATGTGTATAATGGGAAAACCAAAGACCTCTGACCTAGTCTCTGTGATAGGGGAAGGCAGTAAAAAGGTGAGGCCTAGGAACATGTCTAAAGCAGAAACTTTGCAGAATTGGGGATAAATAAGGAGACATTCAGATGGGCAAAAAGAGGTTAAGAATATATGGCTTTGCTAGCCATGATGGCACACAAATGTAATCCCAGTGATTCCAGAGGCTGAAGCAGGAGGATTGCAAGTTGGAGGTCAGCCTCCACTAAGCACTTAGCAACTTGGTGAGACTCAGTCTCAAAATGAAATTAAAAATAAAGAAAATGGTGATATAGCTCAGTGGTAAGCACCCTTCAGTTCAATCCCTAATATCAAAAAATTTATATATATTAAAACATATGGCTTTTACAACACCCCCACTAACACTAAGGCATATTAATATTAAAATAATTTCTTTGTCTCACAATCTTTCTTAGCTCTTCATCCTTTTAATATATTCCCTAAAATGTTCATAGTTTTGGTAACCATCATAGGAAAACCATTGGTAGATTATTCACAACAAAGAAGCAATTTAAATTAGAACATGATTCCCTTGAACTATATTTTTGTAAGAATAACATTTGAAGTCACCTAAGTGATAAGTGAGAATATTGTATGTAGTGGTAAAGTATATATAAAATAAAAACAAAAATGTATATATTGACTATGTAAATAAACATGAAGTTGACAGCCTTAAGTTTCCATTAAATTGGGATATTTACTTTAGATTGTTTGCAACAATAGCTTTATCATAATGACCGGAAAATAAATTCAACAAACATCTACTATGAATAAAAGACTGTGCCCATCAACACTGGGAAAAGAAAAGAAGAGATAGTTTGTTTCCTCCAAAAGGGATTACAGACACATTAGTAACCCAAGCACAAGGCAGCCTGTAGTAGAGGTATAAAATAGCATAGCAAAGAGCAAAGAGCAAGATTAAGAAGACTTGAGAAGTGAGTAGAATTTGAATTGGATATATGAAAGAAATGCTCAGAAATTGACAGGAAAATTGGAAGGGAAGAAGGTATTTCTCACAGAGGAAACTGCTCAAGCAAAAGCACAGAGGTAGGAAAGTGAGAACTGGTTAGAGTTAGAACAGGGAGCATGGTATGGAAGTAAAGGTGAGGATGTCATTAGGCTTTATTGGGAGGTTTAGGACTTTGATTTGATTCTCCAATATTAACCATGTGCCCAGATTTCCCTGAACTTATGGCAATTTGGATTCTCTTTCTTGAGTCTACCAGGAATCAACTTGTCATTGTAAATGAAAATACGTAGTGAAATATGATTATTAAAATATATGTGGTACTTAGAAACTTGAGATACTGAGGGGAAGAAGAAAATTACTATTATGTGCTTAACTATGTACTATGGGATTTTTACCTACATTGTCTCATTTCATCTTCATAGGATCTTTCTTATCAAATTAAATAATATGTGAAATGTGTCTAGAAAAAATATACAAGAGGTTTAAGCTGCTGATTCTTTGCCCTCTTGCAACTATCATGTGATGATTTCATTATTCTACATATTCTTTTTTATGATTAAGAGGCTGGGACTCAATGTCTTTAAATTTTTAAGTCTCAGAACCAGATTTTAAAGTATGTCTTCCAGGATCCATAGCCGAAGTTCTTTATAGTATACAAAGCTGTCTCTCCATGAAGGAAAAAAAAAAAAAAAACAAGGAGAAATCCAGTGTATAAAGGTAATTCACTGAAGAAATTTTTCAAATAGAGTTTGTGGCCTGCCTTTGTTCCCTTTGGGAAGGCCCAACTTCATGCTTGAGAAAAAGTCAGAGAAATTTATGTAGGATGAACTTAGAAGGCTTACAAAGCCACTTGTTCCCATAAGCACTTTTCCTAACCTTGTTCTCTGTTGCTCTGTTTATGCCTGCTCTGAATATGATTTTCTTACCTTTAGCTAAAGGATTTTCTCTGTCTGTAAATGGAAGTGCCCTTGCAAGGGACAATAATACCACCCTAGAATTGGGAACACACATATGGTAAAGCATAAGGAACCAAAAGAGCCCCAGTTATGAATGGATGAAGGGATTTCAGTGTAGATAATCCTTCTAAAGGGGGAAGAGGCATGGGAATGGGAGACTGAGAAGACAGAGGCAGAGATCCTAGACCCCACTATATTGCCCTCTAGAGATGAACCTAGTGCATCCATCCAATCACTCCCAAAACACACAACATCAGAAACCTCTGCCTATTGGAACTATGGGAAAATGAGAGGAATAGGAAACTCAATCAAGAATATGAGGGCTCCACAAAATGGATAACCACAAAAAAATGGGAAGTTAGACTTTATATATGAATGATATGTCAAAATACATTCTACTGTATTTTATTTACTGTACAAATAAAAAGACAAAAAAGATTATTAGGGCAAAGTTGGAGGGTAAATCAACTTTAAAGAAGTGAAACACAGGGCATGCATAATTTGTACTTATTTTTAATATTAAGAAATATGTAATATGAACTTAAGACTATTTTTAAAACCTACCTTGACCTTTCTTTTTTAATTGATAATTTTGCATTTTAGCCTACTAATAAAGACCTCACACATTTCGGAATATTAGACCATAAAAAGGGTAAAGCCTATAAAAATATATGTAGATGTTTACATTTTACTACTCATTCCTCCTCATAAAAGTCCATAGGACTAAGTACATGCTACTTTTAATGGAATGAGATGGGCTGGAGTGAGTGCCACAGGCTGGGAAGAGCATTGGACTGGCAGATTAGCACTTAGCTAGGAGAGAACTGTCCTAGTACTAATTATAGATCATTTCCTGAGGGCATCTGGAGATATATAATTTGGGTAGAGATTTGTTGTTGGAATGGGGTATGGATTACTTTAGGAAAACCTATAAAGAAGTGGAAAGCTGTGGGATTAATGGGTGGAACTGTAGGAAGACTGATTCAATGTGAGAAATTTGTGCTTACATTAACAAGAAAAAACTATCTGAGCTATGAAAGATACTAAAGACTTCTTATCAAATTGTGAGATTGTCTAAATGTCTGGTAAATAATAAGGAATCAATTACACACAAGCACACACATATATACAAATGAGTAATAAAATATGGATAGTTATATGATATGTATTGTTTCTAGGCATAATCTACCACATGACTAGCTTGATGAAAAACACAAAAATATTTATGTAAAATGGCCTATGCAGATTGCACAGATCCTTAAATAATCTGTTTTAATCACAAGTCATTGTTACCTGACCTTCTACTGCATATATTGTAATATCCAAACCAAGTATTTATACTTTTTCACTTAAAATTTTGTATAAATTGAACAAAACATTTCATAAATTGATCTGAGAGTTGTCAATGTTGTAACTATTTCTGTTATAATTTTAGAGAATTCTCACTGTTACAATTTAAAAAAAAATCTTTATTTATTTATTTTTATGTGGTGCTGAAGATTGAACCCAGTGCCTCACACGTGCAAGGCAGGTGCTCTACCACTGAGCTACAGCCCCAGCCTGACTGTTGCAATCTTATTGCAGGTTTATGAGAGTTTTTAAAGCCACTCTATTTCTTCAATATCATTATGAGATATACCACAAGTTTATTTATTTATTTATTTTTTGCTGCAAGTTTGTTTTTTTTTAAGTTCTAATGAGATTCTAGTTGATGGAATCAAAGGTTATGCTTCCTTTCTTTAGTAAGTATAACAGATGAATATTAGTGAATAGAAATTCTTTTATCTATATATGAATCCACCTATTTGAAGCCATGAAGACCCCCAATAGTACATATGCCTCCACATCATAAATAAGTTTCAGCATCAAGAGTGCTGAATAAGGATTTATATTAAATTGAAGTGTTCATCTCTTTGATGGCAAAGTGTATTTTATACTAAAGATATAGTGTGATGAAGCTTTAACAAAAAATACTTTTTCTAAATGTAATGTCTGCCATTTTATTTCATATGTGAGGCCCAAAATTTTGGATTTTATCTCTGAGAAAACAAAATTCTGTTTATTGTTTTTGACTGGTGAAATACTGTTGCATATTTGCATAAAGTCCTCTACTTTATTTTTTAGGAGGTAGTTAATTAAAGTATAAAATAATCATCTTTAATATTTGCCATACTGGCAATTCAACTATATCTCTTTTTTCCTCTTTGATAAACAAAAGATACTGTGCAGGTGTTTAGCAGGCTGTAGATTAAAAAAAAAGAGAGAGAGAAGGATCAGCCAGTGTTGAATTTGTTTCATGTTCTAATATTTGTTGCAAGTATATTGAAGATATGCTTACACTTTGAGTGAAATGATAACTTGTGTTGATTTATATGAGGAAGACTTTTTTGAGCTATAGGAAGTAGAGATATCTTTCATATAAAGAGAAAAACAATGTAAGAGTGGGAGGAAAGAAATAAAGGAAACTTTTCTCAGGAGGAGCAGGAGTTCCTAAAAATAATAAGAAAGTGGACAATTGTCAAGAAGTTATTAATTTTCATTACAAAATTTGCTGAAAAGTATAAAATAGAAACTCTTTCTCCCTTCTGCCATAAAATGGATTACTATTGTGCATGGAAGTTTTGTTGTTAGAAAATATAGTTGTAAAATTGATCGTCTCTGCTTGTTGCCCAGATACTCCTGTTGTCTGTGAGTTCCTGGAATGCTTCTCACATGTTCAGGAATCCTAACTCAAGAATATCCATCCATCAGCACCTGAAGTTTAAACAGCATAAAATTCACAAATGTTTCTTCTCCTGAAAAAACTAGCATTCTCTCTCTGCTTTCTTGAGATGTCATAGAAACTCAACTTTCAAAGAGAAACAGTTTGTATCTACTTAAATTATAAGAATGTTGGAAGTACACCTGTTACTTCTTACTTGGAAATACTAGTTTATATCCAATGAAGAGAGATTTGTAATTACATGGGTCATTTTTTGATGAGTTAAGTATTTAATTTGCATAAGTAAAACGTTATTTATAAAAGAACACTGCTCTACTTTATGCTTTTTGAAAACTTCAGTGATTTTCAATGATTGTAATTGACAAAGTCAATAGTAGTTTCTATACTAGGAGGTCTTGGGAGGTAGGTGTGGGAGAAAAACAACAGAGAGGTAACATCATGTGATTGATATCTGAAATGTGTGCTAATCCCATACAACATGTATGGGAGCAATTACCTTTCTGTTCAATAATGATGTCATATTGTCATGTAAACAATTATATAGTAAATGTCAACAAGAACTGAAAATAGTGATACTAGAGAGGGGACAGACAAACTTCTGCTCGATGGAAAGCCCTGGCTATATTGACGAGATTTGGGGACACCACTGGTATATGGGTTTAGTTTGAGAAGTTTTTTTCTTTGTTCTCTGGTTTATGTCCTTATATCTACCATTCACTGGGATCACTATTGATAAAATGCAACACTCAGATAACATAAGATGGAAGAATCTGTGTCCATATGGAAACCAAAGATGAAAGATAAGTTCTAGATTCATAGATATGGGCTTCTGTAACATAGAGTTATTGATTTCTTTTTGACTCATTGTCAAAAAGATATTTAACAAGTGTCTGAGAAGTTTGAATTTAGCTCTTAATTTCTGAGGTCCATATTCTTCTACAAGACATGACCATGATTATCTTCCTCAATGAAATAGAATTACTTTTTATTTATATTTTTTCTGCAATATCTGTATTGTATTTTATCAACTATCCAAAATTACCAATGGTTTTGGCAGCTGGAAAAATTACATAGACTCTTATGATTGGGAAAACACTTTCACCTGTGTATTTTTAGAGTTAATTTTCAACAGTTATTTAATAAACACTATTTAAGGTCCATCCATTCCATTGCTCTTGTAACGTTTGTCATTCGCATTTACTGATATTATTTTTCATTCTCATAGTCTGTCCCATCTGTCTCTGATTTTTAATGTAGGTAGCAAAGAGATCACAAGAATAGGAAGCTCCATGGTTTTGCTTCAGATCTAGTTCCTAATGAGAACCCAGGGAGAAAGGGGATAAAAGAACCCACACAGTTTCTGAATTTTTTATTTCTCATGGCTCAATTTTCACTTGTCACATCTGGAACTTATTTTGTCTTAAGCCTAATGCTTGTTTCTGATGCTAGTCTAATCCTCACTTTGAATAAACTATTTGAGTTCTCATCTTGGTAAATGTCAAAGGAAGGGAAGATATTCCGTGCACCTACAGCATCCTAAAAACCCTTGCCAAATTCATGAATCTGACGCTGCATTATCCTTCCCCAGAAGGAGAGCATAATTTCATTATCCATGAATCATCACCTCTTAGACTGTAACATCATTGTCAAAGAGCCTAATAGAACCAGTGTTCAGCTGGCTGCAAAGGGGGAGGGAGGAAGAAAGCACGGGGCAAAGCACGGGTCACTGGCACGGGTCAGCAAATTGGAGAGTTCTAAAGCAAAAAAAAGGGGAGGCCCCTCTCCCTTGATAGCTCTTATATCTTCTGACCAGTAAGTAACTGATGCTGATTCTTTTAATATTAAATACTGAAATTTATTTTCCCCAACCTTAATTACAATATGTGTTTCAATGTCCTGCCAATGGATTAACACACTTAATTAAAATATCAGACTATTTGACCAATTTTGATGCATATAAACACTTTAAAATATTTCTTATCGATTTTTATTGTATTACTATTTGCTTTACATCTTTGGCACCTACTTCTAGTCCCTCAGAACCTGTTTTATGGCCTACTTCCTAGCATTACTAAAAATGTCACTAAGTAATATATAAAAAATTACACAATAGCTGTATTTCCCAGGAGAATGAACTAAGTGAAATTCAAATCTGATGAACAGATCAAAAGTACACGTTGTAAACAACGTTTACAAAGAGATTCAGAATTAAAAGCTAAAATGTGTTTGAATGGCTGTGGTTATTCTAATCAGCCACTAGAGGTCATTGCTACTCCACAGAAATACGGTTTATTGCCTGTGTCTATTTAGGTAGTTGACTCACCAAATCAAGTAAAAGATAGTTTAAATTCTTTGAAAAGATGTAATATTAACATCCTTGGAAAATACAAACTCATTGAAAATGAATATATCTTGCATTGGTATTGCTTAGAATACTGTAGCACTGGGACTATTTCCTCCAC
This sequence comes from Marmota marmota marmota, assembly GCF_001458135.2. Lineage (NCBI taxonomy): Eukaryota > Metazoa > Chordata > Mammalia > Rodentia > Sciuridae > Marmota > Marmota marmota. The sequence goes on from NW_025999862.1 coordinate 5,751,577, forward strand.
GCTGCAGTACCACTGTGCATACTGAGGCTAATAAAAATGGAAAAAACCCACATGCTGTTCAAAGACACTAAACTCCATTTTCTTTCTGTTTTGAATCTACTCTGCATTGATCCATCTCTGTTACAGAGTTCAACAGGTTAGGTTGTTTCACTGTTGTCACCTGACTGAGATCAGATATTTCATGTAAATTTGCACTAGAAAAAATGAATACCAATTATATTTCTCTAACAGGCAGTGAGTTTCAAATACTTATGAAAATAGATTTATGCCATGTAGTACAGAAAGTGCCATGGAGTACAGGTGAGGGCAACAACTTCTAATCAGGATAATATTTGCCATCCAGTTTTGTTAAATTTAACAATAGTGAAGTAATAATTGTCTAGCCTACTAGATTTTTATATTTGTTCTTGGCAGATACTGAGAATTAGAGAAGCTTCATTTCTGAGTTGGGGAAGGGAGTGAGAAAGAACTTTTTCTTGTAATTTCATGTTCCAAATAAAACCATGTTTTACCTTCAAAGAAATTCTGTTTTCTTATCTAGTATATTTATAAGTAAAGTTAGGCATTAAAAAATGACCAGCCTTCAAAATGTTGGTCATTCATTTAATGTTAAATCACAATTTACATACCAAGTGGCTTTAAAATTTAGAAATACTTTTCAATACAGCAAACGTTTTGTATATACTAGTAGCACCACAGAATCAATAATTTGAAAGAATTAAAAAAATATAACTATACCTTGCCTAAATATATTTGGTATCCATCACAAATGAGGGAAAGTTCAAGTCAAAGAATAAAAATGGGCTTTTTTCCACTTTAACACTGCATTTAATTAATACAATCAACTTTAGTACAGATAAAAATGAGGCTGACCAAAGAAAATTTCTTTTTCAGATGGAATATGTATTTACTGACACTTCATAAAAAATGTAAAATTACAACTTTAGTGAAAAACATCACAGTAAGATCAGTCATCCAGTTCATATTACTGTAAGGAAGTATCTGCATTATTAATCAATTGGGAATATATGACTATTTGTCATTATTATATACTCAACAATTATTTATGGGTAAACATTGTGACTAAGATGCTTTTCTGAACTAGTATTTATTTTAAGGTTTAGCCAAACTCAAAGAACCTAGAGAAATCTATTTTGGCATTTTTTTCTTTATTGCTTATAAAAGCATGATTTTAATAATTTTTCTTCCTTGCAAGTATATTTCATGGTGACTTGCCCAGATCTTTCCTCTCATCCTATGAAAAAACCACCAAACTATATAAAAATGTTGGTAAAAATAGCCATTCGCTTTTTTCTTTTTTGATGCAGCAATTCTGTTTTGAAAGAACAGGGACATGGTTAAATATGTAAGGCTTGGTGAGTCAAATTAAATGAAACAGCCTCAATGTAGTAATTCCTAATTTTTGCTCCTATAATAAAACTGTTCATTTTGGAAGACAAAAGAGAATATAGGCTAAAGATTTTTTTTTTCTAAAATCTCAATGGACTGTAGTTCATGTTACTTAAATACAGAGGCTATGATATTTGTGCTGCAGTCAATAAACTTTCACCAACGACATAAAAACATGCATGTAGCTTGCAGATTGCCAACAGGGTCTATACAGAATTGTACTGATGGATGAGTTTACAATACAGATGAACACAGGGACACAATAATGTCAACAACAGCAAAGCAAAAGAGAAATATCATAGTGTTGGTCTTTTCCCCCTGAAAATTTATTTTATACATTTATTAAGGTGTTATCATAGTCCTCATTTTTAATGAGGCTGTTGGTAGAAAGCATGTCTTTTGGAATATGTTCTCTTTTATACATCTGAATGAAGTGTCAGTCATTAGGGAGAACTGGTGTGTGCAGGACACATCTTGAAACAATACAGGACACTCTGACAAATCCTGAACAGAAGAACAGCAAGGAGCTAATGATTCCATTAATTACATTGGGGTCTTTGAAAAAGCTGGAGAGAAATTCTGGTGAGGTCCCAGCCACAAGCACATAGCAAGACTGCTTCCCATTTGCAAATCTTATCTCTGAAAACTCCCTCATGTGAGAAGCCACAAAGAAATCTATATCCTCAAATATGCCTATTTAATTTTTTGGCTATTTAATCAACTTATTTAGGAAATACACATGTCTGTAGAAGAAACTTACAGTGAAACCTCTTGTCTGCTTTTACAGGGATGGGTTTCAGAGATAAGCCCTAAAGTCTATAACTTTGTGTTTTAATCATCTTCTCACATTTTGCAGTGACTACTTGCAGTATTTTAACCCTTCAACACTTCTCCCTTGTGCTTGCCTTATTGTAACTTAGATATCTCTGGAAACTGTTCATGGTGCTGCTTTAACCCAGCACCATCTTTTGATAGTTTCCTGCAATTTTCTTTTTAAGGCAGGAATTATTTTAATGGCTCTGTCTGTCTCTAAAATGTTTCTATAATCAAGTCATCTCCTAGAATCGGTTCAGGCTCTGAGTGCCTGAGATTATTCATCTTTTTCTTTGATTTGCCAACAAACTGCAAACCTTCTAGAGCTACAGATTTGATCCTCCCAGAAGGAGAATACATCAGATGTGGGAGATTACTTATGAAAGAAGTTTTCTTTTTTTTTTTTCCTGAAAACAAGTGCAACGTTAATGGAATCAATAAAGGGTCTTATACAATAGGCATTATATTAAACCAGAGTTCAAGCTTCACATTGATTGTGGTATTTAAATTTCAATGGGTTGATTATGTATGAGAGGAAAATGACCAGTATTATGAATGCACTCAGGACAGGGAAGGACCTTGCCAGCACAGTGAGAGGGAGAGGGGAAGGGAGGGGAGGGGGGGTACCGTGTTGCCTTTATAGTCACCGGAGTTCAATAAAGCACCACTTATTTCCCAGCTTTTAAGAGCGTTTTTTTATCACAATGGTTCATACCTCACACTCCCTGGAGCCTGATTTGTTATAGGTGCAGGGTCCTGTCCCGTTCAGCAGCATCTCGCTGGTTTCCGTGTTGGTGGGTTTATAATCTACATAAAATTCCTGGGTGCTGGGAGTCATTTGCTTTAGTGACTGCCTTTTCTTTTTCCTGTGCCTTCGCATGAGGGAGCGCTGCTGCAGCTGTTTCATGCTTGCAGGGTACCGCTTCCATGACACGTAGATAACAAGCAGGATGACGAGCACGGACAGGAAAAGGGCCACGCTCCCTGCGATGATTTTATGGAAAGAGATGTGCTCCGTGTCAGCATCGGTCTCTGGGCCTGGCTCTGTCGCTCCCACCGTGGGGGGCAGAGGGGGCTTGCTCTCATGCTTTGGTCTGGGGAGCTTGGGCTTAAACGTTGGTTTGGGGAGAGCCCTGGCCAGATCAAACCTCTCCGTGGTGCTTTTGCCACAGATGCTGTAGTTCTTCACTGCATCGATCACGTTTACTCCTTGCAGCTCTTTGGGACTGGCACAGATTATTGTATTCTCCCTCAGACCTTTAAAACTTTTCAGCCAGTTTACCAGGGAACAAATATTTCTGCTGCATTCCCATATATTCCCGGCAAGACTGATGTCATTGAGTGATATCCAAGAATCCAAAATCTCTTGACCAATAAATGTGAGCTTGTTGGAATCCAGGTTGAGGCGCTGCAGATTTGGGACACACTGGAAAACACTAGGTCCACTGAAAGCTTCGATCTCATTGCCTGACAGATCAAGCCTTTGTAATGAGCTCCAGGTCCAGGACATGGTCTGTCCTATGACACTGATTTTATTCCACTGCAAATAAAGGTTCTGAAGGCTCACCAACCTTGGGAAAAGGGCCAGGTTGAGCTTGGAAAATTGATTGTGCTCCAGGTGAAGTTCTTTGAGTCTGATCATGCCAGCAAAGACATTTCTGGCTAAACTTCGGATCCTGTTATATCCCAGGTCCAAAAGTTCCAAGTTGCGGCAGTCTTGGAATATTCGCACAGGAATGGTTCTCAGGGAGTTAGACCGTAAGTGTAAACTGAGCAGCTTCCGCAAGCCTCGAAACTGTTCAGATCCCAGAGAATGCAGCTGATTATAGGACAGATCCAAGTTCCGTAAATTGGTCACAGGTCTGAAGGTATTGTTAAGAAAATAGGAGATTCTGTTGGAACTCAGAATCAACTCTTTGAGTCTGCGTATTCCATTAAAAGCATTCTCGTCAATATTGCTGATATGGTTATGGTCAAGGTATAGCCAGGTGAGCTGGTTAAGCCCTTTAAATTGATTATACTTAAGTTTTTGAAGGCTGTTATATCGAAGGGACAAACCTAAGCAACCAGCAGATATACTTGAGGGTATCTCCTGTAATTTCTGAGATTCACAATATACCATTTTGCCTTCACACCTACAGCCCTTAGGGCATCCTCGTTCAGCAGAAGAAAGCATTGTCAGTAAGACAGTGGGGGCTATAACCAGTGCTACAGCTGATCCGCTCAGTAGCCTAATTACATTGAAACCTGGAAATAAAAACAACTTAGAAAAGTTATCCCCCCAAAAAAGAATTCATTTTTTTAATCAAGCAAAAATAGGCATCTATTTTCATTTTCAGAAATTCAAATCTAGATAACAACATTTAACATTAAATATCATCTCTTTGCAATTGAAAGAGATTGTGTTTTTTGTTTTAAATAGTTAAGCAAGAAATGGGTCCACTAAGCAATTGAATCTTTAGTCTTAGAGCAGAACAAGGTAATCTCTAACATAATTAAGACAGAATTATTACATATACTAGAGGATTTTTTTTTAAAAAGAAGGAAAGAAGAAAAATGTCAAAACATACCCATCCTTTGTATTGTTCAAAGGTCGTCCTTAGGTCCTTTGCTTTGGCTTAGGGGGCCACTTGCATGACAGCCCCTGTCAGCTGCACTGTAGTGAGTCAGGGCTCGCTGACACCCAGGAAGAAAAATTGGACCCCTTGGGAGATGGACCGATTTTGGAACATAATTCTTTGCCAGCCACGCAGAACACTCCAAGAACAAATAAATCCCAACACCGCATTCGCAGCAAAACATCAAAATCTTCCTAGGTAATAGGATCTTCATGGATATTACGTTTTTGCATCTTTACAGTTTTTTTTTTTTTTTCTCTTGGGGCGGGGGTTACAGAACTGGCTTCTACAATTTCTTCTTATCAGAAAGCTTGATGTATTCCTCCAGGCAACGTGGGGCTACCTGAGCTGCCACATCTGTATTCCATAGCCCAGCAGTTCCCGTGGTGAGCACCCAGTTCAGCCACAGAGCTACGAAGGAGCCCACAAGGCAGGAGAGCCCCATACAGCGCACACGCTCAGCTCACTTCTGCAGACTGTCATTCTGAAAGCTGCTCGGACTGTTGCTTTGGTTTCAGTGAATGCAGTCTTATGTAAAGCTGCCCCCAGTGGTGAAGAACATTATGGGCATGTGCAGAAATGTCTCTCTTTTATCTTGCAAATGAGCAGGCTCTCTGCTGGAAAATGAATGATTCTTTTGGGTGGCTCAATAAGAACTGAATGGTCACCATAATCAATAACTAGCAACAATTTCTGTGATTTCCAAGTCTTGTTTTACAATTTGGCAACGTCTTTATTGTCTGCGTCTGCTTAATCACTAAACATGTGCAGCCCAGAGTTTTTCTGAGCTTGACATTAAGTTCACAGACCGAATGTCAATTTTTCTTAACCTCAACATAGGCTTTGAACTGAAATTTATAAAATGAATTATTGAGCTTTTCAAGAGCAACATTAACTGCATGCCCACTTGACCTCTTGGAGTCACAGTGATTATGTTATGCAAGGTGTCTCAAGATGCTAAAACACATGCATTTTGAAACAGAGGAGATGACTAATGACATATGAATGAATGAATCAAATGGCCTTTCTGGTTTTCCCTACAAAGACTGGTTTAATGGCTTATAGTTTTGTTTGTTGTTTTTGTTGCTGTGATATTTTTAATTAAAAGAAAAATGAACCATGTTTATTGCTAATATAAGAATCAAGACATCATTTGGCTCATAGTTTATTGATGCTGCAATTTATTATGCTTATAATATTTATTGAATACATTCTGAGTATCTTAAATGGGCCATCTTACTTGTTCTTTCAACATTGTATGATGTAGGTCCCATTATAACCTTCATTTGGAAGGTGAAGAAACTAGGACTTGAAGAGGTCACTTGCTCAAGGCCTTAAATCGAGCAAATGGTACAGCCGAAATTCAGAATCAAGTTAGTATTATGCTTGATTCACTAGCCACTAGATGATCTTGTTCATCAACATTGTTATGGTCATTTTAGAACATGAATCAAGTGAAAATAAGAAAGAATAGTGGGGACAAGGAAGTTGTAATCGACATTCTTGTTTCCTAGAAAGGACTATGTAAACTTCTTTGGTCTGAGGTTCCTAAAAACATATTATAAAAACTAAGGAGGAACAGGTTAGTCTATTGATTAATTAGAGTACAGATTTTGGCACTAAGATTCTAATCCTGATTACAGTTTATCAGCCATATAAATCTAAACAGACTATTTATATTCTCAATGTCTCAGTTTTTCATCTGTAAAATGGGCATGGTAACCAAATCACAATTCATAGACAAGTTTTAAAGATCAAGTCATCCAAATATGTGTATAATACTTAGAATAGAGTTTAAGCACATAAAAATCCTGTGATAATTATTTCACAAATACTAACCTTATTGTGGTTTTTGGCATTGCATATTGTTTAGTATTAAATATCAACTATACTGACAGTCATCAACTCACAAAGAACTACTTTAGCAAATATTGTTTATATTGTATACAATAGATTTACAAGAATCAGTATCTTGCTTTTGATGAGAAAAATTCCCATGTCTCTGACATCTCAACTCTAATGTTAAAATGAATCTTTTGGTTCTATGGATCATAAATAATAATTAATGTTTGAACCTTTTCTACTCAAATGCAGGACATGGTTAACATCTGTTCCATACTGATAACAATTTTAGTTTAAAATAAATGGTATTTTATAAAAAGGTTGCTTTGTAGTCTATTTTAGGTGAATTGGCTGGAAGCCATTTAGGGGAGCTTTCATTTTCTCCAAAGATGAAAAGTTTGATAAAGGGTAGTCATGATAACCAAAAGGGGAGCTATAGATGTAGACAAGAGAAAACTGCAATTCCTCAGGTAGTAAGCTATTAATAGGACAGTAGTCTCAAATGCATCTAAAGCACCCGGAGAGCTTGTTGAAACAGATTTCCCAATCTGTTCCCTAAGATTCTGATTAAGGAAAATGGAAGAGATTTTTTGTTTGTTTGTTTTGTTTTGTTTTAAAATCAACAATCTTCGAGGGACAAGTACATTTAAGAAACTTACTGCAAATAAAAGATTAAAAATAATAAGCTTTCTCCTAGTAGGAAGAGAGGGTATACAAACTCATGATACTCAAGTGTAAGTACCACAAGGACAAAAACACCTTTTCTACTTCATTTTCTCTAATACTCACAGCAGCACTTGGCACATCATAGATGTTCTCAATAGATATTTGTCAAATATGTACATTATTATGTGTGAGTTTTCAAGTTCAAGAGATGTACTTTAAACTAGTAATGTAATATTAATCTTACATACATGTTACTGAGCCCAGTAGATTTCCTTCACTGGTGAAACTGGAAACAGTTTTGGAAAAAATAAAAAGATATGTGTGAAAATCAAGAAACTCTGAAGTGCTAAAACTTAGAAGATTAGCAGGTGACCTTCACTTTCCTTGGAGACATATCTTTATAGTTAAACCATAAATTTCATGGAAACAATAATACGCCTTTGACTATTCTATGGCACAGTACAGAAGGGTAATGTTGAGCCTCTATCATTGAACTCCCAAATAGGGCTTCACAACTTATTTCTTTCAGAGAAGACTAAAGGAAATCATATTTATTTTTAAGTTCTTTGTAATATTTTGGATTCTTTAAAGACTGATTTTTCTCCTTACTCTCCTTTCTTCTCAATGAGAAGCAGTCACTGAGACATGTGTCTTGTCTAATAGCTGCCGAGAGCCGTGCTAGGATGGCTGGAGGACCCCTCAACATTCTACTTATTGTTCATTGTACCTTCCAGTGGTAAGAGTATAGAGGAGTCCCTAAGAATGTATTTCTCTTACTTTGCTTTTTCTGGGACAAACCTTCTTGAATTACTTATGGTAAATAACATTCTCTATTGTGTTATACACTTTGCTCTTAGTTTTGGGGCATTTGTCTGGTACCTTGACTCCTAATCTTGTCTTGCTTCATAGTTTTGACTTCAGGCTCACCCTTTTAGTCTTATAATTGATATTGCCTCTTAATATTGAACTGGTCTTTGTCTTGACAATAATTAGTCGCCATTCTTGGGTTGGGTTGGCCTCTAGGCACTTTGTTTGACCCTGCCTTGGTGCTAATCCTGAAGTGGGTATCAGACCTACCAGGTCTGTCCAGGTTCAAACTAACAAAGGGCCTGAAGATATTATCAATGAGGCTAGTCGAGAAATCCAAAAATGAAATGACACAATTCTAAGCCATACTAAATACTTAAAGCTGCAGAAATTACTCCAAAGATCTAAAGTAGTCTCTCAAAAGAAAGAAAGAAAAAAAATCTAACCCCAAATAACTCATGTTCTAAAAGAGTTAAGTAATTTTCTAGTATGATTTTTAAAGTTTATCTTCCTTTTATTTGTTGACTACAGTAAGCTGATTATTTCTGTCTTGCCTTTCAACAGAAGCAAAATTTTACTATGTATTTAACAACTTCTTTTGCACTTAACATCACATATAGAGGAAAGCCATAAACTACCTGACAAGTTAAATTTCCCCAGTGAATCTAGGGCCTTAATGATTTATACAATCATAAAACATGGCATCAAAGCTGGATGCAGTGGGCTGGTGGTGGTGCATGCCTGTAATCTCAGCTATTTGGGAGGCTGAGGAAGGAGGATGGTGAGTTCACAGCCAGCCTCAGCAATTTAGTGAGGTTCTAAGCAACTCAGTAAGACCCTGTCTCTACATAAAATATAACAAAGGGCTGAGGATGTGGCTCATTAGTTAAGTGCCTCTGGGTTCAATCCCTGGTATCCAAAAATGAAAAAAATCTGGATGCAGTGGCACATACATGTATATCTGTAATCCAATGTACTCAGGAGGTTGATCAAGGAGATTGCAAATTTGAGGCCAATCTCAGTATTTAGCAAGACTCTGTCTCAAAAAACTAAAAACAAAACAATTAAAAATACATGGTATCGTCTATCTAAACACGTTTTTATTGCACTTATAGTACAATTTTGAATAGCTAAAATATTGTGTTTAGATTGGATAAGTCTAAAAAAGTATATAATCCTAAATTTCAATCTATTATGAAACCAAATTGCCAACTATGAAGTTATAAAAAATGGGATAAAAATGGAATATACTGATATCTTCTGTGGATATCTTCTCAGAGATTTCATCTACTTAACAGATATATAATCTGAATACCCATTATGTACTAGACATTATTCCAAACATTTGAAATACATCAGTGTATAAAATTAAGGTCTATGCTAGGTTGGGGATGTAGCTCAGTGGTAGAGTGCTTGCCAAGGGGTTTGATCTCCAGAACCACAAATAAGTAAATAAAATTAAGTTCTATACCTTTGTAAAACTGACATTCTAAATGAGTAAAATACACAATAAAAATTTAAAAATTGTATATTAATGGGAAGTATATACCACTGGGTAAAAAGAATTAGATTGAGAGTATAAGAAAGAGGTGGGTGGATTTATAAATAGAATGGTTAGCTTCAATAAGAAAGTGACTTAAGGTAGACAAGGTAGTACATGCCTGTAATCCCAGCAGCTTGAGATGCTGAGGCAGGAGGATTTCAAGTTCAAAGCCAGCCTCAGCAAGGGCAAGGCAACTTGGTGAGACTCTGTCTCTAATTAAAATACAAAATAGGACTGGGGATGTGGCTCAGTGGTTGAGTGCCCCTGAATTCAATCTCTGGTAACCGCCCGCCCCTCCACACACCCCCCACCCGCCAAGAAAAAAAAAGTGACTAAAGCAAATTCTTGAAGGAGATGAGCTTGTTAGACTTAAATTATATATGGAATGGGCATGCAAAGTCCTAAGTTGTAAACAAATCATCTGTTCAATTAATAACAGGAAGGTTAGTGAGTCTCACTAGACTGGAGAGAGCAAGCAGTAGAGTAATTAGAGATGAAGTCAGAACAGTCTTAGGTATCAGGTCATGGAGGGCTTTTTATGCCATTTTAAGAATATTGACTTTATTCTAGAGAAAATGGGTAGACAATTTGAGATTTTGTTTAGAATAAAGATGTAATCAAGTTTATCTATTAAAATGATCCCTGCTATGAATGGAATATTTTCATTCTTCCCAAATTCATATATTAAAACCCTAATTTCCAATGTGATAGTATTTGGAGATATGGCCTTTGTGAGGCAGTCAGGTCAGGAGGTTGGAACCCTAGGGATGGGTTAGTAGAATCATAAGGATGAGAAGAGACATGAAAGAGTGTGTTTTCTCTCTCTCTCTGCTTTCAACATGTGAGGATAAAGGAAAAGACAGCCCACTGCAAGCTAGAAATCAGGCTTCGTCTTTGGACACTGGTTCTTCCCCCATGTTGATCTTGGACTTTTAAGTCTCTGTAAATATGGTAAATAATTATTTATTGTTTAAACCACCCAGTAAATAGTATTTTTGTGATATCAACCCAAATTGACTAAGACGATCACTTTTGCTATTGTTGAAATAAACTTAAAAAGGGGGCAAGAATAGATGGATGTAGGGAAGCCATTAAGAGAGTATTGTTCCAATGGAGAAGAGAGACAGTAATACTTGGTCCATTGTGGTAGCAGTGAAAGTAGTGAGAAGTGATTAGATTCTGGATATATCTAGATAAAATTAACAGGATTTTTCTAACGGACTATAAGTGAAGATACGAGATAAACAGAGAAATTAAAGATTATGGGCTAAGTAACTGGAAGGTGGCAAAACCAACTCTTTTCATGGATCAAGTTTGAAAAAGATAAAGAGTTCAACATATTTGAATTTTTTGGGGGGGGAGGGATTTGGCTCTGTTATTCAATTTTATGAGACTTTAATTTTTGAAAACATCTTTTTTATATTAGGCCTCAAAGCATTATGGCATAGTTTTAAATATTTTAAAAAGTTTTTTGGGGGACAGAAAGTGATAAAACTATTAGCAAAATTAGCCCTATACAATAGCAACATGAATTTTTGTTCAGATGGCTTAGATAGCATTAAAATCTTTGCATACAGCTTTGAAAGATGATGAAGCTAAAAGCTTTGATAAAAATTGGAAACTGAGAAATTATATAGTGACTAGATATGAGAAAATTTGTTTTCTCCTTTTTTGCTTGTTTGTTTGACTATTTGTTTTGGTACTGGGGATTGAACCTAGAGGCACTTTAGTTCTGAGCTACATCCCCAGTCCTTTTTATTTTTTAAATTTTGAGACAGAGTCTTGCTAAATTACCGATGCTGGCATTGAACTTGTGATCCTCCTGCCTCAGTGGCCTGAGTCATTGGAATTACAGGTGTACATCACCATTGTGGCTTAGACGTGGGAATATTTGGTTAAGCATTCTAGAAAATAAGTTTGGTGAATACAAAATAACTTTCTACAATAACTTAAATAATCTATTCTTTTTCTTTTAGAGAGAGAGAGAGAATTTTTTAATATTTATTTTTTAGTTTTCGGTGGACACAACATATTTATTTTATTTTTATGTGGTGCTGAGGATCAAACCCAGCACCCCACAAATGCCAGGCGAGCGCGCTACCGCTTGAACCACATCCCCAGTCCCAAGAGTCTATTCTTTATTGAATGTTATAATTCAATTATTGAATATTATAATTCAACTGTTTAAATGTTAAATTGACATTTTAGAATATGAAACTGACTCTAGCCAATCTTCTCAGAGTATCAGTGTACTCGTCTGCAAACTGAAACTCATAAAAACTGACCTATGAATCTTTAAGGGTTTTATTTTGGAATAATTTCCATAATTTATATGTAGGTACACTTTAAAATATAATGTGCTACAAAACATTTCTGCAATCAGAGTACCTATGAAAAAATATATTTTTTTTATTCTATTTAGGTTCTCTGGTAATGAGATTGGAATGAACACACATCAAGGATCACCAACACAACTAAGGATGAATCACATTTATTATTTAAAAAGTCCTTAGTATTCTCTTTCTTGTAAGATTTTAATACCGCAACTATTTGTTCATTTGTTTGCTTATGTTTTTGTTGGTGCTTGGGATTGAACTACAACCATTTATTATATAGCACATATCATTGAAGTTCAATTTTAACTTATAAATTGCTTTCACCAATAAATGCATTTGATCTAGGTATTGTAAAGAGTTTAATGTTTGTGACCCTATCATAAAATAGGGTTGTTGGAATAGGATTCCCTATTTCTGGATGGATATAATACTCATTAGTATTTCTATATTTGTAATTATATTATATTAAGATCTTCATCAGAGCACTAACACTTCTCTGAAATAGCCTTGATTTCCATCTGCTTGCTTCAAGGGCTCCATTAAAAACCCTGTCTGGTTGCATATGGTTATAAGTGAACATTTCTGAATGAGATAAATGGGTGAAGAATATTCCAGGTCAGACCATTGAAATGGTCTCTCAGTATCTTTCTGGAAAGAGAAAATATTAAATGAGTGAGACCTTATAAGATTATCTAACACATCTCCCGCCTCCCCACCTCACTTGAAGTTGGCATTTACAATCCATTTTCTTAGGTTAGGTTTGATTGTGTTCCTCACTGTCATTTCTTTCAGAGGTATTCTCAAACTGAATTTTAACATAGGGATATCTAACAGACTCTCAGAATATAGTCCTTATTGACAGACTTCTGAAGACTATAAACTGTATGACTTCATGAAAATAATTTCTTTTCTTTCTTTTTCATTCTTTTGTGGAAATTTAGAAACATAAACAAAAGTAGAAAGAACAGTGTAAAAACATAAAATTCAACATAAAATATTTTGCTGATTTTGTTTCATCTCTCCCCTCACAGCCCTTCCCAGATACATGCACATACTGTTTTCTTTCTGGAGTATCTAAAAAGTAAATCTTCACACCAGTATGCATTTCTCAATTAAATTTGACCATCTAGAATTAATACTAACAAAATTAAAAGTAAGTCCTTAAAGTTGATTTGTTTGAATCAGTACCTAAACAAAGCCCATACATCTCTTTTTGTTTTTTAATGGTATTATTATTATAATTTTTTAGATATTAGGTCATTTAGACTACAGCTTGTTTCATGTTTTGCATTTGGTTGTTTGTCCATCATATCATTTAACTTGCAAAGAGTCAATTTTAATGGCAAATATGTTGAGCAAGAATCCATTCATTCATGTAGGAGAATATCCAGCCCAAATGGATACTATTTGCTCTTGGTAATCATTTGAGATTTGAAGACTTTTTGAGTAAAATGGATGTAAGAGTGTGAATGGAAATATGTATTTCTATTTTGTGTCACTTATATTAACAGGGTTAGTCAGCTTTGGGTCACTGTGACTAAAATACATGACATGAACAACTTAGAGAAGGAAAAGTTTATTTTGGACTCACAGTTTCTGAGGTTCAGTCCATTAATCCATGGTCAACCAACTCCATTCCTCTGGCCTGAGATGAGGAAGAACATCATGGCAGAAAAGGTGTGGCATAAAAAAGCTGTCAGTTCATGGCAGCTAGGAAGCAGAGACAGACAGACAGACAGACAGAAAGTGAGAGGGGGTCCAGAAGAATGAGAAAAGGAGCATGAAGAGCCATGGACAAAATATAATCTCCAAGGGCACACTGCCAGTGACCTACTTTCTTCAGCTGCACCCCACCTGCCTACAGTTACCATCTAATAAGCCATTTAAATTATTAACTGGATTAACACACTGCTAAGGTCATAGTTTTCATAATCTAATCACTTCCCCTCTAAACATTCCTGCATTAACATGAGTTTTGTTGGGATACTTCATATCCAAATCATAACAAAGGGAATTCAGTGATGGGCCAAATGACAAGTTTGGGAACATGAAATAATTAGGTGCCATGAATCAGTGTTGTTTTAAAATTTGCATTGCTATAATTTCTGTACTTTTTATCACATTTGTCTTTTTTGCCTATAGCCAACAAAAGTAAAAATTATTTGATGTTGTTCATTGCTGAACAAATCTGTTAATTTGTGAATTGATATAGAGATGTTCTTGCAACAGAGGCTCAAAAAATCCCTATCAAGAGAACGGCAATTAGAATTCATCTGTAGTCATTTATATTGAGAGAAATCACTTTTCTAGCTTTTCATTTAGAACAAATTCCATAAAAGAACATGTGGCACTGGAGTTACACTGCAAAATTTATAGTCCTATGTATATTTCCAAATTTCTTACCATTTCTCACTGTAGAAAAAAGGATTTTCAGAGTAAATATAAAAGCCTTTTAACCAAATTCATATCTTAATATTTGATGCTTTACTTTGTGTGGATGGCTATACTTTGAATGTAAAGTCAATGTTGTTTAAAAGACATAGTAATAAACACTTTGTTATATTCATCTCACATATATTTTGAAGTAATGAGAATTTTTGAATAAAATTTTGCATTCTATGTTTAATTCATTGCATATGATTGTTTCAGCTGGCTATGCTAGTATATTTTAAAATTTAACTTCCTGGAAAGTATATCAGCATTAAGAATTAAATTCCCCAGCCACCAGGTGGGGAAAGATAATAGAAATCTTGATTTTGATAAAGAGGCTTGTATTCCACAGGGTAGTTCTATTTGTGTTTCTGAAACAAGATGTTTGATGTTTTAAAAAATTTGGGCGACATACTTAAGAGATACTAACCTTCTGAGAGGTAAGAAACCCTTCCTAGGTTTGCAATGTAATCGCACAGAAAAGGACCCTCTGCTTTGTTATACTAAACTAAAATATATCAGGCTGTATCAGGACTCATTTAAGCTGAGCTAAAGAATCCTTCTTTGTTTTGTTAATATTTTGTAGCTGTGGCTATCCCTGGATTTAAAAGGTCTCAGGAGAATGTGGGGGAATGCTTGAGAGATTTTTGTGGCTAACAGCAGAGCCCCCATGTGGCAAAATTGTGATCCAAATAAAAATTGACTTAGTCCCTGGAAGTAAATGCTACAATTCCTTAATCAAAGTAAAATTTCTTTTTCTGTTACTAGGTTACTAATACATTTATTTGCTCAATGAATATATATTAAGATCTTATACTGCTTGGTGCTGGGAATACACTAGTGAATAAGACAAATGCCTACACCAGAGGACTTGCATTCTATTTAATGAGATAGTAAAACTAAACATAGCTATACTACAATGCTGATGAGCAATAAGAACTATGAAGAATAATAATAAGGATAAGAGTAATGACAGTTTGATAGGAAGGTTAGAGAATCCCTTTCTGAGGACTTGTTAGTTATAAGCAAGTAGGAAGCAACTTACATGATATGATCTTTCTTTGATATTTTTGTTGGTCACCACTAAAAAGGTGCTGTGAAATACTTGTTTTGTTCCCCCTACTCCTCCCACCCCCAGGCTAAACAATGCTCCAACTCTCTGGACATCCACTGGGTGTCTTACAACTCAAGTAAGACAATAACTATCTGGGATTAATGCAGACTACACGGGTTATTGCCTCAGTTCCATAAAACTGTCCCTCACTTCAGATGCCAACTGAAGTAGGTACTACCAGGTTAACCAGTTTCTGTCTGACTTTGCTGTCAACTGGGGGTTCCCAGGAGCCCCCACTCATGTTTGAAATTTGCCATGATGGCTTGCAGAAGAGAGAGAAACATTTACTTATGTTTATAAGTTTATTTTTAAAGTATATGATAAAGGATTTGTATGAAGAGCCAGAGGAAGAGAAAATAGGGTGAGGTCCAGAATGGTCCCAAGTACAGGAGTGTCTGTCACCATGGAATTGGGATGTACCACCTTCCTGTCACATGATTGTGTTTACCAACCTAGAATTTCTCCAAACTTGAGGGACTTTTTTTGGAGGCTTTATCATGTAGATTTCATTATTTGCTCATTCTCAGGCTCTTCTTCCCTACACAGAGGATGTGGTTTGAGTTGGAAGTTCCAAGCTTCTTCATGGTTTGATCCTTCCTACGACTAGCCCTCATCCTGAATTTGTCCAGGAGCCCACCAAGAGGTATCTCATTAGAACAAAAAATGCTCCCAGCAGCCCTATCACTCAGAAAATTATAAGAATATGCTAGACTCTTCTAGAAACCGAGGGCAGAGATCATATCTGTATTTCTTTTTATGCTACAACCACCAATACCTTTATGGTGACTTCAGAATTCCACTGCTCACCCTCCCAACATTTCATTCCAAAAGTGAAGATATTATCTTTTTGGAACAAAGAACACATTTGAAAGTTTAAACAACATTTGAAGAAATTTTAAAGAAAAATTTAAAGAAATTTAGAATACAAAGAATCTAAAGAATAAAAACATTACTCTGAGAATTGCACAAAGTTGACTTTCTTAGATTCAGTTTTCTTGTTAGGGTACCAGGAATATTTGCTCCATCAGATGTGACCCCCACCCCAAAGACTGTTACAGGCCTCATGCAATAAGCCTGATGTTCAAACTGGAGATTCACTCATAAAATAAAAAGAGAAACTTTTCCCCCACCAAGTACCTTCTTACCTCTCCCTCACTGATTTTCTTTCATTTCAAGTAATTTGTTTCCAGGTACCCGTAATGACCGGGTTCTTTTTAGACATTTTCCCACTTACAAACAAATGAGTCTTAATGTAATAGCTGATGATAGCTTACAGTTTTTGCTTTTTCAGTGTATTGCTATTTGATAGTTAAGTCAGAAAATATTAAGGAATCCATAGAAAACTGAATTTTACACACATAGTTTAAGAAGCAAATAAAGAAAGCACTTGTATTGGAAACATTCATCCTTATTCTTTCCCAGCTTCTTCACCAATTACTTTTTTCAGAACCAGTCACTATTTTAGCTACTACATCCTTCTCCTAATATTTCTAAATTGTATTAATATTTCAATTTCTTGGTGTTATAATACACAATTCCTGATTCCCATGTTCATATGTTATTATGAGGACAGTATTAAATATATTAGCAATAGAAAACAGATGAATGGATAAAGAAAATGTCATATATATATATATATATATGCAGTAGAGTATTACTCAACCATAAAGAAGAATGACTTTATGACATTTGCTAGCAAATGGATGGATCTGGAGACTACCATGCTAAGTGAAGTGAGCCAGTCCCCCAAATCCAAAAGTCAAATGTTTTCTCTGATGTGTGAAAGCTAATCCACAATAGGGAGGGGATGAGGGGAAGAATAGAAGTGCAGTAGACAATGGGGAATGGAGGGAAGGGAGGAGGGATAAGCAAAGGAAAGATAGTGAAATGAATCGGATACAATTCTCCCATGTACTATATATATATATATATATATATATATATATATATATATATATATATATNTATATATATAAACAGTGAATCCCACCACCATGTACATCCATAAGAATGGAACTCTAACTAGTATAAGATATATTTGATATGTTTCATGCTTGTATAATTATATCAAAATGGATTCTGCTATCATGTATAACCAGAAAGAACCATTGATTTAAAAACAACACAAAACAAACCAAAACAAAACCTTATGAGGACTGTGTAAGCAATGATGCTGCTGGGTCAAGTAGGATACTGGATTATGTTTCCATTCTCATTCAACTTTCATTTTTCTGGAAATTAAGAGTTGTTCCTATTTTCTCTTCCTCTTTCTATTTTACATTGTATAGTTTTAAAAAATTCACGTAATTTTATACCTGATGCTAGTTGTTTGTCTTAGCATTTTAACAAGTTGGTCTGCCTAAATTTTCTAGATACTCAAGCAATGCAGAAAATCCTGTCCCCTTGCAGCCCTTGATTTTTATGCTACAATAGCAAATCATAGCTGTTACCCAAGTACTTCCTTTCACCATTCTTCAGTCTGGCATCTTTAGTTTCTGGATCCAGTATATCCCTTTGCTTAGTTACTATTCAATTTTTTGAACCACTCTTACTGATAGATCCCTAAGAAAAGATGTATGTGAAATAAAGATTTCATACCTGAATTTTCTTTTAGTTTGCCATTACTGATTGCACATAAAAGTCTGGGTTGCAAATATATATATATATTTTTCCTCAGAATGTTTGAGACAATGCCCCACTGTCTTCTCACACCCACCCTTGGTGTTGAGAATCAGACTCTATTATGATTCCCAGACCTTTGTAAAGTATAATCTGATATATTCTCTCTGGAAGTTTTTATTATGCCTTCTGTTCTTGGGTATTTGAAAATTATACAAGTATGTACTTTGGTTTATATCTTTATCCATTCATTGTTGGTTATCCAGTGGACCTTTTAAATCTGGAGTCTTGTGTCTATAAAAACTCTATAAAGTTCTATAAAAACTTATTTTACTTAAAAAAAAAAAAAAACCTCTCCGTATTTTGTTGTTTTCTTTCTGGAATTCTACAGTTCAGATTTTAGATTTCTTGGATCAATTCTTTGGCTTTTCTTCCCTATTTTCCCCCCTCACCTTTTTTTTTTTGGGAGAATCTTTTTTTTAAATGGACGCAACGTCGTGCCTTTATTTATTTATTTTTTTAATGTGGTGCTGAGAATCGAACCCGGGTCCCACCCGTGCTAGGCGAGCGCTCTACCGCTGAGCCACAATCCCAGCCCCTCACCTTATCTTTTAATCTTAGTGTTAGGGCGATTTCTCAGATTTGTGCTGCAATATTTTATATACTAAAATTTTAGATCAGATATGAACAAACTATGGCACCACTACCAAATCTAGCAATGGTGCTGCTGGGTCAAGCAGTGCTACAGTGGCAGAGTTGAGGCTCTGAGTCCTGCAAGTTTACAATATTCATTATGTGACTTTTAGAGAAGTGAACTACTGACCTCTACCTTCTCCCAATTTAGGTGATCATATTTGTTAGCTCCAGGAGCTTGTTTTGCTTCTATTTTTGTCCCTTCCTCATAGAATCCTATGTTATTAATATAGATGTGACATCTTTTCTCACTCTGAGGATGTTATTTGGAGTTTTGGAGTAGTATACTGCTTGTTTCAATGTTCCCATTTTCTCAGAGGTAAACCTCCTCGGAGGAAATTTCTCAGAGTTCATTTTGACCTATTTTATGTTCCAGTAGAGAAAATGGCCAACCTCCTGCTTGGGACTTATGTACCTGCTGCCAGTGTTCTGAGGGTAAGACAGAGGATGTAACGAAGACCCCAAGATTATTCATACATGCTTATTTCACTCTCTTGTTGTTAAACGCAAGTCTGACTGCTATTCGTACTTGGATTGGGCCTAGGTTCTCAAGTTTGATTTTCCCAGGCAATAAACTCCTTTGCTATGGTAGAAGGAAAGAGTAGTCTTTTGGTTTCCTGGGGCAAAGATGGAAGTCTGGCAGTTGACCAGTCACCATAAAGACTTTAAACCAGTACCCATATTCTTAGTGCTTCTCAGGACTTTTGCAGCTCAATGAAGAGTCCCCCTTTAGTAAGCACTTAATTCTACTTATCTACTGTGTTTTGTATGGTTTCAAAGATTTTGTAGAAATTGTTCATCCATCTTGTCTCCTCATCATCCTCATTTGTATTTATTTATCCTTACATGAGTTTTAAGTGGAAGAGGCAATAAAAGTGGGCAATCAATCTGTCACGTTTCAGATACGAATTTCTCATGATGGATTTCAGGTGATGACGGGGTTGAGGGCAAGATATTGGCAAAGTTGCCAAATAATCTAGGATTGCAGTTCCAAGACAGAAATGGGAGGAAAGGTCTTTAATTGGAAAAAATGTGGTGCTGCTCTTTTTTGTTATCCATCTCTTCCAAACTATCATTATAAGATCTTCGACCGTGTAGACATTTCTTGATGCCATCTTTTAAATCAGAAGGAACTAATAGATATTGTTCTTACAGTCTCGTTGGCTGTATCATTCAATATGGGTGTCCACCATTATTTCACTTATTCTTCTGTGGATTGTGATGAAAATGCTTCCTCATTTGTGCAGTTATTTGTAAACTTTGAATCATCACTTTTGTGAGGTTTCTCTCACATTCTTCTTTTCACCTAGACCAACCTCTTCATTTCTGAAAGTGAGCAGCCCCAAAAATTACTAGAAAAAAAACTGTTTTAGCAATCTTGCATTTTTTGTGTGCTATATTATAGTTATGGATTTGAAGGAAATATATTTGGTGAAAATAGGATGATTTTTCAGTCCATTGTGTTTATTGTGAGCTAAATTTTCCATTTTCATATTTTGTATTGATTATGACTGTTTGAAAATTAAAATATTCCAATATCTGTCAATGTACTTAATCCATTGGAGCCCAATGTTTCCTTGGAAGAATGAGTTTGTACTTTCATAATATAATAAGGGTAATAGAGTTTTGTATAAGTATTTTCTTAAAACCTACTATACCTTGAATTGAAATCTGCATGTATTTTTGAATCAAAATTTGTTTTCAATTATTATTATTAATATTTTAGAATTTCCAGGTTGAAAAATGTACAATTTTACTACTTTTGAATTTGTATTGATACCTAATAGTAAAAATTTAGAAAAACCTGAACTGGTTATATATCTGTGTGTATGTTTTACCTCTCTGGGATCTAGAGTTTTACAAACAAATTTAATATTTCAAATAGACAGCCATTTATTTATGATCCAAGTTTGTGTCTTCTAATAACCCAGTATAGGCCTCTATTAAAAAAACTGTTAATAGATATCACATAGCCATAGGAAAAAAATTTTTCTATTCATTGGCTATATTTGAGATGAGACTTTCTTTTAAAGGCAACAGCTTACTTCTATTCTCTTTTTCCTCTTTATAGTATTTAGTTATTTTTGATTCAATGTATATAATTTTCAATCTTGGTGTTTTCCTTCTGAGATACTTTAGGCTTTTGCATAGAGAAACCAAAATAATTAAACATGTGATCACTTGTTCAGTCCATTAATTCTGACTATAAATCTTTGTATATTTTCTGGGGATACTTCAAAAACTCTTGAGAGGTTTTACATAATTTCAAGTGGCTTACAAGATTTGCAAGTTAAACTTTGGAAAAGACTGTAGTAATACCAAGTAATAGTGATATAAAGGCTTAAGAGTCTCACAAAATTGTCAAGGATTTTGAGATTATTTTGTACAAGCCACATTTTACAGATCAGAAAACTGAAGCCCATAGAGACAAAGTCACTGGCTCATTTGAAATATGACACAAAAATAGAAACTTTGAATGGAACCCAGATCCTTTAACACTAGTCTATTTCTTATAACTACTGTCTTCTTTAAAGCCAAATAAAAATCTTTGTACTATGTAAAAAAGCAGTAGTGGAAATTATAGATAACTTTTCTGTAGCCTCGTGTAGATTTAGTCAGACAACAAGAAATTTAAAAATCTGTTTTTCTTTTTTTTTGATAACAAGGAAATGAAAGCATCTTAAATCAAGCTATTCTTTAAGTTGTTTTCCCTTCCATTATAATAGTAATATATATTTACTATAAAGCATAGATATCATGGTCTCAGCATTCAGAGGTAATCCCCATTAGTATTTTGGCAACTCTGCAACTTTTTCATTAACTTGAATTTGATGCATTGCATTCTTACAGTGGGCAAAATAATTCTTTTAAATTCCTCATACCATTGTAAATTCAGTTTATATAATAGTTTTTATACATGTTAAATAATTCAGATTTACTAAGTCAGTGAAGAATGTAAATTATTGTCTCTAAAAAAGAAAGAAATTGCTGATATTCAGTACATACATCTAGTCTCTCTCCCACATGGCTAATATAATCTTTTAAAATAGCAAGTTATTCCACTTCTATGGACCAATTAAAGAGAAAATAAATATTGCTCCCTTCTCTTTTGACATTTGGTGATTCTTCAGTGCAGTGGCTCAAAAGTCAACTCCAGAATGTCTTACCCTCTCCCGAAAACACTATCACAAATTTGGTTACATTAATGTGCTGCTTAAATATCATGAATGGCTCACTGTGGCCTCTATTTAACTAGCATACTCATTCCTATGATACACAAAGTTCTTCTGATTTGATTCATTGTGTGGTGAGATAATGCCAAACACTTAGACCTCTTACAAAGTAGGAGCCTTATTAGGAAAGCAACTATAGTTTCATTCCAGGGCTCTGCCACTCTGCTAATCTCCATTTGTGTAACTTCTCTTGTGCTCACCTCTGTTCTGCCTCAAAGCTCTAGCTTATGCATGATTTTTGTTTCCTACAGAGTTAGTTTGACATATCTTCAATGCCTACACATTACTTCATGACTCTTTTAGCTTCACTTCAAATTAGCTCATTCTTTTGAAACTTTTCAGTTTAAAGTTATAGAGAAGAAAATCAATTTTTTAAAACCATAAACCTCCTATGTAGCTTGTGAGTTGGTTGTTCTTGGAGGAGCTACATCCTGAGTTCAATCAGTTGTCATGGAGGGTCAAAGATAGTGGTGAAATTGCAGGATCATGTTGTATAAGATTTGCTGATGCTATAGGTTGGGGCCATTGAAAGGCAGTAGATACTTCACTACTGGACCAGCTCTGCCTGTTTGTCATTACTTTCACTCACTATACAATATGCTATGCAACCTACAATACACTCACACTGAAATATTCATCATTCCCTGAGCAAGCCATGTTCTATCAGACCTTGAGTCATTACGTGTGCTGTTGTCCTCTATTATTAGAATAGTCTTCCCCAAGTTTCTATCTGGTGAAATCTTTTTTTTTTTTTAATTTTTTATTGTTGGCTGTTCAAAACATTACATAGTTTTTGATATATCATATTTCACACTTTGATTCAAGTGGGTTATGACTTATTTCAATAATTATATTCTTCATAGGACTTTTGGTGATTTCCTCACATGTGTACATTTCTTATATACTATATACAATACATTGTATTGTAATGTTTATATGTATTTTTCACAGTAGAATATTCCTTAAATTCAGGGATCATGGAATCTCATTCAATTCTCGATTTTTACCCTTAACACAGTATACATACTCAAGATGTGTTTGTTAAAGGGAAAATACCAAGATGATTCAGAGGAAGATACTTCTAATGGCTGTGTCATAATTAACACCCCTTGGAAGGCATACCTGAATATGATTCATAAATCTGTGTTACCCAAGATACAATCAAGTGTAAAGGGAAAGTATGAACTAAGTGGGAAGAACAGACAAGCTTTGGGTTGCTTAGCCAGAGCACTGGTTTACTTTTCACTATTTGCATTCTCTATTTGGCTAAGAGGTGTTGCAGATGGATTTTTATTGCTCTTTTATTTCCTGTCAACCTGAAAAATTCTTCTCTGAGAGCACTTGCATTTGTGTCTGAAGGAAATGACTTCATATCCACAGAAAACAGCTCCTTATTTGGGGTGTTTGTCAATGTGTGCTTGGGCAATTTGGGGACAAACTCCTTATTTGAAGATATTTACTCCTCTGTTCCTTACCCATGGTGTTATCTCAAGTGTGTTAAGTGGGTTTTCATTGAGGACCTTACTTGAATATCTGAAGACCTAAAAATAAAATAAATAAAAGCTTGCTAATAGTACAGCATCAAGAAGCCTGGCTTCAGAATTCAGCTTAAAGAAGCTTCACCTAAAACACTGTTTGTATTCTGGCCCTGGATGCCTCTTTTGTGCCAGTTCCAATTCTGGGTGCTAGAAATGGAATTAAGATATATTACTATACCCCTTGCATTTATAGTTTAGTATCCCATTAAAGACTTGTTAAATGTTAATAAAGTACTATCACAGAATTCCTTTTGACTTCATAGAGAAGGCATTATCCAAACTTACCTTACAGGGAAAGAACCAAGTCCCAGCTAAGAAAACCCACTATATTAAAAATAAGCCATTAAAATATGAATTTTTAATATATTTAACCATTAATAAATCCAGCTACTGCTAGAATATTCTTTAATTTCATAAATTGTCAATTTATTGTCAGTAGAGACAGTTTAGACAAGTTATGAAACAAACTAACAGGTATTCAGCACGACCAGCACCTCTTAGTGAACTTATAGAACACACTAGACAATGAAAAGTCAAGCAAGAATCATTGGTTGGTATCTTCAAAACTCCACTTCAAGGTGTTTTGGTAGTCTGCACCATCCTTTCATCCTGAACGTTCATTAAAATAGACGAAGTACAATGGTGACAGCTTGGATAAGGTCCTTGTCCACAAGTACTGTAGCTTGACTGAGACAAATGTGGACCTGTTGTCAGAAATAATTGTGTCTGGCAGCTTGCAAACGCAAGGAACTGGCATAGAGTCATATTGTCACCTCAGAGGCTTGAGGTAAAAGCAAAAGCACTTGAAGTCACTGTGAGATGTAGTATACTGAAAGTAAAAAGCTTTTTTTTAAATCTTTTTATCTCATAATGCAAAATCAATGTGGATCCCTGATACAACTTTTTGGTCTTTTCCCCTGGGAAAATTAGGTGTCCCAGGCAGTTATACCAAATAGCCTGGCATGTGGCATGCACTAACTTCCTTTAGACTTTTCAATATCAGAATCAATTTGAGGCCATGAAATAGAGCTTCTAGCCAAGTCTTTCAATTCCCAGATGTGCTATTAGTCAAGCCAAGATAATGTCTTCTGGAATAATAATGAAACTCTATATAAAATGCATCCCTTATGGTAAGAAAACTCATGCTGATGCTTTGAGATTGACTTCAGGTTTTTTGGTCAGTTTCCCTGATAGCCTTCCCAATTTCTACTTCATGACAAGGGAAAGTCTTGGTTCCTTTTAATTTAATTAATTTATTTAATCAGCCTGAAAGAGAACAAAGGAAGCTTCTTTTATCTAATCTTCTGGTGGTAGTGGCACAAATATTTTGAGATCTGTTGGGGCATCTTGTGGTGTTCTCTAAAATATAATTGATGGGAGGGTGAATTGAGAACTTTAATCATTGTGCAAACTCAACAGATTCATTAATCCAAGAGTCCCCAATGTGGAATATTGAGAGCTCTAACTTTGGCAGAAACATAATTCAAGTTTTTGTTTGCTTTAAGATGAAAAGGCCTTCAAATAAAGTATCTCAGGAAAGAACTAAAACTTATCAATCCTTTCAGTATACCCCACAACACATAATATTTTAAAGAGAGGAGAAATATAATCATTTGTAGATAGTGGATTGTCTACCTGAAATATCTGAGAGACCTAACTGAAAATTAGGACCAGAAAGATATAGTTACCAGGAAAATTACAAAGTAAACATGCAATAGCAATTTCTCCCTAATTGTTTTCAAATTGATTAGTAATAAAACATAAAAAACTTATAAATTAATAAAACTGAATTGTTTTTCAAAATATAAATTATAACAAATGTGCATGGTCTATTCCAAGAAAATAGAAATAAAAGTTACAATGATAATAAAAGTATTACTGAGAGACTGCATAAAGATATTAGTTTTTAAGTCAGAAGACTGAATAGCTAAAATTAATCTGTGTATAAATTCAAAACAACATCATCAAAACCTCAACAGTGTTTTTGTCTAATTCTGTTTAATATTTTTAATGTTTAGAATTTTAGTGTGTAATTTAAAAAACATATACAAAAGTAGAGAGAATAACTTAATGGTATGGTACCCACTGTCAAGGCTCACTGTCAACAATTAATGCCACATAGACAAACTTCATTTATTTATTTATTTTCAAATTCTTTTTTTTTTATTGTTTTTTTTTTAAATAAATGACAGCAGAAATCTAGAAGTTCCTCATATATTGGGGTTTACTTCCTTATTTGATCTATGATTTACAAATATTTTCTCCCGTATTGTCAACTGCCTTTTTACTCTGTTCATTGTTTCTTTTGCTGTGCAGAAGCTTGTTAGTATGATGTAGTTCCACTCATCTAATTTTGCCTTTGTTGCTTGTGTGTTTGGTGTCATGTCTGAGAGATCATTGCCAAGCCCAATGTCATGAAGGTTTCTCCCACGTGTTCTTTTAGGAGTTTAAGGTAATAGGTCTTAAATTTAAGTTTGAGTGTTGACTGGAAGATTCTTAGTATCCGCGGAAGGAAAGCACCTCAAGTTGTTGAGTCTAGACTTAGATTTCAGGAAAATGGTCTTGCATTCAGTTGTTTGCCAAATTAATAAGTGAATAATGGTTGATATGATATCACTCATTTTTAAATATCAGAACTTAGCCTATTAGATATGCTACATAATTTGCAGCTTTTAATAAAGTACTCTTCTCAGTATAAACAAACAACTAGCTAATCCCTCAGTTTATGCATCTAGTATACAAATTTCAAAGAAACAAAAATATGAATTGTGTTTTATAAGGTCCATTAGCTTATATAATAGAGTCATGTCATTTAGAGCTAGAAAAAATATATATATTCTATTCTAAAGCACCAAAAAGTCATGGCATTCTGTGTAGCACTTACATATGAATTTTAAAATAAGTATTGAATCTTGTGTTAAATTTCTTCCTTTAGTCTGCTGTTGTTTTTGGCAACTATTATTTATATAGAGGTTAGGAAAGTACAGCTCTAGTGCTTTTCTAGTGCTTTATATGTATTGTCTTCATTACTTCTTTAAAAGGAATCGCTTGAGCCATGATTGTTTTGTAAATGATTATGACTATATCAGGGTTTATAGCTAGTGAATAGTAGGGCTGGATTCACATCCATACAATCCAACTCCAGGGTGTGCACTTTTTTTTTTTTTTCGGTGTTGCTGGGGATTGAACCCAGGGGTTTGTACATGTGAGGCAAGCACTCTACCAACTGAGCTATATCCCCGGTCCTCTGGGTGTGTACTCTTAATGATAATGGCACACTGCCTTCCTCTCTTGGAGCATAGATAATAAGCAAGTAGAAGGAAATAATACAGTTAAGGAAAATTTTTGATCAACTATATTAAGAAGTTTCTAGTAATTAACATTTTCCCCACTTAGTGGGCAAATTTGAGTTTATTGATAATACACTTTTATGTATTTCATAAAATTTTGAAGAATTTTCATAAAATTTCTTTTGTTTATTTATTTATTTAGTTAGTTCTGGGGATTTAATTCAGGGGCACTTGACCACAGAGCTACATCCCCAGCAATTTTTTTTTTTTTTTAAATTTTGCGACAGGGTCTCACTAAATTGCTGAGAGCCTTGCTAAGTTGTGGAGGCTGCTCTTGAACTCGTGATCCTCCTGCCTCAGTCTCCCAAGTTGCTGGGATTACAAGCATGCACCACCACACCTAGTTTCACAAAAATTCTTGAAGGCAGTCATTTTCAATCCATTGATACCCAATGACTGACAGATGAGGAAGTTTTGCAAAATATAGCAACACAGGTGATTTGTGATAAATAATTCATGACTCCTGCTTTACATAATAAACTGAGAATTGGAACATAGCTTCTGGGCCTTTGAGATCCAAAATAACCAGAGTCATTCTGCTGGGATAATATTCAGTTTTGACTTTCTAAGTCCCAAATAAGTGAAAGATTTTAGGCTGAATCTACTTTGGAGGGTGCGAAGATTTTATACCTAAACAGCTCATTTTCATTTATTTTTTGTTTCCTTCACAGTTCTTACAGATGACACACTTATATAAAAATATAGCTGCTTAATGTACTACTTCCAGTTTCACTGTAAATTTCATTTTTCAATATTTTCCTAATGCTCTGATCATTTTCTACTCATAAATGAAAAACCTACTACTCTACATACATAAAGTACAGTATTTACAAAGACTCACTTCAAAAGAAACAAGATTTTTTGATTTGATGTCATAGTTAATTGGTTTCAATTATATATAAAAGCAAAAACTGCTGAGTCCTGTGTCTTTTTTTTCTTTGTTGAGATTGTTGTGCTTTAAAAAATGCTTAAAATTTGAAGTGGAATCAAAGTGATCAATATCAGGAAAACAATTCTTAACTAAATATGAATCCACACAAATATGGAGACAAAATAGAACTAATTTTTCCATTATTATTATGTAAGTAGATCATTCCTAAATTGTTTTATTTTTTATTATTTTTTAACTTCAGATTACAAAGTCTTTTGTTCATAATATAGTAACTTTTCCTTGTTTTATATGTCTCCATGTCCTTTCTTGTGTCTGTTAAATTAATTTTTTAAAATCTTAACAATGAAGAAATAAGCATAACTTAAGTCAGATATTGTGTAATATTTTCTATATTTTAGGGACAGATAAAAGGGAGGAAAGACTATAAAATGGACTAAATACTAATAAAAGAAGACATAAGAAAGAAAAACTTAAAGTAACACAGAAAATCAGAGTTCTTGAGAGTTTTGATAATTTAGAAAAGTGGATAAAATCTGGTTTCTGGTATTCCTCCCAGTGATTAGTTATTTTCAATGTCCTTTACGTATAAAACTGCTCATATTATTAACCATGTCTTGAACTTGGTTCTCTTATTTTAAAAATCAATATATAGATATTACCTCTCAGATTGTTTTGAGAATATGTGGCAGCACTTAATATATTCACAGATAAACTAAGCACCCAATTGTGATTCTTGTTTTATTTGTATATATAGTATGTTATTCCAGATATGATTTTAGGGAACATTTAATAATTTCTTTTCTTTTTGTGATGATTTATTCTGCAAAACTACTTTGTACTGATACTCAGCACATAAATTTTTTAAACTACATATATTGAATAGCTATTGTTTTTTTCCATAGCACTAAATGCAAAGACTATAGAGATGAGGAACATAATGCTTCAGTTGCAAGAAACTTGCCAAACTTTTCTACTGTTTTCTGGCAGAGGTCCTCCTTGATCTTAGTCTGGATCTGTTATGAATTTTTAGGTAAATTCTAGATGTCAGAAGGGCAAGATATAGTCCTAGTGTAAAATAATTTGAGTATTTAATTCAGCTCCAAAAACATTCACCTTGCAATGAATTCTAGTTCACTGTTTTCCTTATTTTTTTCCATTCATTTCCTAGATGGAGTAAACTTAATTTTTCATCTTATCCTAGAAATCTTGATTTTCTTAGCTTTTATCACCATCAAACATGTATTAGCACTGCAGACGTAAGTCACCGTAAGTATCTTGACATAAGTATAAATTCTTCTTAGGCAGATTGGTAATGATTATTTTTCTCCATGGTGGTTTTCATAATTCTGCTTAGTAGGTATTTTAGTCATCTTTGTGTTAGTGTGACCCATAGACCTGAGAAGAATAATTTTAGAAGAGGAAAAGTTTATTTGCTGCTGACAGTTTCATAGACAGCCAGCTCTATTCTCTGGGCCTGAGGTGAGGCAAAACGTGGTGGAAACTTTGTGGAGTAAAGCAGCTCAGAACACAACAGTCAAGAAGCAGAGAGAAACTAAGCTTTGTTCACTAGGGAGAAAATATATAATGCAAAGTGCCCCCAAGGCCAATGACCCACCTCCTCCAGCCACACCTTATCTATCTTCCTACAGTTTCCACCCAGTTAATTCCTATCAGAAAGATTAATGCAGTGATTAGGTTAAAGATCTCATAACCCAATCATTTCACCTCTAAACTTTCTTGCATTGTCACACACATGAGCTTTTGGGGAGGGGGGGTCACCTCATATCTAGACCATAAGAGTTGGGGTTGTGGCTCAGCCATAGAGGAGTGCTTGGCTAGCACGTGCGAGGTCCTGGGTTTGATCCTCAACACCACATTAAAATAAAGGTATTATGTCCAACTACAACGAATATATAGATATATATATATATATAATTTTTTTTAAAGAGTTGGTTTCCTTTTAAATTTTGTGGCCTTCAATATTCTCTTGGATACCTCCTCTCTAAAGTATGTATCTTAATCCATGCATTAGACTGAATTCATCAAATTCTCTTGATTGTTGATGTCCTGGTTTTTAGAGAGGTTATATGTGTTTACTTGAATCATTCTAAAAGAATCTTGATGACCCAAATTAGCCATTCATGTTAAAATACACTTTCTCATTGGGAATCATCTGTTAAATAGTTTATTTAGTTACTCTTTTACGTAAACATATAATTAGTGCAAGCAATGAAAAGGTAGAGGACTTGTTGATTATTTTCTCCATTTCAAACTGTTTCTGAGATCATTTCAAGTCTCTGTTTAAAGTTCTATAATGTTTTTCTGCAATAAAAAAACTACATGTGACCACTCAAAGGTCCAGCCTCTCCTAACCTAAGGGTAATGCCTTTGCATTAGGAGCTAAGATCATTTATAAAACTCACAAAAAGCAGATTCATCTGTTACCATGTATAGTAACATTTCAGACAACTAAACATGACAGTTAAGAGAATTTGCAATTGAACAAGGAAAGAAAAAAAAAAACATGAGCAGGGTTGAGAGCCATGTAATTATTCTCATTCACACTATGACTAGCTTTAAAGTGATTTATTCAAAATGGTTATCCGTGTACTCTTAGTCACCTCCTTTCTTGACTATGTGCTAATTCTGATTTTGGCATTTGTCTATAGAATATATTTGTTCTTCCTCTTGAAAGGGAATTATACTGCATTTTCTTTAATGTTTAAATCAGTTAATCATATTTCCCAATTATCCCATAATGTTAGTTATTTGAATTTCAAGTTGCAGTGTTCTTAGAGAAAGCTTAATATCTTCTTTATACATGCAGTCATGGTTAGCTAATTAGCATCATGAATGCAGCAGTTTAACCCTGGATGCCACTATTTCTGGCTTCAAGGATATATTGGGTTTCCTCATTTTAAAAAATTGAGAAGGAAAAAATATCATTTTTGAATTATTTTTGTTTCTTTCAAATACAAAGTCCTCCTCCTTTAAAAGTGTCCAGATATAATATAAATGCATTATAATTCTCTTCTATTGGTTTATAAATAAAAGTATCCTTGAATGTTTTGCAAAAGAGTAATGCAATTTATAATATTGTTAATGAAAATTAAGTTATATTGGTTTTTCTGAAGGCAATTGCACTACATAATCAATTTTAAAAATCATAGTTTATTTCTTCAGTTCATTGGGAAACGAGACGCATATTCAAAATAATGAAGGTAAAAGAACACATTGCTTTTTGACATTGCCCCTAATTAAAATATCAGTATTTCAACTGTAATTTCATCTTGCTTGTGTTGCCATTTTAGTTATCCTTGGCTTTACTTCTCCCTCCTTAAATAGTGTTTCTTATCTTTCAATTAAGAGATGTAAAGGAACTACCCTTAGTTCTGTTTTAAAAAGAAATACCTTAAAATTTCATTAATTTTAATACTCAGTTTTGATTCTTTTTTTTTTAATTTAGTGGTTGTTGTACAATGTATAAAATCATAGGCCAGAAAAGTCCAGTAACTTACACAAGTTTACCAGTTTGGCAAGGGTAGGAACAGAAATTAACACCCATGTCTCTGGGTATAGAGTGTAGCGTTTTCTTCCTCTTATCTGTTCTTAAAATGCCTTGTGATTGGAAAAATTTTAGAATATAGGCATGTGAAATTTATAGCCCAGAGCCTATATAGAATAATAATTTTGCATGGTTCATAGTGACTTAGCCTAAGCTTTACATATATACAATGATAGTCTATATTTATGTAGCATTGTGTGATTTTAAAAAAATTCTTTCAAAATTCTCTCCCTTTCCACCTTCCTCTCTCTCAGAAAGTGGGATCTTTCTCTGAAATCTAAACAAGGAAAAAAAATCAAAGGAGATTTTGGAAAATGTACAGAAGCAGCTGCATGACATCAACAGAGAGGTTAGACTTTTAGGAGAAAACATATTGACTGATCATCCTTACAGTGAGGACAAAGTTTGAAGTTTTTTGGAATATATTTAAAATGATTAATAGTGTGATCAAAATACCCTTCAAAATTCTGTTTTAGATATTTGTGTAAAAGTTTGACTTCTTTGGCACTAGGGCTTCCATAATGAGAGATTCTTTATTGGAACTACCAGACCCATTCATTTATCATAAATTTAAACTGACTTTGACTGACTTCTGAAGAAATGCATAACCTAGCATTTCTTTCCATCTCTTTTTGGAAAGAGAGTGTCTTCAAAACTTCATAGTGATGAATTCAATGCTAGCATCTTGAAATTCATAATGAAGAAATAAAAGTTCAAACAGAAATACTGGTTCCACGTGGGTAAATAGATTCCCACATCTAGTCCCAAATCATGTCCTAAGATTTGGATTGGCAGCATGGTAATACTTTCATCCACAAGACCATGGAAGAAAGATGGGTTTTATTTTAATTTTTCACATTTTTATTGCTACATTATAGTTGTATAATAATGGTATTTATTATTACATATTCATGTATGGACACAATATAAAATATAATTTGACCAATATCACTCCCCATTATTTCACCTCTCCCTCTTTTCCTCCCTTACCTGGTCCCTTTCCTCTATTCTACTCATCTCCCTTCAATTTTCATAAAATCCTCCCCATGAAAGATGGGTTTTAATATTAACTTGTACCTTAGATTAGAGAAGGGCGTGGGGACTGACCAGAGATCTCTTCCAGAATCAAGGTGGGTAAGCCATGGAAATGGCTCTCTTCCTTCTTCTGCTCCTTTCCTTTGTGCTCTGAATTTCATACCTTCACTCCTTCACATTAGGAATTCACTTCAGGCCATTAGTAGTGGCAGGCATCTTCCTTGTGTTACTAACCTTTCTCTTCAAACTGAATCATTCCTATTTGTATACCAGTTATTATGGTTTATATGATATTACCCAAAAGCTCATGTGTGAGACAATGCAAGAAGATTTAGAGATGAAAGGATTGCATGGCAAAAGCCTTAACCCAATGAGTGAATTAATCCTCTGATAGGGATTAATTGAGTACAGGCTGGTAGGATGTGAGTGGATGAGGTAGGTCATTGGGGGATGTGCCTTTGGGGTATGTATTTGGTGAGCCGAGCTTAGTCTCTCTCTGCTTCCTGGTGTGATGTCTTGAACATCTTTCCTCCATCACAAGCTTCCACCATGATGTTCAGCCTCTCCTCAAGCCCAGAAGATTGGAGCCAGTTTTCCATGGACTGAGATCTTTGAAACTTTGAGCCCCCAAATAAACTTTTCCTCCTCTAAATTTTCTTGTTAGATCTTATAGTCACAGCAACAAAAAAAGCTGACTAAACACCATGTTCTTCAAAATCTCCCATCTTAAAGAAGATAACCCAAAAGCTTTCTTCCATCTTCCTTCAATCATATCTGCTCATCTCTGTCTTCCCTATAATAATCTTTTTACTTTTTTGATGTTTAATCTCTCTGCATCAACTTCAATCATTCATTCTTTAAACCACTTCCAATCTGTTTTGTCCCATTCAATTGTTCTTGTCAAAGATCTCCATGCTACCAAATCTAACAGCCATTACATTGCCTTAATCCTACCCCATTTCTTAACAGTATTTATATAATTACCTGCTTTCTTATTTGAACCACTATTCCCTTCTTAGACATTATGCACTAAAAAACATATTTTCATAGTCTCCTTTTTTGGTACTGTTTTTCTCTAACGGACCCTTTAATTTTTGAAAGCCTCAAATTGTCTCCTCTCTTCCTTTCTCCTCTTTTCTCTTTCTCACTTTTTGTCTTCTCTGTTCTCTCTTAGACTTCCTACTTAGGTGATATCATTCAGTTACATGGCCTAAAGTCATATGAACATTGATAACTCTCAATATATGTAGCCTTTCTAGCTTTGAAGCCCAATATCAAGATTCATTCATATATCAATCTACTGTGCATCTCTACTTAGATGTCTTGAGGCCATTTCAAACCAAGTATGTCCAAAATTAAAATACTGATTTCCAAACCATCATTCAAAACTGTGATTCTACAAAACTTCCCTGTCTCTGTAAATGAGACCATCATGTGCTCAATTTTATCACATTCCAAACACAGAAGTAATTCTTAATTTCTTACTCTTACTTACCTGTATATCTTATTTATCACAAAGTCTCAGTTCTTTCTCTAAAATTCATTTCAAATCTGGCTATTTCTTATTCTCACTTATATCTACTACCCCATGGATACAATACATTTAGAAATCAGAGTAATCTTTTTTTATTATAATTTGTTGAATATGACAGCAGAATGCATTAAAATTCATATTACACATATAGAGCACAATTTTTCATATCATTAGTTGTGTATAAAAAGCATTTGTGTCTCCATACATGTATTTATCTCATTTCACCATCTTTATTACCCCTATGCCCCCTCCCTTTCCATCCCACCCCCTTGCCTTATCTAGAGTTTGTCTAATCCTCCCATGCTCCCTCTCCCAACCCCACTATGAATCAGACTCCTTATATCAGAGAAAACATTTGGCATTTGGTTTTAGGGGATTGGGCTAACTTCACTTACCATTATATTCTCCAACTCTATCCATTTACCTGCAAATACCATGATTTTATTCTCTTTTTTTGCTGAGTAATATTCCATTGTGTATATATACCACCTTTTCTTTATCCATTCATCTACTGAGGGGCATCTAGGTTGGTTCTACAGTTTAGCTATTGTGAATTGTGCTGGTATAATTATTGCTGTGGCTGTGTCCCTGTAGTATGCTGTTTTTAAATCCTTTGGGTATAAACCGAGGAGTGGGATAGCTGAGTCAAATGGTAGTTCCATTCCAAGTTTTCCAAGGAATCTCCATAGTGCTTTCCAGATTGGCTGCACCAATTTGCAGTCCCACCAGCAATGTATGAGTGTGCCTTTTTCCCCACATTCTCGCCAACACTTACTGTTGCTTGTGAGATGAAATCTTAGTTTTTATTTGCATTTCTCTAACTGCTAGAGATGTTGAGTATATTTTTTTTTTCATATATTTGTTGGTTGTTTCTGTATCATCTCTGAGAGGTATATGTTCAGTTCCTTGCCTCATTTATTGATTGGGCTATTCATTTTTTTGGTATTGAGCTTTTTGAGTTCTTTGTGTACCCTAGAGATTAGTGCTCTACCTGATGTGTGAGTTTTAAAAATTTGCTCCCAAGACGTAGGCTATCTGTGCACCTCACTGATTGTTTCTTTTGCTGAGAATAAGCTTTTTAGTTTGAATCTATCCCATTTATTAATTCTTGATTTAAATTCTTGTGCTATAGGAGTTTTTTTAAGGAAGTTGGGGCCTAATCCCACATGATGGAGATTTGGGCCTACTTTTTCTTAAAATAGATGCAGGTCTCTGGTTTAATTCCTAGGTCCTTGATCTACTTTGAGTTGAGTTTTGTGCATAGTGAAAGATAGGGGTTCAATTTCATTTTATTGCATATAGATTTCCAGTTTTCCCAGCACCATTTGTTGAAGAGGCTATCTTTTCTCCACTGTTTTTGGCACTTTTGTTTAATATAAGATAACTGTAATTATGTGGGTTAGTCTCTGTGTCCTCCATTCTGTACCATTGGTTTACCAGTCTATCTTGGTGCCAATACCATGCTATTTTTTTTTTTTTTTACTATTGCTCTGTAGTATGGTTTAAGGTTTGATATAGTGATGCCACTTGCTTCACTCTTTTTGATAAGGATTGCTTTGGCTGTTCTGGGTCTCTTATTTTTCCAGATGAATTTCATGACTGCTTTTTCTATTTCTATGAGGAATGTCATTGGGATTTTGATTGGAATTACATTAAATCTATATAGCGCTTTTGGTAGTATGGTCATTTTGACAAAATTAATTCTGCCAATCCAAGAACAAGGGATAAGGTCTTCTTTAATTTCTTTCTTTAGCATTCTGTAGTTTTCAGTGCAGAGGTCTTTCACCTCTTCTTAGGTTGATTCCCAATTATTTTATTTATTTATTTTTTAGGCTATTGTAAACGGAGTTGTTTCCCTCATTTCCCTTTTAGAGGATTTGTCACTGATATAAAGAAATGCCTTTGATTTATGGGTGTTGATTTTGTATCCTGCTACTTTGCTCAATTCATTTACTAGTTCTAGAAGTTTTCTGATGACATTTTTTGGGTCTTCTAGGTATTGAAACATATTGTATAAAAATAGTGCTAATTTGAGTTCTTCTTTTCCTATCCATATCCTTTAATTTATTTTGTCTGTGTAATTGCTCTGGCTAGTGTTCTAAGAAGTGCTAAATAGAAGTGGTGGAAGAGGGCATTCCTGTCTTGTTCCAGTTTTTAGAGAGAATGCTTTCAATTTTTCATTTAGAATGATGTTGACCTGGGACTTAGCATAGATAGCTTTTATGATGTTGAGACACATTCCTGTTATCCCTAGTTTTTCTAGTGTTTTGAACATGTTTGGGTGCTGTACTTTGTTGAATGCTTTCTCTGCATCTAGTGAGATGATCATATGATTTTTATCTTTAAGCCTATTGTTGTGATGAATTACATTTATTGATTTCTGTATGTTGAACCAGCTTTGCATCCCTGGGATGAACCCCACTTGATCATGGTGCACTATCTTTTTGATATGTTTTTGTATTCAATTTTCCAGAATTTTATGGAGAATTTTTCCATCTATGTTCATTAGCGATATTGACCTGAAGTTTTCTTTCTTTGATGTGTCTGTCTGGTTTTCAAATCAGGGTGATACTGACCTCATAGAAAAAGTTTGGAAGTGCTCCTTCTTTTTCTATTTCATGAAATAATTTGTAGAATATAGGTACTAGTTCTTCTTTCTAGGGTCTTGTAGAACCTATCTGTATATCCATCTGGCCCTGGGCTTTTATTGGTTGGTAGACTTCTGATTGTGCCTTGTATTTCCTTGCTTGAAATTGATCTCTTTAAATTGTGTATCATCCTGTTTCAATTTGGACAACTCATATACCTCTAGAAATTTGTCGATGATGACTTCAATATCCTCTATATTATTGAAGTACATGTTTTCAAAATAATTTCTAATTATCTTCTGTATTTCTGTAGTGTCTGTTGTGATATTTCTTTTTTCATCATCTATGATAGTGATTTGAGTTTTCTGTCGCCTTTTTGTTAGCATGGCTAAGGGTTTGTCAATTTTATTTATTTCTTTGAAGCACCAACTTTTTGTTTTGTCAATTTTTTCAATTGTTTCTTTTGTTTCATTTTCATTGATTTCAACTCTAATTTTAATTGTTTTCTGTATTCTACTGCTTTTGGTGTTGGTTTGTTCTTCTTTTTCTAGGGCTTTGAGATGTAATATTAGGTCATTTATTTGTTGACTTTTTTTTTCTTTTAAGGAATGAACTTCATGCAATGAACTTTTCTCTTAGTACTACCTTCATAGTGTCTCAGAGATTTTGATATGTTGTATCAGTGTTCTTGTTTACCTCTAAGAATTTTTCTATCTCCTCCTTCATGTCTTTTGCAACCAATTGTTCATTCAGTAGCATATTATTTAGTCTCCAGGTGTTAGGGTAGTTTTTATTTTTTATATTATCATTGATTTCTAATTTATTTCCATTATGATCTGATAGAATGCAGGGTAGTATCTCTACTTTTTTATATTTTCTAAGAGTTGCTTTGTGGCATAATATATGGTCTATTTTATATTTTAGAAAAGGATCAATATGCTGCTGAGAAAAAAAGTGTAATTGGTTGTTAAAGGATGAAATATTCTATATATGTCAGTTAAGTCTAAGTTATTGATTGTATTATTGAGTTCTATGGTTTCTTTGCTCAGCTTTTGTTTGGAAGATCTATCCAGTGGTGAAAGGGGTGTGTTAATGTCACCAAGTATTATTGTGTTGTGGTCATTTTGACTCTTGAACTTGAGAAGAGTTTGTTTGAAGCACATAGATGCTCCATTGTTTGGGGCATATACATTAAAAACCTTTATGTTTTGTTGGTGTATGGTTCCCTTGAGCAGTATGAAATGTGCTTCTTTGTCCCTTTTGATTAACTTTAACTTAATGTCTACTTTATTTGATAGGAGAATAGAAACCCCTGCTTGCTTCTGCAGTCCATGTGAATGGTATGGTATGATTTTCCCTGACCCTTCACCTTCAGTCTGTGGTCTGTATGTGTCTTTTCCTATTATATGAGTCTCTTGGAGGCTGCATACTTTTGGGTCATTTTTTTTTTTTTTTGATCAATCAGCTAGCCTATGTCTTTTTGTCTTTTGATTGGTGAGTTTAGTCCATTAACATTCAGGGTTATTATTGAGACATGATTTGTATTCCCAGCCATTTTTGTTGTTATTTAACTTGACTTGGTTTCTCCTTCAATTAGCTTTTCCTTCAGTGTAATATCTCCCTCTGCTGATTTTCATTATTATTTTTTTAAATTTCCTCTTCATAGAATATTTTGCCAACAATGTTCAGGTTTTCTAGCTGTTAATTCTTTTAACTTTTGTTTATCATGGAAGGTTTTTATTTCATCATCAAATCTAAAGCTTTTGGTGGATACCAAATTTTTGGTTGGAATCCATTTTCTTTCAGAGCTCAATATATGTTGTTACGGGGTCTGGGTTGAAAAAACTGCACATAACCTAATTGGTTTTCCCTTATATGTAATCTGATTCTTTTCTCTTGTGGCTTTTAATATTCTCTCCTTATTCTATTTTTTAGGCATTTTCATTATAATGTGCCTTGGTGTGGATCTGTTGTGATTTTGTACATTTGGTGTCCTATAAGCCTCTTGAATTTATTCTTACAATTCATTCTTCATGTTTGGAAAATTTTATGATATTATTTAATTAAATAGATTGCTCATTCCTTTGGTTTGGAACTTTATGCTTTCATCCATCCCAGTAACTCTTAAATTTGGTCTTTTCATGAAGCTATCTGATATTTCTTGAATGTTCTGCTCATGGTTTCTTACCATTTTCACTGTGTGGTCTACATTCTTTTCAAGATTATATTTTGTTTTCATTGTCTGAGGTCCTATCGTTCAAGTGGTCTAATCTGTTGGTGATACTTTCAATTGAACTTTTAATTTGGTTTATTGTTTCTTTCATTTCAATGATTTCTGTTTGGTTTTTCTTTAGAACCTCTATCTCCCTATTGAAGCAATATTTTGCTCCTGTATTTGCTTTTGTAGTGATTTGTTGAAATGATCTTTTGCTGCCTGTATTTGCTCTATTATATCATCCTTTAATTCACAGAATATTTTAATTATGTACATTCTGAACTCTTTCTCTGTAATTTCATCATCTGTGCTGGCCATTGATTTTAATAATGTGGTATCTTGATTTGTTTGTGGCACTTTCTTTCTTTGTCTTTTCATGTTGCTTGTGTGTCTTTCTTTCTAGCTCTGTGGATCCCAAGCATTACCTTATTTTAACCTATAGGATTATAGTGCCTCTGTAGGGTTCCAGTATCTCTCCTTTGAGGTGAAGGACACTGTTAATGGATCCCAATATAAACAAAATATCGCCTAAAAACAAATAGTTGTTATTAAGATGTTTACAGTTTGGTCACAATGTACAGAAATGGTGAATTCAATTATAATCTACAATATAATCAGTAGGTTTGTAAAAGGGTCTACAGTTTCTGATGGTAGACAAAGAACCAGGGGTTAGGAATAGCATAATATGCAAGTAGGTAGGAGTTGAGGATATCGAGTTATTATATCTTAGGAAGTATGAAAGAGAAATCTAAAGAAGAAGGTTAGTAGCAGGAGAAAAGAGAGGTAATAATTTTGGGTAGACATGTAAGAGGAAAGACAATAGAGTACATAAAACAAACACACATATATATTAAGAAAAATTTTTAAAAAACATTAAAATAATGAAAATTGGAGAGAAAAAAAAGAATATACAACACAGCTATAATAGACTATTCAGTTGTCTCAGTCCTCAATATCCTAATTCATGCAAAGTACTTGGTTATACATATGTTGGGGATGTGAGGTCAAGAGAATAAAGAGGAAGAAGAAAGAAAAAAAATCTTGAAGGCAGAAAGGAGAGTGTTTTGAAGATCATTATCTTTCCTGCTTCCCTTCTCATCTGATAGGTGGGGCTGTCTGGTCTTAGTTGGTATCTCTGCCCCCAGGATGGTGGGGGTTACCAGGGTGTGAGGGTTGGTCTTGGGTGCAGGGGACCTGGAATGAGGTATGGCACCTGCTGGTCCCTATGGGAGACTGCATTTCAAGGATCTCTTTGGGGGTCTGCTCCTGTGATGTGAATGCTGGGTCTTATCTCCTCATCTTGCCTGTAGACCTCATAGTTCCTGCCCTCTAAATTAGTCTCTAAAGTGTATCTTCCTCACCCTTTCCCTTTCTACTTCCTAATCAGGAGCCTTTCTCTCCAGGGATCTTATGTATTGCACTATGGTGGCTGCACACCTGTCATAGAGGGCTGTTTTGTATTGGGCAGTCACTCTGCTGAGTTAGTGGCTGCTGGGGATTGTGGGGAATTAGAAAACTATGGGTACTTGGCTATTCGGTGTTCCAAACTGGTAGTTGCCCCAACTAAAGATGCTGATGAAGGTGACCCAAGATGGAGGCAGCTGCTTTCAGCGATGGGGGTGTCTGGTTGGGTTGGGGGAGCTGGGTGATGGCATTGTGTGTTCAGAGATGAGCTCTGTGGTGTGCAGTGTTGCAGTTGTCAGCTTTCTTTAGAGCCTGTGATGTCACCAGGTACAGGCAGGATACCCAAGATGAAGGCGACTAAGTTTGCCCCACGTTGGTAGATGGGGGTCCACACCAGAGTGGCGACTGGAATCCACTGCGTGGGTAGAGGCTGAGTGTCCTTCTTGGGAGTGGCATCTGGGAATTCTGTGCCTGTGCTGATGCTGGTGGTCCCGCTAAGGCACTGGGAGACTTGTGTAGGCAAGTAGTCAGGAGTCCTTTTCTTTTTTTATTGGTTGTTCAAAACATTACAAAGCTCTTGACATATCATATTTCATACATTAGATTCAAGTTGGTTATGAACTCCCAATTTTACCCCAAATACAGATTGCAGAATCACATCGGTTACACATCCACATTGTTACATAATGCCCTATTAGTAACTGTTGTATTCTGCTACCTTTCCTATCCTCTACCATCCCCCCTCCCCTCCCCTCCCATCTTCTCTCTCTACCCCATCTACTGTAATTCATTTCTCTGCTTGTTTATTTCCCCATTCCCCTCACAACCTCTTATATGTAATTTTGTATAACAATGAGGGTCTCCCTCCATTACCATGCAATTTCCCTTTTCTCTCCCTTTCCCTCCCACCTCATGTCTCTGTTTAATGTTAATCTTTTCTTCCTGCTCTTCCTCCCTGCTCTGTTCTTAGTTGCTCTCATTATATCAATGAAGACATTTGGTATTTGTTTTTTAGGGATTGGCTAGCTTCACTAAGCATAATCTGCTCTAGTGCCATCCATTTCCCTGCAAATTCCATGATTTTGTCATTTTTTAGTGCTGCGTAAT